>NW_017731357.1:3242974-3264234 GCF_001890085.2 Hipposideros armiger | reverse complement strand
ACACACACACACACACACACACACACACACACACACTCATGCGTGCGCACGTGCACACACAGAGCCCCGGGCGGACCCGGAGGCACCAATGAAGCAATTCTAAGGCCCCAAGAACACTTGTTTCATCCTCCTTCTTACCTGACATTTCTTTACATGCCTTGATAATTTCCTCTGGATCTATCCTTGACTCTGGGGAAGTCCAGCTTGGTTGTGCAGTTTCCTATTGTTTAAACAAGATTGTTTAAACTCTGTTGATATCCACTCAAGAAATAGCAGCTGTTGCCAGTGTTTTTCTTTCTTACTGAAGCCAAACATGGAGCAGCTGGAGTCTGGAAATGTGCCTTGAGAAGTCAGGTTTCCAATCTGACATGGCAACCCACTTCCTGGAACTAGCATCACTAGGGCAGGGGTCGTTTAGTCATTCTAATGCCAGGATTCCCACGCCAGTAACTGCATCACTTCTCAGCAGACACATCTACCTACCCCCACTCCACCCCAGGCAATCATGTGAGTCTGGTGTCTCCCTGGCCTTTTGGAGCTGAGAATATAGGACACTTGTGATGTATGCACACTGATGCCTAACCAGGGAGATCAGGAATCTTGGGAAACTGATAACCAGGTGGCTTGGGATGCTTGGGGAGTCCGGCAGTGACACATGGGGAGAAAAGAAACCAGTAGCCTTTAGAAAAACTGAGTTCAGAGGTCAACGAAGGAATGAAGAAAGTATAAAAAGTTATATAAAGTGTTTAGGAATGCTGGCTTCAGAAGGCCACAATCAAGAAGGAAAAACCTCCTTGTTTCCCCATTTTTTATTTTCTGCACAGCATGGTGTTTTTCTGGACTAGTAAGCAATAACAATGGTAAGAATAATAGCAGCTAACATATTGAATACTTTCATGTATATTAGCAAATTTAACATAGGAAGAGAGACCAAATCCTTTGCACTCAACTACTAATTAAGCAGTCATGTCATTCAGTCTCTAGTCCAACTGGGAAGGAAATGAATCTGATGATTATCCCAGAATCTGAGCAGACTCGTGCTTATAATCTCTTCATCCCTAACATTCAGGTGCTGAGAGATTTTTATTTTCCCTGGAACCTCACAATAAACAACTAAGTGCTTTTTATGCATCAACTCACTAAATCTTTACATCCCCCTTGCTAGGCAGGCATGATTATCCCCATTTTACAGAGAAGAAAACTGAGCTTCAGAGAGGTAATAACACTATAATAGTAACGATCTGCTTACCCCGACTGCATGCTCTTTGTGATCCCAATATACAGCCTAAGAAACGAAACTGAGGGTCCAGACAAAGTATGCTGGGCCTCCCATATATAACATACATTCATTGTACAGTATCTCACCATCTATTTCACTGAGCCTCAGCTCCAAGGATTAATAGATAGTTATTGAAAGAGTATGTATCTTTCACTGTCTTACTTTTCTCCCAATACCATTTTCCTTTGTGTACATTTTGAAAAGGAAAAACTGAAAACGTGTAGCTATGTCCTTCAACTAAGTACCTGCTGGTCTTCCAGCTATGCTCTCTGTAATACGTGATGCAAAGATGAGATTTTGAAAGCAGCACCCAGCCAACTTTTGTGATAGTTCAACTCCTCATTGTTTCTGATGGAAGTGGGGATTGAGGAGAGTGTGGGGGGCTGTAAAATGTGAAAATGCTATTTGAGAATTTGGACTTCACCTGAAAATTATCAACTGATCATGGCATGCTGCCCAGCCTTCCTGACAGGACCTTAATGAGTTAAGTATCGTTAGCTCGGTCTTTCTGATGCCTCTGGAATTTTCTAGGCTTCCTGTGAAGCCCTGCTTTCAAAAATCTAGTTGTGATTATTCTGTACTTTGAGAGGGTGCTGCTGCAAGCATTAGCAGAGGATGAACTTGAAAAGAATTAAGGAAATGCTACATTAAGTGCCTAAGAAAGGAAAGAGAAATGTTAACAGTAGTGTCCAGGGCCACTTTCTTTGTTGCTACTGCTGAGTTCCTCTCTCTAAGGTTAGGGCCACACATCCATGATAGCTCTGTTCCTGAAAAACAGCTTTCCATAAGGAAGAGCTACTCAACTGCCACCATATTTTTCTTTCCCAGAAATATAAATATGACTGAGCTGTCACATACCTGACTGGAAAAGCCATCTTGTGGCATTGGACTCGGTAGCCCGAGGCTGCTTTCAAGAATGTAAGGAAAAAAACAAAAGAATGTAAGGCATTATTAACCTTGAACCTTTGCCATTGCATGGCCATGCACGTCAACACAGTTGTAATTATACTCTGTCATAATTATTGAACATGCAGCACATGGCAGGGTTGGTGCTAAGACTCCAGCTTAACCTGCACTTTGGACAACAAAGAGCACACTGAAATTGTGGCCATAGTGGTTGATACCTCAAGGTCAGCAGCACTCCTGTAGTAATGACAACCCTAGCTCTCCTTTACTGAGATCCTTGTATGTTTCCGGTCCTGTGCCAGGGTCTTCACCTCTTATTATCTTAATCCTCACAAGGACTCTAAGGTAGGGGCTGTAGCCCCATTTCACAGAAATGGACTGAAGCTCAGAGGCCAAGAAACCTACTCAAGAGAGTAAGGGCCACAAAGCTGGAAAGGTCAAGGTCTTTCCACTTTTCTGTGATGTGTCTTGCTAGGCCAGATTCCTGTGTCAGGAATTTTGGTGTGACATTGAACTCCAGGAAGCTGCCTTATGGTTTGTGCTTGTCCTGGTTTTCTTTGAGGGCTCTCTGCTAAGTCATTGTGTCCTTCACCATGTTCCCGAATGCAATGCTGGAGATCACTTTGCTCAGTCCTTAGGCCTGTGAGCCTGGAGGAGCAGTGTAGCTATCTGCTATATATGATACAGTCATTGTGTATTGATTACTGTGATTGATGTAACTGGAAAACAGTCATGTAAGGACCAGACAATGAGAATTGAAGCTCTAGTTTGAATTTTAGTACATACAAATAAGCACATATTTAAGATGCTAAATGCTCTTCCTTTCGTTTAAGATATAGCCTCATCTGACAAAAAGATGGAGAATATAAATACCATTAAACCATCCTTTCACATACTTGAACCTGCCAAAGAACACATATTTTAACCTAAGGTAGACAGCAATGTTAAGGTTAAAAAAAATCAGCGGGTTGGTTTGTGTTTATCTTATCTGAAGGAATACCTCATTTCTACTAGTGTTTCTAATTACATAATTTCTGCATTGAGAAATACTCAGTGCAGTGGATGTTTTTATGATAACCAGGAAACTTTAAAGGGAACAGTTCAGATTAGAGAAAAGCAGGAAGACAATCAGTTAAATATTCCAGGTAAGATTGTAAATAAACTGTATATCAAAAACCAAGTCCACTTATTTAAAAATATCTTAGCTCTTACTGTTCTGCCTACTTCTAGGGGAAAAAATGGGCCTTTTCCCAACACAATAGTGTATTGGGTTATAATGCAAATTGCATTATCTCTCATGACAACCCTGGCTTCTGTAATATAATACAGTGCATTCTTTTTGGTAAATAACATCATAATGAAGTGGCTGAATTGCTGGAAGATTGCCACTGTCTAATTAAACAGAGCCAGTATTCTTTATGATCCAGCTTGCTTCAGCTCTTCTATTTTCCCAACGTGCAGCCTGAAAGAATGCCTCAATTGTTTCTTCTGTCAGCAAACTGTAGTGCATCCAGTTTCAACCTACTCTATGATGATGTACATAGTATGCACCAAAGAACTATTCTTGACCTTTGCTACTTGTGCTTACAGTGCAAGTTTTGACATGACCATTTGGAGTCTCAAGCCTGAGCTTCTTAGCAGAGCCCTGGGAACAGATGTTTAGTGGAGTTTTCCACCCCGTCCCTTCCCAAGGAGGCTATGTCTATGTACTTGAGTCATAGAAGGTTCACATCATTATGCTAAATGCATTCATCGGTTCAATAAATACTTAACTGGGCAATTTTCTCTGGACCAGACACTGTTCTAGGCTGAAAATACAGTGGTGGGCGCATGATCAAAGGTTCTGCTCACATGGAGCTTGCCATCTAAAGGGAGACAAACAATAACAAGAAAAAAATAATATTAGCCAACATATCTGCCCTTGTCCTTCATGAATCTTGTGAATAGAATCCCTATTCTAATTCTGGTAGATCCTGATTCTTACATAATAGTTTCTTGACTGGTTTCAACAGTGAACAGGCTTTATGAATGTTGTGAATTTGATATGGCTTTATTTGGGAGATTATCTCTGACTTGTGAAATTAATATAAGTTAATCATAGGACTTTAACCTAAAAGGTGAATTTGAAGTGGCATCAGCTAGATATGTTTAAAATGTCCTCTTAGTTGATTCTTTTTCTTTGGGCGGTATAAGGGAAGCAGGTGGACTTGAATGCCTCCTGGATGGAGTGAGCCATTACTTGCATTAGTGAGTAAGATGCACCATCATTAGGATTGTTTTATGAGTGTCAGTTGGTTGTGGAGACTTTTTGTTACATTTTGCAGCGCCAGGTCTTGGGGAAGGAAGAAATTCTTGATTCTTTTCTTTTTTACTTTTTTTTTCTTTTCATCAGTTCCTCCAGTTCATAATAATGCAGGTAGGATGTGGAAACAGAGAACAGTGCCAGAGACTGAATGAGGCATTTTGCAGGAGAAATTGATATATTCACACGGTCTCACTTTCTCCCTGCTTTTCACATCTTCTCTAAATAAAATTAGAGACTATAAATATATACCACACATTTGTTTTTAGAGAATGGTGTGATAAAGATTTATTTGAAACGACATAGGCTTCCCTAATAGTAACAGCTCAGCAAGCAATTTTTCCTCGTATTTGTTCTATTCCCACATCCATTTACTCCAGGTTTCTATGCCAACGACTGAAATCAAAGGCTTTACAGATTGTGTGTGTTCTGGAATACTAATAATATTTTTGTTGTTGCTAAGAGGTGAACTTTGGTTAAGCAAGTAGGCTATGTTGAAAGCAGAGGATTTTTTTTTTGGTTGTTTATCTTAATGTTTGCCAGGTATAGCTGTTTTTGATCCCTTGCTTACAATAGTGTATTTCTTTTGGATTAAGGATATTTGTTTTTAAGCTGCTTTTAGCACCTTTCTGTATCAGCTCATGGAAGTTGTTTCTTTTGCCTTCAAAAAAAGTTATCCTTTTACTTTTGACCCCTCTCTGTAGGAAACTCAAGAAGTCAAAGGTGTTAGTAACTTGTAGGGATGCTACTTGTTATGTCTTCTCTCCTTTCTGTTAACCAACTAAATTCATTTCACCTGACTCCATGCGTTTCTATTGCATTCCATTTGTAATGTGCCTATACATGTTTTACCTCATTTGAGCTTTCCAATGATCCTATGAAGTAACAAGCATTATTTCCCTCAACCTTACAGATGAGAAAACTGAGCCGCAGAGAGTTTAGGAGCCAAAGTGAGGCTTTTCAGCTCTTAAGATCAGGGTTCTGTGGGCAAGTCACATTGTTCCTTTTTCCATGGGCAGAAAGTCAACTTGTGAACCCCTCTAATAAACTGCTCTAAGATGTGACAAGTTACCTGCCAATTTGTCAGTAGGGGCTCCTGTGGACCTGGGGTGTGTGCCTGGGAGTGCACCATGTGCCACAGTGGCTCCTTTCTTGTACCTGGAGTAGATCTGTAGTCCCTCTGGCCTTCAGTGAGTGCCTGACCCCTGAGCAACCCCCAGGCCAACCCAGTTAGGCTCAGCTGGCTGAAGACTACAGATGGATTCAATTATTGTGTTAAAATACTAAGGCCAGAGATCTAGGGCATTGTTTGGAATTGTTGGCTATATAGTCTTTCTGATAAATAATTTATATAAACTTATTAGTCAAAGTATGATTGCAGTGAATATTTTATTTTATGCCATTATACCCTGCCTGGTTTAAAAAAGAAAGAAGAGAAGATTTAAAGTAATTTCTACAAATCAAGGTAGAAAATGATAAAAAGACAATTAGGTAAGGACAAGCAAGTGTCATGGGTCTGTGCTCATGATAAGAAATTCTGTTTTGATTGTAGAATTGAGGTAACACAAGAGGAATTATTCTTTTTTTCTCTAAATTACAATTACACATAAGTTTTAAAAAGCAGAGAAACAAAATGTTTACATATTTTTGCTTTGATCTATCAAACATTCAGTATAAAGATATATTGACGTAGCTTGTAAAAAATAATTTTTAGTAACTTCCTTTCTTTTTTCCCCTCCATTTTAGAAAGACTAAATTTATTTCTTGTGGGTCACAGGAAAGCTTAATGACAGAAATTACTCTTAAAGCCTCGTACTGTTTAGAAAGCTAGGTCAGCATTAGCCATTTTCTCTCAAAAGGCTCCTTTCTTTTCCCTATAAACTTTCAGGGCTGAATCTCTGATTCAGTTTCTAAGAGAATAAAGTTTCTACTCAGTTGAAGCGGCAGCCCAATATGTAGCAAAGTCAGGTTAATTATTGGATATTTTCCTTTCATTCAATTTTTTTTCTTTTAAAAAATTGTGGTAAAATACACATAATATAAACTTTGCCATCTTAACCATACTTAGGTATATAATTCAGTGACATTAAGTACATTCACATTGTTCTGCTACCATCATCCACCCATAGAACTCTTTTCATCTTCTTTCCATTCATTTTCAATGGGGAGTTAATTACTACAGAAATTGTTTCCTAACCATTCATTGAGAAGTAAGCTAGAGTCACCCTCCTGCCTTGGATTGACCTTCAGTGGGGGTTTAGGTTACACACAAAGGATTTCTCGCACTAAGGCTGTGTAACTTTGCAATGACCTCCTCAAGTAGGGCTTCAACCTCTTGGCTAATGACAAAAAGAAACTTATGAATGGAATAAAATATTACATAAGCAGTTTTCTCAAGAGAAATTGCTCTAATCTTCATGATAACCCAACTCCTGGAGGTTTTGACCTTTCAGGTTAGAATGTAGCTGCCAATTTGAAGTTAAAATCCCCTCCTTTCTCCCTCCTCCTTGCTTTCTACTTCCTCCCTGTTTCCCCCTTCTACACCCTCTCTCTCTACCCCATTCCCCCAACCAAAGGCTTAATCATTAGTCCTCAATTATCAAACTTTTGTAGAGTAGCCTTCTAACAGTTGAAACCTTTAAAATCCTCTAATGTCCTGTGCATCCCATTCCTGGTCAACTCTGGGCACTTTTTTAAGAAGGGAAGTTTCACAGTCCCATGAGCACACTGACCAGTGAGAAAATCTTTTCTGTTGTTGCCCTATCCTGCCACTTAACAGGACTGTGCTGCTATATAGCCCTCTGTCTCAGGTGTGGACCTCAAGCCTTTTCACTTCTGTGTCAAACTCAATGAACAAATACCTTTTGAAAACCTAGTAGACCTCAGAGTTTTAGTAATTGACAGTTATCCTTACTTCAGAGATGGGAGAAAGTTGTTAGAATGCAAGTATTTGGTTCAGGGTCCTACAGAAGTGAAAGAGAGAGAGAGACAGACAGACAGAAAGGTGTGAAAACCTAGTTGATAACTAACCTTATCAAACACAGAACTTGAAACGGAAAAAGAGACAAATAATGATAATAATGTTGATATCTGGCATTTGACCAGTCCTATACTGTTTTCACAACATTTCATTTTATTTTTTTGTTTTGTGTTTGGGTTTAATGCAGCCAGGAGGAGAAAATTCTAGGTGGAATCACAGAAATTTTGAATGTTAATTATAGTTAAATATAACAAACACTTTGATCCTGAAAGCTGTGAAACAGTCCTTTTCATTTGAAAGACTTCTCATGTCAGGTTTTTCAAACAAAGAGAACAATTACTGAACTACCAGTCCATTTCTGTTCATCCCATAGCTCTCATGTACTTTGTCAGGCACAAATGATACACAGTGAACTTCAGGCTGAGATTTAATTTTGTGTGTTTGCCAAAGTACCCAGTGGGTACAGACATAGGTGCAATTGCCAATCTACATAATTATTTGGGTACCCACCAAAGCAGTCCTGAGTATCTGTGACTTTTCCTAATATGTAGATTTTTTAAAAATACTTTTCTGATGTACAAATGTTGGGAAGATGGTGCTAAGAATCTGATGGTTCCTGGTCCATCCTCCCTCCCACCGCAAGCCTTCATCACGTCTTCACCATTATATTACAGGAGCCATCACTGAGGTAAATCCACCTAGTAGAGGGGCCTGGCAGCAACTGTCCAGTCACTAGGATGCACTAGGTGAATGCATTCAGTCAATAGCCTATGTGGCAAGAAGCTCTGCTTTGCCCTTGACCCTCTTGACCTGTTCTGACGTAATTCCTCTCTGTACTGCCTGGCTCCAAAGGGTAGAGGCCCAGGCCCAAGACTCGGCACAGAGTACTTGCAGTTTTAGCTAGATGTGCAAGTGAATTCATTTTTTTTATTGTTAGTTTCAGGTGTACAGAACAATGCAATAGTTATCCTTTTCACCCTCACAAAGTAACAACCCCCTCCCCCCATGTACTGCCCTCCCACCCCCGATATCATGCTTATCTATTACAATTCCATTGATTCCATTCCCCCCTCTCTACTCCATGTCCCGTTCATTTTATTTCTCCTATTTGACTCAGTGTTGTGGGACAGTGTACCCTATTGTCCAGGAGAGGTACACATAAGAATATATTTCCACTTGTAGTATTTGGAAAATAAAACTGGTTATCGGAGCTCCTCTTTCTAGCCCATGTTTTACAATGTTGTCTCAGGCCCCTGCCAGTGCCAGCCAGAATATGAAGAAAGAATGCTTAAGGGAGTATTTTCTAAGCAATACTAATCCTAAAAGTTCTTTGCCAAAGAAAGTGTTTGTTGATCAGATAAATTTTGGAAGTGCTCCATATTCTATCTTTGAGAGCCAAGATGTCCATTAGTAAATTAGGAGTCCTATGAGGACTGGCAGTAAAAAAAAACAAAAACAAAACAAAAGCTGTTTAACTATAAGCCAGGATTTCCCAGATTTATGACCATGGAACCCGTTTTCATATGGCATCCATAAAGATCAGAGTGAGAAATGCTAACATGGGAAATGTTTTTAGAGGTTTAGGTTTCCTAAGGGACTGAGTCTTCCATCTTTTTCTTTTCCCTTCAGTACCTTACAAATAGTGAGTTATAGTAAATTTGATGATAATATTGATTATGGCTATTTTACAAAAGTTATGTTTGTGGAACTGATATTAAAATTAGTGTTAGATTGGCATTCATTAGAAGGTCTTGTCTGAGTTGGGAAAAGGGGGAGTCATTTGCATAGAGAAAGACCGGACCCTTCCTGGGGCCTGGGAGAGCTAGATGTGATACAAGATGGAGTATAAAAGCAAGAATTCCATACCCCCTGTTACTTCTCTTATTTCTTCATTTAACGAACATTTCTTGGAACCTTGGTACTTACAAGGCAATATAGGAGATTAGAACATACGTGATGCATAATCCTTCTTTTCGGGTACGTTGAAACTAGTCAGCAAAGTAGGATATGTACATAAATGAGTTTAATACAGTGTAGAAAATGGTGAGGTGCCATGGGTCACTATCTTGTGCCATGAGGATAAGCAACAATGTGTGTAAACTACAAAATGAATGCTGCTTCACTTTTGCTCTCTGAATCTCCCATAAGAATCTCTCTTGTGACCTACCCTAACCAGAAATATATAGGTAAGAAAATTCTGGAAAATCCAGTTCGGCCTGAACCAAGTTGACACATTACAAAGCCATCACACTGTCTCTTTCCAGTGTCAGTGGGCCCACATACAAAATGTCATGGCATCAAGGATGAGTTCAACAACATGACCATCTACTCATCAAGCCTGATTCGACTTTGGCCATCATTAGTCATTAGGGAAATGCAAGTTAAAACTACAAAGAGATACCACTTCGCACCCACCAAGATAACTATAAAAAAAAGCAGACAATAACAAGTGTTGGTGAAAATGTGGAGATATTGGAACCCTCATACATTGCTGGTGAGAATGTAAAATGGTGCATCTGCTTTGAAAAGTAGTTTGGCAGTTCTTCAAAATGGGCTGGGGGAGAATGGAGAGTGACTATTCATGAGTAAGGGTTTCTTCTTGGGGTGACAAAAATGTTCTAAAATTAGATGTGGTGATGGTTGTGCAACTCTGTGAATATACCAAAAACCATTGAATTTTACACTTAAAGTGGATGGACTATAGAGCATGTGAATGATATCTTAAAGCTGTTAAAGAAAAACAGCCACTTGTCCTCACAGTGTAACATTTTCAATCTTGTTTCTAATTGCCTATTTCTCCTGAGTCAATGGCATTTGTGAAAGAGGAAAAAAAATTTTTTAATGCCTTATAAATTATCTTTACTTACCCACAAGCCTCCAGAAGAACTCATATTGTTTCTATCATAATTGCTTTGTTTGTAATTTCTTTATATAACTAGAATCCCTTTGGAAAGATGGGATAACTATTTGAAACCTTTCATTCTTGAAGATGTGTCATCAGTTATACCAGAGATTAATAATTCTCTTTTTCCCAAGATGGAACTGCATAACTCAAGGGCCCACTGTGTTAGCTGATAGCTGTGCAAGTCCTGAGAGAGGGGGCTAAGAATAAGATGAAATATCGGGTCATGAACACTCAGGAACATGCTGCCAGCCCTTGAAGTTGTGTGAGAGGTTATAGATAACAATTTGTTAGTACTCATAAACACAGAGGGAGCAGAAGCATGAAAAATGCAAACCATAAGACTGTGCAAACATGACAACAAACCCAGATGGTGGATGAGTTCCCCAGGGAAATGGGTAGACAGAGAGAAAAAGAAAAGCCTGGGGATGCGGCCCTTGGGGAGTGTCAGTAGATGGGAGAAGAGAGGGTCTTGCAAAGAATGGGAACTAGGGCCGGCCGAGTGGCGCGATGGTTAAGAACTCGCTTGGGATGCCAGAGGGCCCTGGTTCGGATCCCACATGTGAGGGCCAGTGACACTGCCCTCTACAGCTAAGATGCTGAACAACAGCTCAACCTGGAGCTGGGCTGCCATGAGTCTCCGGCGACGGCGTGGGCTGCAGTCCCTGTGGCAGTGGGTTGCCACGGGCTGCCGTGTGTGGCCAGCAGCCAGCGTGAGCGGCCAGCAGCTGCAGTGAGCGGCCGTCCAGAAGCCGGCGACTGATCTGCCTTGCCCGGGAAGAGCACAATGATGATGCCAACTTGGGCCAGTGAAGCAACGTCCTCCACAACTAGACTGAAGAACAAAACGACAGCAACTTGTCTGTTCCCCTTTCCCCAATTCCCCAGCACTGTTCCCATCCTCCCAATTCCCCAATAAAAAAATCTTTAAAAAAAAAAAGAATGGGAACTAGAGGAAGACTTGAAAGAACCAGCACATTGCAATGGGATAGATTTTTCCATGTTGATTATGATGGCTTTTTCTAGGTAGAGTAGAACTGTTTATGTTTGAAGAGAGCTTGACTACCTGCATTTGGAAAGAGGAAAAAAGTGATTTTTAAACTACTAATACAACACAGTACTGCCATCCTATTTAATGGATCTTTTTTCTTAAAGATTTTATTGGGGAATTGGGGGATGGGAACAGCGCTGGGGAATCGGGGAAGGGGAACAGAGAAGTTGCTGTCCTTTTGTTCTTCAGTCTAGTTGTGGAGGACGTCGCTTCACTGGCCCATGTTGGTATTATTGCGCTCTTCCCGGGTGAGGCAGATCGGTTGCTGGCCACTGGACAGTGGCTCATGGCGGCTCTTGGCTGCTCAGGCTGGCTGCCAGCCACTCACAGTAGCTCATGGCAGCCCACTGCAGCTTCACTGCATCCTACGCCGTCGCCAGCGACTCACGGCAGCCCAGCTCCAGGTCAAGCTGTTGTTCAGCATCTTAGCTGTAGAGGGCAGTGTCACTGGCCCTCATATGGGATCCAAACTGGGGCCCTGATGCTCAGAGCTGGCATCCCAAGCCAACTCTTAACCAATGCGCCACTCGCCCGGACCTAATGGATCTTTTTAAAGATGCTTTCCTTATTTAAAGCATTATTAGGAACTATAGAAAAGAAACCACCAAAAGATTTCTCTTACAGGCTTGTTATGAAACAGTGGAACTAGAGGAGTGCCATGGAATTCATATGGGTTGGACAGACATGTTTCTCAAGCAACCTAGAACATATCTGTTTATTTTCAAGATGATTAAAGAAAAAATATTTGGCAGCTTTCCTCAGTGCCCTATTATATTCTTTAATAATACTCACTTCCTTTTGTTTAACTAAAATATAAAAATACAGACAGAAGAAACTCTCTAACATGCCAATCAGTAAGTACTACTTGCTTACTATAAACTTGGCTTATCTTATATGACCAACAATAAAAAATGATGTGGGAGCCATAAACTGTCCTCATCTGGCAATAGTCTCTCATTATTATGAACACTGGTAGATTGAGGATGTAGTTTCTAAAAGGGACTTAAGTATTTTGGGCACAGTTCCAGGGACATTGAGTTCTACTTCACATCAACAATTTCTGCTGTGTCAAAGACATTATCCTTTAAAGATTAAAGGCCGCTTTGGAAGGGTAGGAAGATTTCAGAGTATAGGCATGAAATGAACTTGACCTTTACTCAAGATTTTTTTCCTTTTATTTTTAAAGAGCAGTATCCATTTGGAAGTATTCCCAGAGTTCCTGCCTCACTCTTTTAGGTCATAAAGGCATTTCTGCTGATAAGTGGTTTAGGATTGAGAAACTGCTGACACCTTTGTGAGAAAACTATGGGATTACATTTAAGAGACTGAGGTCTGGTTAGCACGCAGTTCTCAGCCAAGAGCCATCTATCTCCAGGCCTTCCCACTGTACTTCTTAGGGAGTTCACACACACACACACACACACAGTAGTCCTGAGTTATCTACAAGTAGTTTAGAAGCAGCCCATGGAGGAAATAAGCCTTCCAGAGGCTTGTGAGAAAGGAAGAGATGACATGTAAGTGCCTGTCCCCATATATATGCATTTCTTCAGCAGATTTAGGTTTTCTGTGTAATAAGAGCAGAGAAACCAGAAAATGCTAAGAATGAAACTAATTAATGAAGTCCCTTTATTAACTTGGTGCCTCTGTCAACAGGATAAAATTAATGTTATGGTGGGTCTTTATGGTCTACTTATAATATTCCATGGCTTCCATTCCTAAAAACATTGCCAGGCTAGACTCCTCTCTCACTGAACTTTTTATTTCTCATGCCACCTCTGTTTATCGAGGCTTAGATTATGGGGTCTTTAGCACCTTGGGTGAAATAATACGGTGGGTGGCATAGTCCCGAGAAGACCTTCATTAGGAATGTGAGACACGTTGTGTTTAATTATATTTATAATACTTTTCTTAATGCCCCCAGATGATTGAGCATATTTAATTTTTTAAAGCAAAGATCAGTTTTGTATGAGATGATTACTTGAGTATAAACACAGAGGAAAATGTAGATTTTTCCCAGTTTCAATTAAGGGAAGAATTATAACAAGAATCAGATGCTCTGAAGGCTGCCTGTGAGCTATTACTTAACCTCAGTCTCTCCCCTTTCCATAGCTATTTTTGTGTTCTGGGTAAAATGCCTCTGCCCATTTCTCTCAGAACACGTGTCAGCATTTTTCCAAAGTTGACCCTGTTTCCTCAGCAGTCACCTTATACCCCAGTGCTTTTTAGTGCCATTTTTAGTCCTTAGAAACATAAAAGATGTGAGTTAAAGCTTTAGAAGTTTTAAATTTCAACATTCTCTATCTTTTACTTGGGAAGTTTAAGATGTGCCTAGAACAAGCCTATCTCAGCTTTCCATCACAACCATATGGGAGGCCAGAAATTTTCATGTTTATGAGCAAAGCCTTTAGGATCAGGCATCTTCTGTTCTGCTACTTTCTAGCTAATATCCCTGGGCTTTAGTTTCCTCAAATATTTAATGGAAATATTAATAGTGCTTGCCTCCCAGGGTTGAGGTAAGCATTACACGAGATAATGCAAATAAAGAGCTTAGGCCAGTGCTAGGCATGAAAAAAGATCTTAATAAATGTTAGTAACATGGTGATGGTGGTGGTGATGATGATAAAGGATTTGGAGTCTCAAAAAATTGTATTACAACATTGCAATATAGCATTTTCAGTTAAGAAATCAGATCACATAATCTGTCAAGGTTATTTGAATGTGCTACTGTGGAAAGAAAATTATTTCTTTGTCACTTAATGGCTGCCATATATTTTTACTCAGTTGGAGTATGTGTGTGTCCACGTGCTTGCAAGTGGGCACATGTGAATGCAAATGCTAGTATGTCTTGTTTCCCTGCCTTGATGGTCAGGAGTTTTGCTTTAGCCATTTTAAAAAATCTAACACAGCTCTCAATGTCATGCAGTACACACAGTAGGCTTTCTACAATTATCAAATATATTTTTATTTGATAAAAACCAGAGTCTCGTGCAAAATCATATTAGTAGGCAATATTGCATCCGTATGAAGATTTACAAGATGTTTTATTTTTAAAGAAAAAGGAATTAAACTAGGAAATAAGGCCTTAGAAACTACCTAGACATGATCTCTTTTCCTAGGATTCACTCTCCCCTCAACCCTGGATTTTCATAGCACAGCTCCTGTCACACAACTGAAATGAAGTAAATGGTGGCTAATAATGAGCTGTTTCTGTGTTAGAGGTCTTGGTACCAAGCAATAGAAACCAACTCAGGCTAACAAAAGGTTTACTGAAAGGATATCAGGGCCCACAAAATTGATGGGATCCTGGAGGGCCACACTTGACAATGGGCAGAGACCAGGGGCGCTCTGGCAAGTTAGGGATAAGAACCATAAATACAGTCTTTATAGCAGAAAGCACCTGCTCAGCATGCTGCCATGGGGAAAGAGAACCAAGAGTCAACTTTCTTCTCTCCTTGCGTGACCCATTCCAGGGTCCAAGTCCTCTGAGTGTGTGATTGGCCAAGCTGAAATCACAGGCTCACTGCCTAGCTGCACCAGGAGTGGGGGTGCGGAGTGGGGGGGGGTAACGGACAAAGCATCTAGCCTATTACCTGCTGTAATGGAAGACAGTAAAAACACATCTATCTGCAGAGGAGGAGAGGCAGTTTCCCAAGAAGAAACCAAAGTACTACTAGGAAAGGGGAACGGGTGCTGGGCAACCAAAAATGGCAAATGCCCATTATACCATTTTTCTAATATTTTGATTCTTGACTTTGGATGTGGTCTGTCATCTAGCCAGTCTGTATTTAGCCTGTGTGAACTTTAAAACACAGTCTAAGGTATTCTGGTTTGTTATTCCAGCCCTCTACGTGGGCCAAAGATAGTCATCATCCTGCTTTTGTCTGAGTAGGAACATCCTTCAAAGAGATTAAATAGGAATTCAGGAGTTGAGAATAGTGTAACATTAGACACTAGGATGAGCTGCCTTTATATACTTTTTCTATATAAGTAGAATGAGTTCAAAACTATTATGTCCTATAAATTAAAAGCAGGTAACAGATACCAGGGAAGTTTTGCCAATTTTTATTGAAATTTGGGGCCTGTATAGGTAAAATACATTGACTGCATCAAAGGAGTAACAGTAGAGGATCCTGTTACTTTGAGAATTGCTCTTAGGTTGGTTGGTTTGGGGTTTTTTAGAATGCCATCCTAATTTAAGGCATTATCCTTTGTTTCTATGTTATAGGGGAGAACTTACCCATTTCGGGGTGCCTTCCCTCCAGTATGGAACCCCATTGCATATCTGGATTACAACAATCTCTGGAGGACAATGGATAACATGGGAAAGGAGGTAAAGTGTGTGTTCAGCTTGCACATGACCTGTTTCTGAAATAACATTAGCCGCTGTTTACTATCCTTCCACAGTGCAGGGAACAGTGCTCCGGACAATGCTGCATATCATTTCCAACGCACCCAACAACTCTGCCAAATGGGTAGTATTTCCATTGTACAAATGAAGAAAACAAGCACCAAGGGGTTATGTAATTTCCCCAAGACCACACATCAAGGGAATCAGGATTCAAGCTCACATCTGTCTGATACTAACACCCCTGTGTTTTCCAATCTATACCACTGAGAATTTATATGACGTGTTTTTGCCAGGTCCCCTACTTATACTTGTCTTACCCATGTGCAATGCCACTGTAGTAGTAAAGGAGAGAAAGATTTGTTTCCACCAAGTTTTTTAATTTAGTCTCAGGCTCTGTAACATCGCTCTCTCAAACTTAAATTGAGGACTTAAAATGGGTGTTTGCTTTCAGTAATAATAATAATGATCATCATCATAAAAATTATTGATTTATATCTCCATATGACATATTTATAGATATATTTATATATTGCTGCTATTATTAGTATTATTATTACAACAACATTGAGACATAGAATCCGAAGAGCTATCCATACCCAACTCACCATAATCTATACATTGACTTGTACACCAATCACACATTCCAACATGGACAGAAAGACCGGTTTTCAGAGGTTCCTCTTAGGGCATCTTGGCAGGGAAGTGGGCAGTGACCATCACACCTGGATACGGGCCCTTCTTTCTCTGCAGATTCCAGCTGATGCACCATGGGATGCCCCGCATGCTGAAGAATGGGACCGGATGACGATGAAAGATCTCATTGATAAAATCTGCTGGACAAAGTAATCTTGACTATTTAAAATTTACTTTTTATCTTCCCTTTTGATCCTTTCTATCCTATCTTGAACTGCAAAATTTTTTCTTTATAAGTTATAGAAAAAAATTTAAGAGGAAACCTAATGGTCTTTAGGTCAGTAGCAACTTTGAGAGCACTTTAAAGATTTTAGACCAGGTTTCAACATAAAATTAATCTAAAACATAAGAAGAAAGTAGGTAAATGAAGTAGAACTTTTTTAAATAAAAAGGTCTTATGATTTTCAATAAAACAAGTAATTGTGTTTTCAGATTAAATAGCGGTCAGCTACAGAAACAAGTTGAAAAGATATTAAAGTTATTCCAATACATATCAAAATATGAAACTGGAGGGACACTAGTTTATTTTAACAAAAAATATATAAACAATATGTTTTCAGAGAGAATCTGTGTTATTAGCTGAGTTACTTACAGATCATTCAGTCACTATTTTGGGGCTGCTATGTGAAGGCATTGTACTAAGCACTGCGGGGATTGTGGTGAATTTGTTAAACAAGGCCCCTACCCTCAAGGAGTCTATATTCTTCTAGCAGGAGACTGGCATTACAGAAAAAAATTACATAATGCTACGAGAGTGACTGTAACAGTGAACCTGAAATGTCAGAGAATAAAAGAGATATTCCTTGATGAAGCAATCTTTAAACAGAAACTAAAAAGATGGAGCCTCAACTAAAAATAAGCCACAGAGGATGGGAGGAGACAAGGAAGGGCAGAAGGTCTGGGGGTATGGTGTATTCCAGGAGTGCTCCATAGTAGATAAGAATACAAGAAAGATGGATAGTTTAAGAAGGCAGCATGTTCCGGGAATGAGTGACAGAGGATGAGGGAAGACAAGAAGGGTGCAGATGTTATATTTTAGGAGTGAGCCACAGTAGAAAGAGGGGTGAGGCGTGAGAGATGGATGGTGTGTGTGAATGGTATCTTCTAAGAATAAGTCAGTGCAGGCGAGGGGGGTGGAGACAAGAAGAGTGGATGATGTGAAGGGATGGTATCTTCTAGATGTGAACCTCAGTGCATGGAGGGAAACAGGAAATTTCCCTCCATGATGTGGTGGGATGGTGTATTCCAGAAGTGGATCATAGTCAATGGAGAAAGACATGAAATGTAGATAGTGTGGGGCATTGGTATCTTCCTAGGATGAGCCACAGTGGATGGGGGAAGAAAGGAAAGAAGGATGAGGAGATGGTATCTTGCAGGAATGAGCTAGTGGGTAGGGGTGGGAGACACCAGAAGACTAGATGGTGTGGAAGGCTAGTATCTTCTAGGAGTGAGCCACAGTGGATATAGGGAGCCATAAGAGATGGATGCTGTGTGGAGATGGTGTCTTCCAGGAATGCGGTATAGTGGATGGGCTGGGGGGGACAGGAAAGATGGATGGTGTGGGGGAATACTATCTTCTAGGAATAAACCACAGTCCATGAGGAGAGAGGAAGGCTACATGGTATCGTCCAGGAAAGAGCCCCCGTGGAAGGGAGGGACAAAGAGATGTTATGTGAGGAGATGGTATCTTTGAAGAATGTACTAGTGAATGGGATGGGGGATACAGGATGACTGGATGGAGTGAGGGGGATGGTATCTTCCAGGAATGAGGCATAGTAGATGGCGGTAGGGGAGATGGGAAAGACGGATGGTATGGGGAATACTGTCTTCCAGGAATAAACCACAGCCCATGGGGCGAGAAGAAGGCTAGATGCTGTAGGGGATGGTACCTTCTAGAAATGAGCCACAGTGGTTAGGGGGAAATGTAAGAGATGGAATACATATTTAAATGGTATTTGCAGCAATGAGCCACAATGGATGGGTTGAAACAGGAACAATAGATGGTGTGGGAGAATGGTATCTTCCAGTAGTGAGCCAGTTGATATGGCGACAAGGAGTAGAGGATGGATGCTGTGGAGAGATGGTAACATCCAGGAATGAATCATAGTGGATGGAAGACATAAAAGATGGATGTTGTGTAGGGATGGTATCTTCCAGGAATGAGCCACAGTGGATAGGGAGAGAGAGAAAGGTTATGTGAGGGGATGGTGTCATCCAGCCATGTGCTATATTGACTTTGGGGGGAGACAGAAAGGATAGATGATGGGTAGGGCAGATGATATCTTTTAGGATTGAGCAACGTGGTATTGCAGGAGACAGGAAAGATGGATGGTGTGTGCAGATGCATCTTCCAGGAGTGAGGCATAGTGCATGAGGGGAGACAGGAACAATGGATAGTTGGGATAATGGTATCTTCCAGAAATGAGCAAGTTGATATGGAGACAAGAGGGGAGGAAGAATGCTGTGGAGGGATGGTATCTTGCAAGAGTCAACCACAGTGGATATAGGGAGCCTAAGAGATGGATAGTATGTGGGGATGGTATCTTCCAGGAGTGTGTCACAGTAGGTTGGGGAAGACAGGAACAATGGTTGTTGTGGGAGAATGGTATCTTCCAGGAATGTGCCACAGTGAATGGGGGTAGACAGGAAAGATGGGTGGAGTGTGGGGATGGTACTTTCTATGAATGAAGCATAGTGGATGGGGGAGGGGACAGGAAAGATGGATGGTGTGGGGGAATGGTATCTTCCAGGAATGAGCTGTTGGATGGTAAGGGAAACAGGAAGATTGGATGGTGTGGGCAATGGTAATTTTTAGGAATAATCCACAGTCGGTGTGGCTAGGCGAAGGGTAGATGGTACAGGGGATGGTATCTTCCAGGAATGAGCCACAGTGCTTGGGGAGGTACAAAAAGAGTTTATGTGAGGGGATGGTATCATCCAGGAATGTTCCACAGTGACTCTTGGGGGGGGGCAGCTGACAGAAAGGATTGATGGTGTGGGGGGATGGTATGTTCCAGGAATGAGCTGCAGTGGATGCGGTGAGACAGGAACAGTGGATGGTATGTACATATGGTATCTTCCATATGAACCACAGTGAATGGCCTGAGTTACCAACAGTGGATGGTTTTGAGGAAGTTAATTTCTAGGTAGAGAGAATAGGGAACAGCTCTTATAAAGGACCTGAGATGAGAAGGTTGGCTTTTTTTTCAATGTATGGATGATACTCCTGGATCATATAGATGCCATGACAAAGTGATGTAATGGGATTTTGGAGAAGTGGTTGAGACGCAGATGATGCAAGATAAATTGGCCATATTTATTATGACCTTTGCCTTTTGCCATTAAGACCATTGAAGGGTTTTACACAGAGTGGGGTTTTTTTGGTTTTTTTTTGAGTTTTGGGCTAAAGTCTTTATTGGCTATAATGTAGAGAAACATCAAGAGGAAATATAGAATGACTAGGTAGGGGTGACCATGAGGAGCCACGATTGTTGTAACCCAGGTGACAGGCATTGGTAGCCTCGACCAGGGTGGGGCAGTGGAAGTGGAGAAGATAGGATGGTTATCCAAATAAATGGGAACAAATATCCTTAATTATCCCTGAGATTCACATTGACCCTTTAGACTGCACCAGGATTAGCATATTTGGAGCTAACCCATAATTTCCTAAATGCAAGGGGAAACTTTATTTTTTCCCAAGAGTTAAAATATGCATTCCATCAGAAATTGAGCTCATGGGTTTCTTTGAAAAGCCATAGAAATGTTTTCTAACCATACTAAATTGTGTTTTAAAAATATGATGTCCTGTGGAGCATGTATGTG
Organism: Hipposideros armiger; assembly: GCF_001890085.2. Taxonomy (NCBI): domain Eukaryota; kingdom Metazoa; phylum Chordata; class Mammalia; order Chiroptera; family Hipposideridae; genus Hipposideros; species Hipposideros armiger. The sequence goes on along the minus strand of NW_017731357.1, from coordinate 3,243,951 downwards.
TTTGCCTCTTACATCTGCTTTTGTTCTGTGACCAGCACTGCTAAGCAGTTTGCATCTCTCTTTGTGAATATCAATGTGACCTCTGAGCCCCACGAGGTGTCTGCCCTGTGGTTTTTGTGGTATGTGAAGCAGTGTGGTGGCACCACCCGGATATTCTCGGTTACCAACGGGGGCCAGGTATGGAGTGTCCATTCTCAAATACAACTTCATTTGTGGTTTTTGCCCTCACCCAAATCAGCATCTTAATAATTGCTTCCATATTTTGTAACATGAATAATTAGCCGCTTGAAATGATCTCAAAAACTTCTGAAAACAAAATTTCTCATTCCTGAAAATAAGTTCACAGCTAAAGAATGTTTCATTTTTAATTATTTCGATTTTGGAATTTCAGCTCTTTCCTTTTGGAGGTAAGTAAAATAAATCATTTATGTAGGAGGAGCTAAATTACTGAAGTAACTCATTTCCAAAAATTTCTGGTTCAGTTGCTCCCCATGCCCACCCCCATCCACAGTTTCTCTTTCAGTGGTTTCAGTTACCTGTGGTCACTCGTGGTCAGAAAAGATTAAATAGAAAATTCTAGAAATAACCAACTCATACGTTTAAATTGTGCACCGATCTGAGAAGGGAGGTGAAATCTTATACCCTCCCGCTCTGTCCTTTCTGGGACATGAATTGTCCCTTTTTCCAGTGTATCCACGCTGTAGACACTCCCTGCCCATGAGTCACTAGTAGCCATCAGTTATCAAATCAATTGTCACAGTATCACAGTGCTTGTGTTCAAGTAACCCTATTTTACTTCAAATGGCACGAACGTGATGCTGCCAATTCAGATATGCCAAAGAGAAGCCGTAAAGTGTATGTATAGAAAAAAAACATAGGGGCTGGCCGAGTGGCGCGATGGTTAAGAGCTGGCTTGGGACGCCAGAGGGCCCTGGTTCAGATCCCACATATGAGGGCCAGTGACACTGCCCTCTACA
>NW_017731357.1:3153037-3242824 GCF_001890085.2 Hipposideros armiger | reverse complement strand
CTGATCTGCCTCGCCCGGGAAGAGCGCAATGATGGTGCCAACTTGGGCAAGTGAAGCAACATCCTCCACAACTAGACTGAAGAACAAAAGGACAACAATTTGTCTGTTCCCCTTCCCCCAATTCCCCAGCGCTGTTCCCATCCCCCCAATTCCCCAATAAAAATTAAAAAAAAAAAGAAAGGAAAAAAAACATAGTATATACACAGGGTGCCAAAAAAATGTATACACATTTTAAAAAGGAAAAAAACTGTATTAGAATTGTAATACTGAATACATACCGATAACAAAACATGCTTACAAGTCATGTTTGACGTCTGCAGTTACAAGAGGTTCTCAAAGTGGTTAACTCAGTGTAATTTTAATGCAATTTTTTTCCTTTCTTAAAATGTGTATACTTTTTTTGACACCCTCTGTATAGGGTTTGGTACTGTCTGAAGTTTCACGTATCCACTGGGGGTCTTGGAACATATCCCCCGCAGATAGGGAGGTGACTACTGTACTTGTAAAATTATTGTACTTAGTCATCCTCTGTTCCAGACGTAAGACTTTTTTGTCCCATTCTGTGTCTCAGTTTTTTGTTTTTTTATGTTAACTGTTAGAGAATGGAAGTGACTCTTCTTACCTCTAATTCACATAGTAATTTATGGCCACGATTTCAATAGTAAACTTTACATTTTGGACTGTAAATTTTTGCTGCCAACTAGCATTTGCCCATCCCCATACCACTAGGAGATCTCCGTTAGTCCCCAAGTTGTTCTTGTGGCCCCAAGAGTTATTGCCCATTTAACCCTTGGCTTTAGCACATGTAGGACAGTTGCATTTTTTGTGTCTTTACTTATGGGCAGAAATCACATATTACTCTTTTTAACCTGTATTCTACTCTCTGCGGTATCTTGCTTCATATTTTATATTTATATCCCTCATTCAGAGAAGCCAAGATACTTCTAGCCAAACCCTACACAACCTTTTGGAAAGCACAGGTCAGATTATGACTATCAAACAATTATCATAATATCTTTGTAAAGAACTTAGATTTATCCTTTAATAATTTAATTCAATAAATACTAGACATGGAAGGGTGGACAGTGAAGAGGATGGAAATAGTCCATGGTCTCTCTACTATAGTAAAATTAAAAGTAAGTCTTGGGAAACAGAGGTCACATTATAAATTAAATGGTCCCAGTTTCTTGAGGAAAGACAGATCATGAATGTAGGTCTGAACTAGTATGATACTATTTTTATAAAGAACTTTGGCAGTGTCATTAGAATAATAGCCAGTTATAAAAGCATAAAAATCACTGCATGGCTGCTTGTGCAAGGTTTTCTGAAGGAGCATGATTAAGGTACCTAACTGTCAAATATTGGGCTGTGCCTCGGTCTACCTACGTGTATTTCTATCCATTTAGAGAATCTTATACAATGGGCTAAATATATCCCCTGGTTCTGATACAGTGTATTGTATTAAGGACTTACCTTCTTAGATTAAGTCAGAACCATTTCCATGGTGAATACAGCAGATTGCAAGGGACAGAGTGTTCATGGTCTTATAGGGTTGCTCAAGCAAATTATTTAACAATGTCTAGAGGAATTAGCACGTGCTTGGCTTTCAGCCTTCTGCCCCCACATTGAAACTTCCAGACAGTTTTGTCAAAATTATAAAAGTATCTGAGATTTAGATCCTTAGAACACCATTTACTGATGACCAGATGATTTCTGAAAGCACCCTGAGACTGTTCTCTTAGAGAACATTTTAATCTGCCTGGAACCCATTAGCTGGAGTTTTAAGAATCCAAGCAGAGTTAGGAACTGTATCCCCATTTTAATACAACTAGAAAAAAAATAATTAATTAAAAAAAACCCCACATCCCCTGGGAGAGAAGTACAGCACCTTCTGTTTCCCAGGGCTCCCTGCACGCACTTCACCCTTAGGCATTTGAAGCTTTGGTAATATTGGCATTCAGTCAAGGGAACACTGGTATAGGGGAACATTTCTTCTGATTCTGTCACTTTATAAACTAGTAATGACTTATCTTTGCCAGAAACTGTGCAGAGCATAATGGTCAAGGTCCCTTGGTAGACTTTGCCTCTGTCCTAGAGTTCTTCCAACGGTTAAGTGTGCAGAGGGTAGAGATATGGCCTGTGACTTTCTGGAGGTTTTTTCATCAGTAGCAAATATGATATTTGTTCCTTGGGCTTTTATAATGTTTCCTGCTTGCTTTCTCCTGTAGGAAAGGAAGTTTGTAGGTGGATCTGGTCAAGTGAGTGAACGTATAATGAGCCTCCTCGGAGACAGAGTGAAGCTGAAGAGTCCTGTCACCTATGTTGACCAGTCAGGTGACAACATCATCATAGAGACATTGAATCATGAAGTTTATGAGGTAATTAAGTTTAGTCAAAAGGAATATATATCAAATAGGCCTTGTGTCTTCTGCAATTTCTAACCACGTATAATCCAAGCAGGGGCATAATTAATGCTGGCATGTTTCCAACTCACTCTTCCAAATCTTCAGCCTTGGTTGACCTGCCTTATTGTTTTGTTGCCTCACAGTGACCTCATTTTGTATGTTGGTACGGCTCGGTGCCATTCAAAATGACAAATATGATGTCTCATGCCCTCTGCAAATACAGTGACTCACACTTGAGGTGGTATTTTATGTTCGTGTGTTTCAGTGCAGATATGTAATTTGTGCCATCCCTCCAACTTTGACGACCAAGATCCACTTCAAACCAGAGCTGCCACCTGAAAGAAACCAGTTAATCCAACGTCTTCCAATGGGTGCTATCATTAAATGCATGATGTATTACAAGGAGGCCTTTTGGAAGAAGAAGGGTAGGTTGCATATACTCATGTTTAAATTGTATTAAGTGAAGGAACCACACTTTTCTTAAGGAACATTATACTAGACACTGAACAGAATAAAATATAAGCGCTTTCAAATTGGTAATGAAAGGATCAGAAATCTCAGTCTATCCACCTCCTTATAGCCCCTCACAACACAAAATGACCTCAAGAGCACTTGCTGGCAGTGAAAGGGAAGGAACAGATCCCACCAGTTGCAGGGCCACCATTATCCTGGCTCCTGGCATATGTCCTGCTACTTACTCTTCATGAGCAGATTGAGACAAAGGGGCACCATGGAAAAAGTACTGCTTCGAAGTCATTTGCTTACTAGCTGTGTGGCCTGTGATGTGACACTTTACCTTTCTCAGCATATCTGTGTCAAATGGTAACAAAGAGACCTACTGCTGGGGTATTTTGAGGATTAAATGAGGCAGGGTCTGGGCAGGTATGGTGGCTGTTGTTGATAAGTCTCTTGCTCATACTCAAAATATTTCTTCTGTGGGTTCATAGGGGTGATTCCCTCTAACACATCCCTCTCTTTCCTTATGTATTTCAGGACTCCAGGGCCATCTTATAGTTTTAGCCATGTATTGGTCATACATGACCATTATGTAAGGGTCGTTGAAAAGCATCATTTCCCATGTGTCTGGGTGAAAAGACATCTTGTATAGTCAATGTGTATATCAATAGGAAATAGCTTCTAGGATTGGGTTTAAGCTTTGCCTTCCTCTTAGCAAAATAGTTTTATAGATGTATGATTTTCCACCTAAATCTCTAATGAAGTCTGTCTCAATTTCCCATTGATTTTCTCCTGGTTAAGATTACTGTGGCTGTATGATCATTGAAGATGAGGAAGCCCCAATTTCAATAACCCTGGATGACACCAAGCCAGATGGTTCGTTGCCCGCTATCATGGGGTAAGCTAGAACTGGGAGTTTTTCATTTTCCAAATTGTATTGGTGTATTGGTATAGATGCTGGCAGAGAGTATTGTTTTTGAATTGAGCTCAAGCAGTAACAAATAACCATACAGAAAAATATGTTTCCATGTATTAAAATTTTAATGTTTTGTATGTGACACAAGAACCCTGGGAAGCTCTACTAACCTTGACACCGTTTTGAACTTGTGCCCATATATTTCTTTCTCTCATAAAATTTACATGTTAAGGGCAGCAAAAGAAGAACCTAGATAGGTATTATGGTAGACAACCCTGCCTAGGGGTAGAATGTCCACAACCCTTCTGGAGCGAGAACTGTTTTATCCTGTAAAACCTTCCAAAGTTAGGGTTTCTGGGCTTTATCTTTTTCTCCATTCCAAACATCACTACATAGCAAATATTAATATGTTAATTGTTACCCTGGGATAGAAGATGGATGACCAGTTAGGAAGTGCAGTGTGAAGCAGAGCCAGGCCTCAAGTGGATGACATTTTTTCCAGTAGGTCACTTTGTGGCTGTCCTTTACCAGGGATGGTCCAGGATGAGGTTCTGTGTCTGGAAAGGGGGAGCACTTTTCCTCTCCTCCTAATCCGGCACACAACTGTTCTTCCCTTAGGGGATTAGGGATCCACAGAAGGATGTGGGACCCCCACAAAGGAATTTCTAAGGAGTGCTGCAGCCTCCCAGTTGCCGTGCCTTTTAGCCCTCCTCAAAGCTATACAAACAAAAGGGCTATTTATTCTACCACATGGCAACAGAAGAGCACAGTTTCTATAGCAGCCAAGTGACTTTCAGAGACCAGTGGTTCCCTTCTTCACCCCTGGGAGAGTTGAGCTCATGCGCATTGCATCATTGAAGGGAAATTACAAAATCAAAAGGAGCAGACCTATGACCTAACGGACTTAGAAAACAGGCTGTGCTACCAGACTGCCAACAAAACATTTTGTAACCACTTCTCTGGCTGTAAAATATAAGAAACAGCACCAGCCTCCCTGGGAAGGGCAGGTGCTCACAACATAATGACCACAGGAACAATAAATCTGCTCATCTCTAACCTCTCTGGGCAGAAAAGGGTACAGATTGTGCAGTTTGCCATCACCTTCTATAAGATATGCCAAAAGAAAGCAGGAAATTGAGGTAGAATTTTTAGGAGACTAGTCAAGACCAATCCAACTGTGGATGGAAGAACTCTGGTGTTCTTCTTGCTCTGAGAGTTAGATATTGTGGCATTTGCCCTTCTTGGCTTTCTTTAGCTTTTTCAACAGGACAAGTATGGCAGAAGCCTTCCAGATGGTTATGGGGTTATTTAGGCAGTATCTAAAAGGTGATATCCTCATCAGTGTTATGTGGACAATTGCCTCCACCCTGTTCTTGCCTTGAAACTATATTGCCTCCACCCTGGTCTTTGCTCTGGGCAAGGAAAGCCTTGAAGATAGGGATATTAATTGCCCAGCTCTGTTTGTGATAACTATAACTAACTGCCTTTTGGAAACTAGAAAGGAACTTGTACTTGAGAGCTGCGAAATGTTCCCAACCCAAAGCCAGCATGTTTGATTTCCTCAATAAAACACCAAGTAAACTTAAAGGACAGTTATCCATAGTTAGAATTAGATCAAAGAGGTTATTTCATTCTTGACTTGAGATTTGACAGAAATAGCCAACACTCACTGCCCTTTAGAAAAGGAACTGCAAAAAGCACCCAATCTCTAAAAAGGTTTTCAGATAAATAATTTACTCTTTCATCAGATACTGGTGATTTTCATTGAAATACTGCATAAGCCTAAGATGACTGATTCTCACATAAACCTAAAATTTAGTTAAAATCATTATTAGCAAGCCATAACAAGGTGTTATAGCACACAAAATTATGACTAAGTCCCATAAAGTTGAATAGTCCAAATTTTTTAAACAATCCACGACTTCCTCTGAAATATTATTCTGTTGATTAACACAAATATGTTTCGTATCTCTGCTTCCCAGAATGATCTCGAATAACAGCTCTAAAGGAATTGCCAATCAAATTGATAAACAGTTTAATTTGGGAGTGAGAGAGAGAATGAAATATCTGTTTTCACTGCCTGCATTTTCAGTCCTGATCTACTTGTCTTTTTTGTCCAGAACAAAAGAAATACAATTTTTAAACTTTTTTTTAAATGGAGAAATAATTTCATTGTCCCTTAGCTTATTTGGATTTTTGAAAGCTTTCTAATAATAGTTTAATATAACTGAGGAGTTCTTGTCACTAATTAATTCTTTAAAATATATATGCTATTAGTAGTATCAGTATAATAAATAGAATCTATTTGATTAAAGGGAAGCAGACAGAATATAACTGAATTTTACTGAGTTATAAATTTGGGAACTGTGCTAGGCCAGTTTCCCAGGAAGCCAACTCAGAGATGGAGATTTGGGTACAGGAGGTGCACTGGGAAGTGCTCTGGGCATCACTACCTATGGGGAAGGGAAGGGATCAGGATTAGGCAGAGGAAGAGGTTGGGCTCCAATGCTGTCCAGTGTAGGCCTAAGCCTTCGCACAGTGAACTCTCCAGCTGGATGGTCCTTCAGCGGTACCTTGCACTGAGGCAAGGGAGTGGACCTTGGTACCCACCGCCAGTCATTGTGGGGATGGGTGGGGGACCTTGAGTCACACTGTTCTCTGCTGCAGAGTGCGATTCCTGGGGAAGGGTTCAGCTACGAGCTGAGGGTAATGAGTGCTTGGTTCTGAAGAGGGATCAGGGTGGCACATCATGGCATCTACTACAAGCACTTATTTATATTTGCTTTTTCAGCTTTTATCAAATATAAAATGAATATCCTGGTAATGACTGTTGCCTTTGGCAGAAGGCAACAGTCATTACCAGTATAATCACTTAATGCAACATTAATTCATCTGATATTTGATTTCCTACTATATGCCAATAACTGTGCTAAACTTTGGGGGTAAAATATTGAGTAGGAGGTCACCTTTCATTTAGGTGCCTACAGCCTAACAGGGGTTTTGGACATAGAGGTAGACCGAAGACAGCATGGCTTTTGCTCTAGTGAAGGGAAATAATGAGAGGGTATGGGCAATTTTAATGCTGAGCAGGTGGGTGAAGAACACTTCAAAAAGAGGCAACTCAAGATAAAGTTGCGCAAAATGGATGGATCTTGAGGTTATTATTCTAAGCGAAATAAGTCAGACAGAAAAAGTCGAGAACCATATGATTTCACTGATATGTGAGACATAAAACTGAAAGCAACAAAGGAACAAGACAAACAAATAAACAAAAACTCATAGACACAGACAACAGTTTAGTGGTTACCAGAGGGTAAGAGGGGAGGCGGAGGTAGATGAGGGTAAACGGGATTCAATATACGGTGATGGAAGGAGAACTGACTCTGGGTGGTGAGCACACTATGTGATATATAGATGATGTATTACAGAATTGTACACTTGAAACCTATGTAACTTTACTAACCATTGTCACCCCAATAAATTTTAATTAAAAAAAAGATAAACCACTATCACCTAATCATTCAAATGTAACCTCTCTCACCAGATTCATACTTGCTCGAAAAGCTATCCAACTGTCTAAACTCCATAAAGATGAAAGGTAAGAATTTACTTCTGAAACATATATAACAGGTTAGCTTTATATTGTGTGTTTTGCACTAACAACAATATAATGGCATTATGAAAAGCACAGTAGTTAAATAATCTTCTCAAAATCTCCCAAAATCAACCATTTTGTATTTTGCTACAGCTCACTCTACTCAGTCCTTGTCTGTATGCATATATTAATTTAGTTTTACATATTTGTGTTTATTTTACAATGGTTGAGAGGTAGGGTTTTTCAGTAAGATGGATGGAGAAAATCATGGAAGACATTAGCTGTGAAAAAAGCTTTAGAGGCCGAGTCCCAATCACCTTGCAAGACCATTAGCCCTTTTCCAAGGTTCTCTGAAATGTACTTTTTCTGAAAAGCAAATCCATACACTTGTGTTTCAACTTATGTATGTAAAAGTATTTCCCTTATATTAGGGGAATTACCTAGATTATCTAGGACACAGCTCTGATGTCCCCTTCTCCCAAGAGCTTCCTAGTATAAAACAATTTTAGGACAATGACTTTTGTCTTTCTTTCTCCTTTTCTCTCTTTCTACTTTGTATTTTTCTTGTTTTGTTTTGCCTTGGAATCATTTGTTCAAATAAAATCTTACCTGGAAATAGTCATTTGGCTGTTGGAGGACTGCCTCTGTGAATTTCTGGGCTTCCCTTCTTTAGGGTAGCCCTAAATCCTTTGTTAGCTTTTGAAGAGGACCAATAATAACACACACCAATGTATACTTCCCTCTGCATTTAATTTAGAAATTAAACAGCAAATCCACTGGCAGCCCTTGCTTTGAGAGTTATTTTGATGACCTTGGAAGTCAGGGATAGACTATAGATGTTCCCACATTTGCACACAGATTTGTTTATATGAGCTACCATGAGATATGATGTCAGGAAGGGGACTATTTTTGTGTCCACCTACTCAATAGAGGAAGAATTTAGGGTCCAGCGACAGGGAATGATTTGGCCAAGGCTCCACAGCTAGCTTGTGACAAATTCAGTAATAGCATCTAATGCATACTTTCTTTCATTACACCACACTAAGCTTGACATTTTCTTTTGGATTTCCTGCTTTTCCTCTTTATTAATAGTAAACTAAATACCAGCCTGGATGTAGACATTTGGTTATGATTCCACATGGTGGCTGAAATTCTCAAAAGTTTTTATAAAGCAAAACCCTTAGAACTCTGAATATGTCATTGACTGCAGCAACAGTTCTCAGACCCGACTGCATCAAAATCTCCCAAAGGATCTTTGATGTGGGCTCTGTGTGTGTGTGTGTGTGTGTGTGTGTGTGTGTGTGTGTGTAATGGAATAGTACACAGCAATAAAATATAATGCAATATTGCCATTTGAGACAGACAACATGGATGGACCTAGAAAGTATTATGTTAAGTGAAATAAGCCAGAGAGAGAAAGACAAATACCTATGGTTTCACTTATATGTGGAACCCAAAGAAGAAGAAGAAGGAGAAAGAGAAGAGGAAACAAGAAACAAATGAACAAACAAAACAAAACAAAAACAGACTTAGAAATAGAGACCAAAAGGATGTTTGCTAGAGGGGAGGGGGTGGGAGGATGGGTGAAAAGGTAAAAGGAAATATAGTCAATACTATTGTTATTAGTTTGCACATTAACAGATGATTACTAGAATTGGTGGGATAATCACATTGTAAAAATGTCCAATCACTATACTATACACCTGAAACTATTATAACTAGTATAATATTGTATAACAATCATACTTAAATTTAAAAAAATGTTTGGAAAATATATTTTTCTGAGGCTGGTAGATTATTATTTGGTACATTATGGGTGGGGCCTGAGTATTTGTGTTTTTTAATAAGCATTTCAAATAATTATGATGAGCAGCCAGATTTAGAAACCAGTGGGTAAATTCAACCATGCTCTGTGCTAGTCATTTACATAAGGAATTATGAGGGTGACCAGAGACTGTGTTTAAGGTAACATCACATAGAGCATCATGCCCACGCCCCAGATGCCCTTTGGAATACTGTGTCCACAGAGCATTTTCTCAAGTGGCAGATTACTAGACTGCAACGATTATAGGCCTCTCCTGGTATAGCATATTTTATGTTATGCTTAAAAGATTAAATGAGCTTTATATGCTCATAGAATCTGTAAAACATAAATATAGGATGGTTAAGAGACACCGTCATACATACTATAGACTTATAAAAGGGATTATTCTAGAATTCTACATATTCCAGAAAGGTGACTTAGAATCAATTCCTAAAATGACTGAATTTAATTTAAAATATTTTCCTCATTTTAATCTTGAATAGATATGGTATTGGGTAGTAAAAGAGGTAAAAATGTAAAGAAAAGGAAAATGCTGTTGAATCTTTAAATCAAATGATTATCGAGGCATAGACTTAATTTGAGTGCAGACATTCATGGAAGTGTTCATTTTGTGTAGTTGTAGAAGGCCACTGATTTTAACTTTTCCTTGATACATCTGGTTCATTGGCAAGAGCCTGAAACCCACTGTGTTTATTCTATACTCATCAGTTAATTACTTGCTTAACATTTTTTTGGTTCTTTTTTTTATAGAAAGAGGAAAATCTGTGAGCTGTACTCCAAAGTTCTGGGATCCGAAGAAGCTTTACATGTAAGAACCCCCAGTTTTAATACCTAGCAGGTTCTGTTCTATGTGCTAGTCTAAATGGTAAAGAAAAGCAGATTCTGGTTCCCTGACAGTCTTAGGAAGAGAGTATAAAGGGATATACTTACTGGAGGATTAACTTCAGCGATCACAAAAGGCCACTGAAAGCTGTTGTCAGATACAAGCAATTTCTGATGCACTGGGTCTTTGGGCCGTTTAAATGTTCACTGGATGACTGGCAGCCAATTGGAATCAGACTCTGGAGCTGCAGGTATTACCTCCAGGGTGGATGAGAACAGTTCCCAGAACTGAGGTCCTGCCCTCCTGTCAGTGTCAACTGCCTGCTGTGAAATGAAATCCCAGAGATGTCATCATTTGTTGGCAACAGCACCGTAGTATATACTTGACAGTATAACTGAATCTAGACTCTCTACCCAGGTCAAAGTCATACTCATTTATTTTTCCATTTGTAGACTTAATTCACAGCTAATTTAGGAATTTCAGTGCTTTCAATCCGCCACTGAAAGCAATTATAAGAGTGAAATTCTTTCTGAAGATCCTACTAGATAGCTGGGGGCTGTTTTAGGGGGTTATCTCTGAACTGTTCAAATAATAAACTTGCAAAATGTGTTAGGGCAAGAAATCAGAAAAGGTTCTGTCATGCCCCTTGAGAAACATTTTTATCTTTAATTCTCCCCCTTTGTAGCAGGATTCCTATCATTCATTTTTCTAGCTTAGAGAAGTGTTCTGGAAAAAGTCTTTCTTAAATACTGTGCTTATCTTCTACTTCCTCCCTTCCACCCTGCTTATCAGCAGTAATGCCCTGGTAGATGGAGAAGTAAAGTCTGTTATTTAGAGAATCCAGAGATTTGAACACACCTTTCCAGACCTCAATTGTTGATCGGGTTTCCTGTGGACTTAGGTCTAAAGTCTTCAGAATCTGTGTGAAGATGCCCTCCTTTCCATATATTAGACTACTTCATGTCTCCCCTAGTCAAGAGGTTGAGAAAATCAAAGTATACATGTTTTGTCACTGGGTGCCTCACAAAAGGCCATTCATTACTTGGCACTATCATGTTTCCCCTTAAATGCATTAGAAAAACAGGGCCATCTTTAAAAAAAACCAAACAAGTGTTAACTTTTTGTTGAAGTAAAAAATACACAAGAACATTCATTGTTGACTGGCAGCATTTCCCCTTTGTCTTTCCTTTGGAATTGTCTCCCCACTGAACTCCAGCCGGTGCACTATGAAGAAAAGAACTGGTGCGAAGAGCAGTACTCAGGAGGCTGCTACACGGCCTACTTCCCCCCTGGGATCATGACTCAATATGGAAGGTACTACCCAGACACTCTCCCGATTAGTACAAGACATGCACCAAACTTAAAAAGATAAGCAAAGTTCAATGGGAACTTTAGAAATAGTAGCCAGCGTTACTATTTCTAATGTCCCAGGTAGTCAGTTGGTTTATTTCTGGATATGCATAGGAAAAGAAGTATGGAGGTACATAGAGCAATAGCTGTCAGCACATGGAATGATGGCACAACATTGGTGAGGATTTCAGTTATCAGCAGTACATGTGAAAATTGTAGAAGCTACAGTGTCCTACAAGGGGCCTTCTTGAGCTCAATTAGATATTTAGTTTCACATGACTACCCTAGGCTCCTGGGCCCCAGTCTATGCAGAAGGACACGAGCTAAACACATCTTGCCGACAGAGCAGCCATCATATGTTCGTCTTTAGGCGGAAGTGTCCCCACTGTAGGCACCTAAGGTGTGAGGAGGCGATAACCACACAGGCTGGGGGAGTCTGCCTTGACTTAGAAGCCGCATGCCCCATAGGAGCCATTGCCCCTTATAACATCCTCATAGGCATAGTGTCCCAGGTCCCTGCAAGGGCCATGCCCAGTTACAGGAGACACCACACTCAACGAAGCCCAAAGTGACAGTCCCCGCCTCGGTATTTACAATTCATGCCATTCCTTCCAGCCCCGATGAAATTTACCATTGTGAGGCTGGGGAGACATTTTTAGCATAAGCAGTACTGTCTGGTAACACGCATGACATTATACCTTCATCCAGTTTCCAAAGGGACAGAGCTAGAAAGTTAACTCAAGGTCACATTTGTCCACAGAGAAGGAAGAATTTGTTAACCTTTTCCTTACATAAGATTTTTGTTTGTTTATTTGTGTGGGGTTTTTGTTTGTTAATTGAATCAAATACCCTTTGTGAGTGATAACAGGCTTGATGAAGTGGAGTAGTTCCGAAGTCAAAGTAGAAGTCTGTAAGATGGGAGTAGGAGCAAGAATAGATGAAGCCAAAGAGTTCTGGATTGGAAAAAGGCGTCACTGGGTTGAGGTGAAGGCCTTTGGGGTGGAGATGTGCAGCTTAGGAGATTTCATGAAAGTGGCTGCAGATGTGGTAGGCGTCAAAGCCAACAAGGTGTGTGGCAGGGAGTTTCCCATTCAGCCCAGTCCTTCCATGGTTCCATTTGCCAACACCTCTTGGTAAGAGAAGGCCCATTTCCCTGCCCCCATCTAATCTCCAGATAAATTCATAGACACTAACTGTACACAGGTTGGTTTTTTTTTTTCATTAGTTTCAGATGTGTAAAACAACAAAGTGATTAGATATTTACACCCCTCACAAAGTGATAACCCCAACAAGTCTACTACCCATCTGACACCATACATAGCTATTACAATACCATTGACTGTATTCCTTATGCTGTACTTTACATCCAGGGACTACGAGATAGACATATAATCCCTCGGGTCTCTCCTTTGCCAGAAATCATTTAATCTCCCTATCTTCCCACTCACTACTACAGTTCCTTCTGACACCCTGAGAGTGCCCATGGCTGGGGTCTGCCATCAGATGTGATCTCAGAAAGAATGCACCCCTTTGAAAAGACAGTGTAGGGAGCAGAATGGACTACAAATAGGAAACATACAGCAAATACATCTGATTGTGGATTTAATGCATGTTCTTATATTCTAATTCTGGATGGCTAGGTAAAGGTCAACAACGCCTTGGTGATTTATGATCTGACAGCATGATTCTCTCTGGCTTGAAAGTTCAGAACCTTGGGTGCAGGCCTGGGAAACAAGGAGGAGCCTTTCGGCTTTGGCTGAGTCTCACAGGAGTTTTTGAAATAAATTGAGTTACCCTGTCTTCTGTGGGGTAAATGAGGGCAGCAATTGGCCCATTAACCCTCAGTGCCTTCTCTGGTAACTCCGTGACCTGTCTGTTCCCTTGTAGGGTGATTCGCCAACGAGTAGGCAGGATTTTCTTTGCTGGAACGGAGACAGCCACACAATGGAGCGGTTATATGGAGGGAGCAGTAGAAGCCGGAGAACGGGCAGCTAGAGAGGTAAGAGGAAGCCAAGTCACTGTCCCTCCTGAGTCCAGTAGTGCTTTTGGCATCTGGTCTTACTAGATCTTAACACTGATAATTCTGGATGTCTACTTCTCTGCCCTCTCACTCCATGCATGGGGCTCATCTGTGGCCAGCAGGACCTTGAATCTGTCAAAACGACAGCACCTCATTTCATAATACCATTGTCACTTTCTTTCAGATCTTGAATGCTTGGGGCAAGGTGGCAAAACAAGACATACATATTCAAGAACCTGAATCAGAGGTAAGTTGAGCAGCTTCATCTTCAAAGATCAGTGACTGTACATAAAATTCTCACCATTCATTTCCTAGCCTCTGATGTAATTTTAGGTGCCGCTCCCCAGGGCACACCTGTGCACTCGTTTTACAGATATGGTTTTCCCTTCTCTGTCAGCGCAAGAGGTTTCTGCTAATGATCTCTGTTTATTCACCTAGGACGTTCCAGCTGTTGAAATCACCCACACCTTCTGGGAGAGGAACCTGCCTTCGGTGCCAGGCCTCCTGAAGATTGTTGGATTTTCCACATCAGTAACTGCCTTGTGTTTTCTGGTGTACAAATTTAGGCTGCTGACACGATCCTGAAGTGTCAGGCTCATACTTTCTGCTTACTCTTTTCCAGTACCATCAGAAGTGAAATGTTGACAAGTTAATTTAATGGCAATGTTACTAGACCATCTTTAAGTGCATTGGATGTAACCCCTCAGTTTAGTCCTAGTGTTAACGTAAAAACAACTTGCAGAATCACCTCATTAAAATCAGTAAGATCAAGCTCCATCTTATTTGTCTGTGTAGACTGATTTGTCTGGATGGATAAAAAAAAAAAAACAAGCCTTGTGATCAATTTCTTAATTTCAAGTTAAAGTGCTCATCGGAAACAATGTCTGTGTCCTCTTTTTCTCCCCTTTAACATAAAATGCCTGATGAGTGCAGAAATGAAGCATTTAACTTTCTGTAGAGGTTGAGTAGGTGAAGGCCCAGCCTGTAACTGACCTTTTCAGTCCTTAGGAAATAGTGAAGTGTAGGTCCGGAGCCCACAGGCTCACAGCTTCCGGCGTGAGCAGCTGTCACTTTGGATGATGGTGTAGTACATGAAAGCAGTGGAAGCAGACCAGGAGGGAGACATTTTGTGGGCTGTTGCCTCAGGAATCTCCTGACCACTTCTAATTCCTGTGAAGTTTCTAGACACCTAGTCATAGCATTAGCTTCTTTGTATATTTTCCCCTTTTGCTTCAGATTACAGTGTTAACCAAAGCATAAATGATTAAATTTACTTGCTGCAACTTTTGTGCAGCTCCCCAGGTGAGCAGAGTAAACTAGTGGCAGGACTGTGTCCAGGAGGCGTCCCTGACTAGCTCTGCATGAGACATCTTCTCTTCCTCCTGGAGGATGGCTAGATATCACTTTACTCATCATCATCGATAACATTCTCTACAGATTTCACGAAAGCAGTATTTTCCTTTTTTTTCCAGGTAGACCCTGGCTCTTTGAAGGCCCCTATTATATATATATATATAATTTTCCTATGACCATAGTAGAATGAGGCATATCTGTTAACTTAAATGTATCTTCAACACAGCTACCTTTGAGTAAATATTAGCATGCCAGTTTCTCTCAAATAACTGAAATACGCATTATAAATGTCATATTGTTATTTGTTGAAACTATCAAATACAGAAAGGAAATTAGGGCTCTACATTATAAATTCATTTACTTTATTAAGTTTTATAAAAAAAAATTGAGTGATTTCACATATGAAAACTAAGTTCTCTAAGGAGTAATGTGGGCCAGGAACAGTGTCTACCTCTTTTCTTTCCCATTTTAAAAACTGTCAGTTTTTTAAAGCCCCTTCCAAAGGTTTCAGCCATAAAACACTTCTTTTCTTAGTATAAATATGTGGGAAAATATCAACACAGATGTGATCAAAGAAAGCAGTTGAGAAGATTCAGTGGACTCAGGTACACAGGTGGTAGATACACAGTAATACCCTATCCCACATCATTGAATGAGCATTTCATTTTAAATGAAGTGTCTAGATAGCTGAAGCTTACTCTTATGTGCCATGAATTATCAATAAAAATTTTAATGTACATTATTAAGCAAGCTAAAATGCAAATTAATCTTTTTTTATTAATCAGGTCAATCATTATGTGCCTCAATTATACTTTTATAATAGAGTGATACCATTGTGTTTGCCCCTCTACAAAATGTCACATGATTGTTTTGTAGCTGTTGAGTCTACTGCTCCTTCTATCTTCTCTCATATTCAGTATTTTATTTTGTCTTCTGGTTATCTCCTAAAACCCCTGAACCTAATTTATATTTATATATTTTTATTAGTTTCAGGTGTATAAAACAACATAGTGATTAGACATTTACACACCTCACAAAGTGATAAACTAATCCATTTTTTATTGAATGGGCATTAAAGATTGCCAGAGGAAACCAACCCAAGTTTATTACATAATTAACCTTATCATAAACCCAAAATTAAGTCATGGCCCTGGTGTGAGGACTTAGGTATTTGTTTTGCCTATCTTAAGAGCAAAGAGCAGGATTTTTCTGGCACTCTTTACTTTTCAATTGAAAATTGTTTTAGCTAACTTAGGACTTTGGCAATGTCTTGGATATGCTCCAGTACATGAGGAGTTATCACATATTATTCCAAACTGCTTTGATAAATCACATCCCTGATTTATTTCAGTTGTTCCTGTTCACCTACTGATGAACTCAGTTCTGACACACCTTTTGGGGAAAACTTCTGAACTGGCAACAGTTTTAATAGTAATCAGGTGGTTAATATATCCAAGTCTTGAATGTTGACAAACTGAGTATGTGGTCTACCCTCAAACTTTTTAGAAAACCAATTAATTTATCCTAATTAGATCAGCCCTATTAAGCTACAGATTGAATATCAAAATGAATGCCAGTCCAGATGTGCATGGACATGAAATCGGAGCTGAGAACTCCCACCATATAGGAGATCGTTCAACACCAAGATACCAAAGGTCTTTTTTCCAACCCAGAGAAACTAGTCAGTTTTAAGCAGGTGGTAGAGCATGGCCCTGTTAAGGCATCCAGGCTTCACAGTTCTGGAGGCTGAACTGGCCTCACTCCATAGTAAGATCGAGAGTTATATTTTAAGAGTTAACCTTTTTGTCACAATTGTTAAATAAGGACTTATAGTACACCAAGGAAAAAAATATCAAAGGATTGTCAACTACATTTAGTTTGTGAACTTGATGCCTAATGTTCTGTCTAAAATGTGCCCCAGTGCTACACGTGGGAGTATGCATATGTGCGTGTTTTGCTATTGAAGTACGATTTTGCCTGTATGGTAGTTTTGTTTATTAATAAAGTCCACTACCACTCCCGACTCACATGTGGCTCCTCTATTTAGTTGATAGTCCCCAGGTTAAATGGCTTCTTATAGTAGGAGGTCACAATGAGGCATTGTCAATGGATGATGGGCTTAAAAAGCCATTTTGTATTGATTCCAAATTCTCATAGTTCGGTTTGACTCATGTTTCATCAGGGTTCCCTGGGAGCTGATTAAGTGCTCCAATATTGTCTGCTGGGGCTACAGTCAGTGTGGAGTCTGAGCAAAGCTTTTTCACCTAATTAGCTTATAATACCTTGAGCAAATCACTTTGGTTCTCTGCCTCAGTCTCCCCATCTGGAAAAGGGTGGGTTACACTTGATAGCATCTAAGGATTCTTTCATGGTAGCATTATGTGATTTATGCATTTGTTGCCAGCACTCTGTCTATGAGGTGTGATCAAACAATATGGTGAATGTTTAAATTAAAAAAAATTATTACATTGAAGGACACATTGTCATTAATCCTCCTCAAAATACCCCTCCTCACTTTGAACATCCTTACCCCATCATTCTTGCCACTTTCTGAAGCAGTTCTGGAAGTCCTCTTTCATGAGTGTCTTTAGTTGCACTGTCATGGCTGCCTCGATGTCCTGAATCAACTCAAAATGTTTACCTTTCATGGTAATTTTTACTTTGGGGAAGAGCCAGAAGTCGCATGGTGCCAGATCCAGTGAATAAGGTGGACGAGGACACACTGTCATGTTTTTCATTTAAATATTTTATTGGGGAATTAAGGGAGGGGAACAGTGCTGCGGAATCTGGGGAAGGGGAATAGACAAGTTGCTGTCCTTTTGTTCTTCAGTTTAGTTGTGGAGGACGTCGCTTCACTGGCCCATGTTGGTATTATCATTGTGCTCTTCCCAGGTGAGGCAGATCGGTCTCCGGCCTCTGAACAGCTGCTCACGGCGGCTCTTCGCAGCTCACACCAGCTGCTGGCCGCTCACGCTGGCTGCCAGCCACACACGGTATCCCATGGCAACCCACTGCAGCAGGGGCTGCAGCCTACACCGTCGCTGGTGACTCACAGCAGCCCAGCTCCAGGTTGAGCTGTTGTTCACCATCTTTGCTGTAGAGGGCAGTGTCACTGGCCCTTATGTGGGATCCAAACCTGAGCCCTGCTGCACAGAGCTGGTGTCCCAAGCCAGCTCTTAACGAACGCGCCACTTGGCCGGCCCCCGTAATGTTTTTATTTGACAGAAATTGCCATACCAGAAGCGATGTGTGACAAGGAGCCTTTCCATTGTGATCAGAAAATACAGTGAATGCCTCTGCTGAGTGCCATCCAATGGAAAGGCAGGGATCTTCAATACAGGAAGTGGTTCATCAAACCTTAGTAACAGTGTGTGACAAGTTTCAACTTGTTCGGTGCAGTTAGCCAGATATGAGCTACAGTTGAGAGAAGGTATGTTTTAAAGTGTACTATAAATCATGGATCACAAACAACACATTAACATGAAATGGGCAAACAGTTTTGTTCTCCATCATGACAACACTCCATGTCACATTGCTTCTCATACGGCAATTTCAGTCAAAAACTTTATGGTGTGTCCTCATCCACCTTATTCACCAGATCTGGCACCGTGTGACTTCTGGCTCTTCCCCAAAGTCAAAATGACCATGAGGTAAATGTTTTGAATCGATTCAGGACATCGAGGCAGTCACGACAGCACAACTAAAACACAAAAGAGGACTGTCAGAACTGCTTCAGAAAGTGGCAAAAACAATGGGATAAGGGTATTTGAAGTGAAGGGGGGGCTGTTTTGAGGGGGATTAATGGCAATGTGTATTTTACTGTAATAATTTTTTAAAATGGAAACATTCACAGTATGTTTTGATCACATCTCATATGTTTGTTTGTCAGTACGGCAGGGGCAAAGCAGGTCACTGCCTTTTCTATCTTGGTTCACTCTTTTGCCTTAGGTTGGGTTTCCTGGAAACAGATTCTGAGATGAGTCAGGACAGAAAGTTTATTGGGGACAGCTCTCAGTAAAGACAACTGCAGGGGTGAGGAAAGCTGGATCGGGAAGGAGTTGACGTCAGTTGCAACTGAGGCCTCAGCAGATCCTGAGGGAGAGCTGAGAAAGCCCTTCAGAATCATCTTCCATTGAGGAAAAGGGGTCTGGCCTCTGTACCCTTCATTAGCGTCCCTCTGGGAGAGGGTGTTACCTTGGGTGAGAAACTGCAGCTGTGATCTGAGATCAGCCTGCATTCCCAGCAGCTGGGGAACCCAGGAAGGGCCATCCACAGTATCCACTTTCCCGTGAATATAAAGTTGCCCTTTGTCACATAAAAGACGTTGTGGACTTGAGCTTTGGGTTTTACAGAGAGCACGGAGCTATCTCAGTGAACCTGTCCCGGTTAGGTAAGGGAACTGCTTTAGAATGTTGTATTTCTGCACTATTATTTATGTGGGAGAAAAAAAAATCAGATTTGGAAGTAATTCTGGAAATATTTCAACCTCTGTCTCAATGAAGGAGCCCTCTCTACATGTTAATAATAGAAAGATCAAAGTGAGGGGGGAATGTGCATTTATAAGCATAAGTCCAAAATCTAATGTCTTCAGTAGTCAGGAGGCCAAAAATGAGAAGCAGGCATGTGATATTAAGGGGTATTGGGGACAGTGGCTGACCTGGGGAGTTTCTGCCCCTAAGACGAGTATTTATATTCAAATTCCTTTTAAAGATTGGTAACCAGTCAAGACCCATATGAAGGCTCTGCTCACATGTTCAAATTGTTCTCAAGTCTATGATAAATAAATGCAAGGTTTGGTATTATATCATGTAAACGACAAATTCTTTTTGGATACTTTTGATTTTCTGAGAAATGAGTACCAACACCAGCAACCGTTTTTAAAAACTACCTGGAGCAGGTAAGAAAGACCTGGTAAAGGGCAAACACACACACACACACACACACACACACGAAGAGAGGAAAGACAGAAAAAAGCTCTCTTAGAACAGAAATCTCCCTCAAGAAGTAACCCTTCCCCCAGTCCACCCTAAAGCAATGCTTATCTCCTGCAATGTGAATATCATGATTGACAAGAGCAGTGCCAAACTTTATTGGAAACACCACATACTCACTATGAGATAGAAATCACTGCTCTTTTGTCAGCATTTAATCTCTGCTGACTATGATATAATTCCAGTAAGCAGGACATCAACATTGAATAAATTAATTTTTTAAAAACTATACTGACCACTTTACACCAAGGTTGTGATAAAAATGCAAGGCATGTCCCTTAGCCTGGAAATATTGGAGAAAAAAAGATGGAAACTAAGGTATTGGGTAACAAGTAACAATTCTCTTTCCTCTATCAGAGCTCGGGGCTTGGTTCCCTTCTTTGACCAAAGCTATTCCCTTCAGAATTCGAAGGCAGGTCTCAAAGTGACAGGTGGTGTGAACTAGTTGTCTTAGTAGCCTGGAGCCAAGTATCTAAAGGCAGCTTTGGGGGTTCATGAAAAAGTTGGCTTGAGGGAACTTGGAAGTCCTTCAAGGTGAGTCACAGACCCCTCAAGCAAGACTCCACTCAATGCATGTATGACCCATATAAGACTATTATTTATTTACACTCCTTTATAGCCACGCCTCAGTGGGAACAAGTTTTCCTATTGACCGGCCTCAGATATTTTCCAAGAACCACTGAGATCCATAGGTGAAATGGTGGTAGAGTGTAGTGGTGTGGGTGTATGCTTGGGTGGTGTGGTGGGAGCAAGAAAAAGAGAAGGGAAATGGGTTGCTTAAAGGTCCACAGAGCAATACGATGAGAACTTTGATGGGTTGATACCACCCAAGTGAATACGGCACCACTGAACCTTACGTCATTTACTCTGTGACTCAGAGTACCTGTCTTATAGAGTTGATGGGGAAAGTGAGGTAATAGAGGTAAGGGCTTAGCATAGCAAACTCTCTAAGTATTAGGTATTATCCATAGACTTTTTAGAATAGAAACAGAAATAAGGTACTTTTTAAAATTTTGTGAGTAGTTATTGCCTTGTATTTTGACAATCATTCAACACATACTTATTGAGCACCTACTATGTGCTGGTAAGGCACCATGTTGGAATTCAGCAGTGAATGAGACAGAAAGCCCACCTCATGGAGCACATAGTCTACTGAAGGTGCCAAGCAGCACATTGTGGCTCTGGCCAGTGCTGTAACAGAAAAATATAAGAAACTATGAATGCAGGGGAAGTTTCCAGAAAGACATGAGATTTAAGGAGAAGTTTCTAGGATCTGTCCTCAAGCCTCCATAAATGTCACTGCGTAGCAAGTCAGTAAGACACTGCATAGGGCAGCGAAAGGAAATAAAAAATAATGAAATGGTGTCTTAGTCCATTCAGGGTGTTATAACAAAATGCCATAAACTGGGTGGTTGGTAAACAGCAGAAATTTATTTTTTACAGTCCAAGTGTCAGCGGATTTGGTGTCTGGTAAGGGCCTGCTTTCTGATTCATAGACTTCTAAGCTGTATCCTCACATGGTGGAAGGGGCAAGGGATCTCTGTGGGGTCTCTTTTATAATAGCACTGATCCCGTTCATGAAGGCTCCAACCTCATTAATTTATCATCTCCCAAAGACCCCACCTTTTAATACCATCAACTTTGGGGGTAGAACTTCAACATACAAATTTGGGGGGAACACAAACATTCAGATCATATCAGACGGCATGGCTAAATGGTAAAGAAAATCACAAGAATCATCAATAAATGCTCAATGTTAAATCCCATTTGCTCCATTGACCATTGTTCACCCCTTGTAGTCTTTCACTACCTAGTCCTTCTCTGCACTCTGAGATCTTTATCAACTGAGGCTCTACCAACTCCTAAATTTGTTTGAAAAGAGTGCCATCTTCTGGCAAAACACTGTTTTTCTCCTTCCAATGGAAATCTTAAACTATTCAAGACTATTTAGTCCTTGGGGAAACTAAGAGGAGTCACCTCTACCAGAATTTCCTCCAAACACATTTGCCTGGGCTCTCTTACTTTCCATTTGCAACATGGATCAAAAATATGAATGTCTAATATACGCAGCCTTTTCTCTGTACTAATCTCCCAGGGAGATTTTTTTTTGTTAGAACTGCTTGGTTTCTCAGCCTCTGCTGTGTCCATCTGTAATGGGTGAGGGGGAAAATTGATGGGAGCTGAGAGAGGTGGAATTGCTTTGTCCTTAAATAGAGCAGGGAACTAATCTGGGGAAAGGAGGAGAAGGGAGTGGGGGAAGAAGAAAAAAATTCTGAAAATCAACTTGGGGCTGTGGAGCGCAGCTGGAGAGAAGTGGTTTTCAAAAGCTGCCTGACAACCTAGGAAGACAGAAAGTAAGAGGGTTTTTAGGAAGTTTGACATGGGAGTGTGCGGTGCAGTAAAGATCTACACTACTTTTTCAGGTTTGGAAGTCAAAACTGTGTTTATTTAGACACTACATGAGGTGTGATCAAACAATTTGTCGACCGTTGACCTTCCAAAAGACCACCAGAAAACATGTTTACAAAGCAAAGCTAAGTTTGTTAGTCTCACTGCAATAAGGGATAACATCACATTGACATAGTCTTAGTAATGTTTCAAAATGGAGAAATTAGGGCAGCCTTAATATATTTATAGGGTTTTCAGCTTGGGCTGGGTGATTTTTAAGGTCAATCTTGCAAGGCAGAAAACTGGTTGGGACTGGCAGAGATATGACATAATAGCTCAGGATTGGTAGGCATAGTGAGATGGGTGTCCTGAAGTGAGTCTTGAGCAAGCAGTTAGTCCTCATAGATAATCTATTTTTGTCACTTCAAAGTTTTATATTCCAGAAGCAAGTATTTCCTGGGACAAGTTACCAAGTTATTTTGACTGGTCCCATATTGTTTGCTCAAAGACAGGAAAGTATGTTGGTTTCAGTTCTTAGATTTTACACAGAACTGAGAATACTTATTATTGCTACATGTACATTTTGATTTATTAGCCCTAAGAATTTTCTTTAAAAAATAATGCTTTGTTAAGTCATCCTCCTTTGTAGGAGAGCATACATGTTAAGAGTTCAGGTTTTGAAGCCAACTTGGCCTGTGTTTGAATATTGATATGGAACATACGTTTTCTCATCTGTTAGATGGAGCTTTGCAGTTGTTCTGAGCATTCAATAGGATAATGCAGGCAAAGCTGTTAGTAACATAGCCTTAAAAAATTCAAGATCAGGGCCGGCCGAGTGGTGCGATGGTTAAGAACTGGCTTAGGATGCCAGAGGGCCCCGGTTCGGATCCCACATATGAGGGCCAGTGACACTGCCCTCTACAGCTAAGATGCTGAACAACAGCTCAACCTGGAGCTGGGCTGCTGTGAGTCACCAGCGACGGTGTAGGCTGCAGCCCCTGCTGCAGTGGGTTGCCATGGGCTACCGTGTGTAGCCAGCAGCCAGCGTGAGCGGCCAGCAGCTGCTGTGAGCGGCCGTCCAGAAGCTGGCGACTGATCTGCCTCGCCCGGGAAGAGCGCAATGATGGTGCCAACTTGGGCCAGTGAAGCAACGTCCTCCACAACTAGACTGAAGAACAAAACGACAGCAACTTGTCTGTTCCCCTTCCCCAATTCCCCAGCACTGTTCCCATCCCCCCAATTCCCCAATTTAAAAAAAATAAAATAAAAATAAATAAATAAATAAATAAATAAATGATTTAAAAAATTCAAGATCAGTTTGTGGTCTACTATGACTCCAACTTCTAAAATACACTTTGAATTACTTTTCTCCTCTACTATCATCTCTCGTTAGTCATCTCCTGCCCAAATACCCTGGTTCTCTTTTAGCACACAACCTGAGTAGCCTGAGGAATTTTTTAAAAATGCAAATCTTACCCTATTAGCCAGAAGCTAAGTCCCTTCAAAAGATGCTCACAAGGTCCTGTGCCCTTTCTCCCCTGCCTGCTTTCCTATCTATGCCCCCAATCACTCGTCTCTCCCTCAGAACCTTCCAGCCATCTAGTTCTGCTCATAAATCCCCAGACATACCCAGTCCTTAACTGTCTCAGTTTCCTCTGCTTGGAAGATTCTTTTCTCCATTCTCAGTTGGCTAAATCCTTTTGGCTGCTGATGATATATCACTTCCTCAGAGATGCATTTCCTGAAAACCGATTCCCCACAGTTAATTCTCCATCGTAATCTCTTATCACTGTTTGTACTTTTCCTCCATAAAGACTTGAAATTACATATTAACCCCAAATGATAGCCCCCACCACAAATGGGTTATATGTGTATGGAGATCTGGAGGCCATCAGCTCTCTGGGCTGAGGAACAGGGTCTTGGGTGGCTGGAGTCCTCAAGCTGCTCACTTCCAGACATGGAGTAACCTTATTCACTTACACAATGTTATACAAATGCAATAATTTTTTTTCCTGTGTGATATGAGGTGGAATAGATTGGGAAGCACTGCCTTAAGCCAGTATTCTTGGTACACATAGAGAGAGAAGTGAACAAGGATCAAGGATCATTATTAATATTCTGATTTTATTATAAAACTTCACCTGCAGGAGGAAAATTAAAATCCACTGCCATTTTCCTGGACCACAATTTCATATTGTGCCCAAAATCATAATGGTAATTACATAGTTTCAAATGTATCTAACCACAAATTCAAGTTTGCTGCTCTTTAATTATTTTACTTCCCTTGTAACATGCCCTCAAAAGAAGGAATTTAAATGAGCCAATTAGTAACCAGAGGTCATTCTGGGAGAAATAATTGACAGGACAAGTCCTCAGATCTCACCAGGGCTCCTTGGATTTAAATTGGAATCCAAGAGAGAAGCATTTATTCATTATTTATTTCACTCGATCATTTATGACATGCCCATTCTCAAGGGGAAGCTGGGTATCTGTCGGAAATACAAAATTAATAAGCACAGAAAGGAACAAATACAGTCTCACCCTGGTTCACTTCAAGAGCTAGGGCTGACACTGGGCACACCTGGGAAGGGCATTCCTGGCTTCTCAAACTTGGGCCAACTTTCTCCTCCACCCCACGCGCCCCCACTCCCAGCCACATATATGAATCTGTCCATGGTAGAAATTTCTGGTTAAGTAGACAGAAGACAGTATTGGGAGAGTGTGAGAGTTGCTCAGCATCAAGTGGGTGTTTTCAGGGACTTGGCAGGTAACATCCTTCATGGATCAATGTCCAAGAAAACTGGATCTGTGTGGTCAGTCCCTCTGAGACTGAAAGAAGGAGCCCATCCCTGGTGCAACCCTCTCTCCTGGGGCAGAGGCAACATAGTAGGGTGGCCAGGGTGAACAAAGGGAAACTACAGCCTAGGTAGTCAGGGAGTACTCACGGGAAAAGGTGGGCTTGCCATGCAAGTGTCCAGCCATCCTCAGTCTGGACTTTTAGTGTCTTGGGAGGTGGGGGTGGCAGAGGATGACAACAGGTAATCTGAATCCGGGGCAGGGTTCACTTTCAAGCTCAGGCAAGATGTTCCCCCCACACAAGGAGCAGAGGCTGGGCCTCCCACAGAATTCTCAGGAGACTGCTGATGGCTACGAGCCTCAGGCTCGTCCTCTCAGGCTCGTCCTCTCAGGCTCGTCCTCTCATGGTGTATGAAATTGCAACCAATTTCTGAATATTAATTTTGTATCCCACTACTTTACTAAATTCATTTATCAGTTTTAATATTTTTTGGTGGAATCTTTGGGGTTCTCTATATGTAGTATCATGTCATCTATGAAAATAATGACAGTTTTTTTTCTTCCTTTCCCATTTGCATGCCTTTTATTTCTTATTCTTGTCTGATTGCTGTGTCTAGAACTTCCAGAACCATGTTGAATAAAAGTGGTGAAAGTGGGCAGCCTTGTCTTGTTCCTGATCTTAAGGGGAATGATCTTAGCTTTTCCCCCCATTGAGTCTGATATTAGCTGTGAGTTTATCATATATGGTCTTTTTTATGTTGACATATGTTCCGTCTATTCTCACTTTGCTGAGAGTTTTCATCATAAATGGATGCTGGATTTTGTCAAATGCTTTTTCTGCATTTATTGATATGACCATATGATTTTTATTTTTCATTTTGTTTATGTGGTCTATCACATTACCTGATTTGCAAATATTGAACCAAATTTGCATATCATGAATGAATCTCACTTGATTGTGCTGTATGATCTTTTTAACATATTGCTGAATTCAGTTTGCTAATATTTTGTTGAGGATTTTTGTATCTATATTCCTTAGGAATATAGGCCTATAGTTTTGTTTTGTAATGTCTTTGTCTGGTTTTGGGATCAGGGTAATGTTGGCCTTTCAAAATGACCTTGGGAGACTTCCCTTTTCTTACATTTTTTCGGAATAGTTTGAGGAGAATAGTTGTTCATTCTTTTTTGAATGTTTTGTAAAATGTACCTGTGAAGTCATCTGGTCCAAGACTTTTGTTTGTTGGGAGCTTGTTGATTAATGATTCAATTTTGTAAGTAATAATCAGTCTTTTAAGATTTTCTGTTTCTTCTTGATACAGCCATAGAAGATTGTATACTTCTAGGACTTTATCCATTTCTTCCAGTTGTCATATAGTTAGTTGTCATATAGTTGTTTTTTGTCATATAGTTAGTTGCTTATGGCATTGTCTTAAATTTTTTTGTATTTCTGTGGTGCCCGTTGTCAGTTCTCCTCTTTCATTTAAGATTTTATTTACTTGGTCCTCTTTGCCTTTTTTTTTTGTTTTCTTGATGAGTCCAGTGAAAGGTTTATCAATTTTGTTTATTTTTTCAAAGAGCCAGCTCTTTGTTTCATTGATCTCCTGTATTGTATTTTAACTTTTATGTCATTTATTTGTGTTCTGACCTTTATTATTTCCTTTCTTGTACTCACTTTGGCCTTTGTTTACTGTATCATTCCAGTTTCCTTAGGTGTAAAGTTAGACTGTTTGAGATTTTTCTTGTTTCTTGAGGTTGGCCTGCATTGCCTGCACCCCTCTTAGGACTGTTTTTACTGTGTCCCATAGATTTTGGCTTGCTGTATTTTCATTTTCATTTATCTCAAGGTATTTTTTTATTTCTTCCTTGATCTTATTGTCGACTCATTCATTATTTAATACCATGTTATTTAGGCTCTATGTGTCGGTGTGTTGTTTTTTTCTAGTAATTGATTTCTATTTCATATCACTGTGGTGAAAGAAGACGCTTGATATGATTTTAATCTTCTTAAATTTATTCAGACTTGTACTGTGGCCTAACATATGGTCTGTCTTGGAAAATGTTCTATGTGCACTTGAGAAGAATGTATATTCTGTTGCTTTGAGGTGAAATGCTCTAGAAATGTCAATTAAATCTGTCTGGTCTAGTGTGTCATTTAAGGCCACTGTTTGCATGTTGATTTTCTGTCTGGAACACCTGTCCATTGGTGCCAGTGGAGTGTTAAAGTCCCCTACTATGGTTGTGTTACTGTTGATCTCTGCCTTTATGTCAGTCAATATTTGCTCCAATGTTGGGTGCATAAATGTTTACTAAGGTGATGTTTTATTGTTGAATTGATCCCTTTATCACTTTGTAATGTCCTTCTTTGTCTCTTATTATAGTCTTTGTTTTAAAATATATTTTGTCTGACATAATTATTGTTATTCTGGATTTTTTTTCTTGTTTCCATTTGTGTGAAATATCTTCTTCCATGCCTTTACTTTCAGTCTCTGTGTGTCTTTTGATTTGAGGTGGGTCTCTGATAGATAGCATATGCATGTGTTGTTTTCTTATCCATTCAGCTACCCTATGTCTTCTGATTGGATCGTTTAATCCATTTATATTTAAAGTGATTATTGATCGGTACATAGTTATTGCCACTTTATTATTCATATATTTTTTCTTTTCCTCCTCCTCCTCCTCCTCCTCCTTCTCCTTCTCCCCCTCCTTCTTAAAGATGTCCCTCTGACATTTCCTGTAATACTGGTTTGGTGGTGATGAACTCCTTTAGTTTTTTCTTGTCTGAAATCCCTAACTGTCCTTCAATTCTAAATGATAAATTTGTTAGGTAGAATAATCTTGGTCGTAGGTACTTGCTTTTCATCCCTTTGAATATTTCATGCCAATCCCTTCTGGCCTGCAAGGTTTCTGTTGAGCAATAAGCTGACAGTTTTATAGGAGCTCCCTGTAGGTCACTAACTGCTTTTCTCTTGCTGCTTTTAAGATTCTTTCTTTGTCTTTAACCTTTGGCATTTTAATTATGATGTGTCCTGGTATGGGTCTCTGGTTCATCTTGTTTGGCACTCTCTGTGCTTCCTGGGTTTGTATATCTATTTCTTACACCAGGTTAAGGAAGTTTTCTGTCATTATTTCTTCAAATAGGTTTTCAATTCCTTGCTTGTTCTCTCTTTCTCTCTCTCTCTCACTCTCTTCTACTTCTGGTACCCCAATGATGCAAATGTTGGTACAACTTGATGTTGTCCCGGAGTCCCCTTAAACTATCCTCATGTTTTCTCATTTTGCTGTTTGATTAGGTACTCTCTATTACCTTCACTTCTAAAATGCAGAGTTGATCTTCTGCTCTATCTGACCTATGGTTGACCCCCTGAAATGTGTTCTTTATTTCAGTTATTGTATTCCTCATTCCTGACTGGTTCTTTCTTGTTTTCTATCTTCATTTTTATGTTTCCTATCTCTTTGTTACAGTTCTCACTGAGTTCATCTAATCTTCCCCTAAGTTTGTTCAGCATCTTTATAACCAGTGTTTTGAATTCTGCATCTGGTACAGTGCTTTTCTCCATTTTGTTTAGTTCTTTTTCTGGATCTTTGTTCTGTTTTTTCATTTGAAATATGTTTCTTTGCCTATTTTGGCTGCCTCCTTGTGTCTTTTTCTATGTATTAGGTAGGGCTACTATGTCTTCTGGTCTTAGTAGAGTGGACTTATGTACTAGGTGTGCTGTGGGGGTGCCACTGGCACAGTCTCCCTAGTTACCTGAGCTGGGTGCTCCAGGCGTGTTCCTTGTGTAGGTTTTGTGTGCCCTGCTGTTGTAGTTGAGCCTTGGTTTCTGTTTGTATGTCAATAGAAAGAATTGACCCTTGGCCTGATTGTTTGAGGACTGGCCATGACTACAGTGGAGAAGTTGCTGTGCAGGAGTTGACCCTATATAGCAAGATTCACTTTAGCAGGGTTCTGGTGCCTGCTCAGTCTGCCCTTTGGGTGTGTTGCAGCAGAGGCAGCTGGGTGGTGCTCCAGCTAGTTCCAAACTGGTCAGTGGTTGTGCCAGCCCAGGGGGCCTCCTGTGGGGGTCCCTGCCACATGCCAAGT
This sequence comes from Hipposideros armiger, assembly GCF_001890085.2. Classification (NCBI taxonomy): domain Eukaryota; kingdom Metazoa; phylum Chordata; class Mammalia; order Chiroptera; family Hipposideridae; genus Hipposideros; species Hipposideros armiger. The sequence goes on along the minus strand of NW_017731357.1, from coordinate 3,213,825 downwards.
TCACCCATAGCCTGTGCCTTGCCCAGGGCCACCTGGCATAAGCCACAGAGCAATCCACAGATGGCAGCCACCTGCACTGGGCTTGGAGGTGCCTGGAAGAAGCCAAGCCACCAATTAAAGCTGGCTGTCACTAGTGCAAAGCTTGGAGCTGCTCAGCAAAAGGTACAGGGCATGCAGAGGTCAGATGCTCCTTGCTTGGGGTTTGTGAACCTTTGAGTAGTCTTAGGAAAGCCCACAGCATGACCAACACAGGCTGTTTGTATGGAAAAGCCATTGTAAGCTTCTTGGCTGGGCCCACAATTTGGGTGGGGCAGGGTCTCAGGGAATCACCAGGGTGAAGAGTGGTAGCCAGGTTGATGGAGGCTCAGATATGGTGGCCCCCTGAGTCTGCACGCCAGGAGGCAGGAGGGTTCCATGAAGAAATAATGGATTCTGCCAGTATTCCTGTCTGGGAGAAAGTTGTCCCTGCAGCCAAACAATTCAATTATTTCCCATGTTCCTGGCACCTTTCAAGCTGCTGCCCCAGCACTGGAGCTTACAGTGAGTCTGTCAGCAAGTAAGTCCATGCATGGGCCCTTTAAGAGGAATGCCTGGGACTGTAGCAGCCCTCTGTCTCACTCAACTGCAATCTCCACTGGTTTTGAAGTTGTGGGGACTTTGCTTTCCGGCACTGGAAACTTGGGCTGGGGAGCCTGGTGTGGGGCTGGGACTCCTCGCTCTTCTAGGGGGGATCTCTGTAGGAGAGACATCCCTCCCAAATTTTAACCACCAGACATGGGTGTGGGGCCAGCTCATTCTGCATCTCTGCCTACCCTACCAGTCTTGAGGTGGCTTCTTTGATATGTCCTTAGTTGTAGGACTTCTGTTCAGTTAGACTTCAGGTGATTCTCCATGATGGTTATTCTGCAGTTTAATTGTGATTTTGATGTAGCCTTTAGAAGAGGCAAGCACAGTGTTTATGTACTCCACCATCTTGACCAGAAATCTTGCTTACATTTTGATAACACTTCTCTCCACTGACAGTATACATTACCATACTTTTTATTTATTTATTTATTTATTTATTTATTTATTTATTTATTTATTTATGTATTTATTTATTCACTTATTTATTTATCTATTGTTCTTTAATCTATATAATGAAATAGGCAAAAGAATATTACTAATAAGATGCTAGGGTTAGACTGAGTGGTAAGAGGGTAAGGAAAAACGCTTTTGAAAATGAAATAGCTTTGATAATACCAGAAGTTCAGAAAAGTCAGGTTCTTGGTATTCTGGATAAGTGACCCAGGGAATAGAGACAGTGCAGACAACACTCACAGGTTTAGAACAACTCCCAGGTAGGTCTGAGGCCCATGAACACCTCTTACTAATTTTGAGACCTTTACCTCATAGCTTCTCTGAGGCTCATATTTCTCATCTGTAAAATGAAAATTATGGGAGTGGTTTCAAGATAAAATGAGATGATGTACAGTGTCACGTAAATAATACATGTTTAATAAAAGGTAGCTATCATTACAATTAATAATAAACATGATTACTAGCCAAAGGCAGTCTTATAAGAAGGTCTTAAATTTTTTCAAGTCAGGTGGATCTTTTTGGATACTTTGGATTGTAAATACCAGAAAACTCATATTCAAATTTGTTGAATTTCCCATATAACCAGCTGTCCCAAGACAAGGTAGGCTGTAAGCAGGGTGCATCAGGGCTGCAATTTGGTTTCTGTGACTTTTGTGACTATTCTGTGTATGGGCCTCATCCTTGGCCTGAAAGCTAGATGGCTGCAGTGATTACCAGTGTCACATCCAGACATTTGTAATGTCCACAGGAAGGATAGGATGGGACTTTTGATTTCATGGGTCTGTTTTTAAGAATGAGGGATCCTTTCCCAGAAGCTCCTTCCCACCCCCCAAGAAGACTTCTTTTGTGCTATTAGCTAGCACGCATAACACGCCCAGGCTTAAGTCAATCATTCACAAAGGAAACTGGCCCACCATGACTGACTTAGACTATCCAGTACCTGTCTCTTGGGACTGAGGGTGTGGCCAACCTACCTACCCTGAAGCATAGAAGTAGGTAAATAGCTAAACAAAATCAAGACATTAGAAAAGCGGTGGAAGGATGCAGATTGAGTAAGTCTAATACTCAACATCTTGTCCTCACTTGTAGCTCAAAAAGAAATGACCAACCATTGCCAGTGGGAATGTAAAACCTAGAGCCTTCTCTGTGAACCCACTTCCTATACTGCAACTCTCTATGGTAGGTTTCATTGTCCTTTGCTTAAGTAGTGCCTGTGGCATTGGACACCTAAAATAAAAGGGGCTCAAAGATGCAGGGAGTTGGCAGGGATGCTCTTGTATTACTTAAGGACACAAAATTTATTTCCTGGTTTTAACATTTCAAGCAACATTTAGAAAATATTACTTTGAAGACAATCCTGTCCTTACAGTTCTTCCAAAACATAGAGATGCATTGTTCAAGGGGCCAATATCACCAGTCAATCTTGGACTCCAAAAGTCATTATATTTATTCAAATCCAGCTTTGATCAGTGGACTAGGGGCCCATGCATTTGGCAGCACTGGAGGTAGAGCAGCAGAAGGGGAGAAGAGCAGGTAGAGGACAACACGAGGTCAGAAAAGAGAGATGGGTCATGGGGATGAAGGGCTTATATCCCATGCCAGCTCTCTCTCCTGAAACAGCTGGTGGTCTTCTTCCCACTGTCTCCACATAACTCTAGAACTTTCTCCTTGATTTTCTGTAATCTAGGGAGGATTCTGGTATTAAAAGGATTTTTACAGCAGGTTAGGAAAAAGAAAACAGAATACAATGAAATAGCCTAGAGGTAAGACAGATATGTCAAACTCAAGAGCAAAAGCTCAGAGCCACTCAGCATTTTGCCTTGCAGGGAAATGGATTTTCAAGGAGAATAAACTGAACCAGAATGCTTAGGGAAGAAATTGTTGATGATTAGAGATGTAAAGAAAGGTGAAAGAAGAGGTCAAATAGGTCATGGATGGAGGCCAGAGTCTGAAATGCCATCCTGCTAAAGTGGTAAATGACCAGTCACTGACTCATTGCATAGTCTCAGCAGTAATGACAAGAGTAATCACATCAAAAAGCAGCAGCCCAGAATAAGTTAAGGGTCTAATTAGATCAGTTATTGCCAATACAGGAGCTTGGATTCTAGCATCCACAGGCTAAAATGTCGGTAAGATCACTCTCCAGGGGAATTTTCAACTCAGGTGAGTCTTCTTCAGCACTTAAAAATCAAACTTACAGGAAATAAATCACAAAAGCAAACACATGACAATATTATACCAAGTTGTCTACACAGTCCCCAAGAATCCAGAGCATTCTAGACTATTCTATTTGGTTACAAGGTTTACTCCACTGTTGAAATGAGGATTTGTCCTTCTTAGTTTGGAGCCAAGGCTAAGAAGGAAGTAAAAGGATCCTAACAGATTGTCCAAGAAACAAGATCCTATAGGGTGTGCAGTGACAGAGGACTTGATAATTGGGGAAGCAGAATTGAAGTTTGAAAGGAAGCAGGTAAGAGGGGGGCGGTTGACTGTTGGCAGAGGAAAGACATCTCTATTAGTTAATTAAACTCAGTTCTCATAGAAACACTAGAAGCCGAGAGGAAGTAGGGGAGATTAGCCTACTGTGGTTCAGTCTCATGAAGTCCTGGGATGTTGGTCTTTGCTGTTGAGATGCCTCTGTAGGTCAAGTGACACAGCTGCCCTCTACTGTCACACCCACAGGATCAGGTATCATTATCCCATTCTGGTGACTTAGCCTGCTTTCTCTTTTTATCCACTTTGTCTTCACTACTGCCACAGAAAGGCTTTGGGCCAGGTGAAATCTTTGACTACTGACCACTAATAGAATGCTGTCCTTGACTCAGAAATTAACCCCAGTGCAGTCAATTGTAGCCAGGGTAGCATATCACAAAAGCAGATGATCTATCTGCAAGGATCCATTTCTGACCACTTTTTTACAAGGAGACCACGGGCACAACAAGCACTCAGTATTTCATAAATACCCTCATTGCATGAGACCTTACTAACACATGGCAATTACCTCAGTTGTACAGCCTTGAAGATCTCAAATTAGGATGTACTTTTATAACTAAAATATCCACAAGAGTGTCACATAAACAGATTCCCCCTCCCCCCCCACCAAGATTCAGAATCTCTCTCTTGAACAAAAACAAGCAAGCAAACAAACCAACCCCCCACCATACTGAGCTTCTCTTAACTTCTCTTTTAAGTTGCATGTTGGCCCTTATATATAGGACACCTCTTGAGCACCACCACACCCTCTCAACCTATCTTTTCACTCCAGCCATCGCTACAGCAACCGCAATCAGATGTGCAATTTACTGACATCCTTAGTGGCCATTCTCATACATGGGCAAACCTCAAAGAGTAAAGGAGTTAACATTCCAGGGAACACTTTGACTCATGGCAGATAAATACTCCCTTCTTTAGTTACTTCAGGTGATCTATTCTGAGGTGTATTATGCGCATCCCTTCTGAGGGTCCCTGGCAGGACTGAGCTCCAGTAGCCTACAGCAGTGACCAATTCATTAACACACCCTTGGATTGGCTTTCCATCCTTCCTTGTTTCACTTGTTCCCGTTCCACTTCTGCTTTCTGAGCTCACTTCCCAAAGTGAACTATTAATATATGCCTAAGAGCCCTTGTTTGAGACTCTGATTTTGGGGAAGACCCAGCCTAAGACAACCATGCCTTCCAATCAAGATAGTCTTCCTTTAGTCAATTAGTTCCTATGATCCAGGAAACATGTCTCACTTTTTAATTTGTTGAATTAATGCTTAACTTTCAGAAAGCAACACTGTTTCATTTTACTCCAGTTTTTTTACAAGCATCTTCTTCTCACCCCAATATAGCTGGGTTAACTGAAAGAGAATGGGGGAGGCAGAGCAGCAGTCCTGTGAGTAAGGCTCAACTCCAGATGTCCAAGCCCTACTGTACATTTGAACTAGTGATTCTTAGCCTTTGGCTAAGACCTTCATAAAGAAGGTCTATAAAGACACTGGCCCAACTTGCTAAATTAATTGCTCCAAGCTTAGGCATGTAGGTCTTTCCAAAGCACCCCAGTAATTCTGGTGCACACCCTCAGTTGAGACTCATTGCTTTAGACTTATCAATCTACCCAAGAATGAAACTGAATCCAACCAATTATCAGTGCTACTTCAACTACAATATATTCAAGAGAAATGATACTTTCAAAATGAGTGTGAAAATTATCTCTCTGCAAAAGAGGGCACAGAAGTACTCACTTTACAAAGAGTGGGTATAACAGGATTGCCAAATCCAGAATTACAATGAAAATCACAGGAATTATTTCATTTGTATTTTGAGACACTATGATGGCTTAGGCACCATAAGAGATACAAAAGATGAAAAGATGAATAGAAAACAGTCTCTTCCTTAAAAAATAAATAAGAACACCAATGCATTCAATAGGATGTAAAGAAATCACAACTTTATCTTCCACTGTTCATTTAAGCCTATTCACTGAGGGAAGCTTCTCAGAACCCTTCTTCTGTTTGAAAATCCTGGCAGGTCTATGACTCTACCAATCACTCTTAAATTAGAGGCAATTCTAAGGTTTCCTTAAGTTACAAAGCAAAGTTTCAATTGAAGAAACTGAATGTTGAAAATGGTGGAACAATCAAATCGCTGAACTTGATTTAGAGTTCAATTTTTCTCCCCTCTTCCAGTTAGGACCAGCTTTGGGGGCCGTTGTGCCATCTTGTAGGAAGGAGCCTGTAGTCAAATTCTCCTCTCTATTCCTTGCTTAGTTTGTCAACTGTTGATTCTGGGTTGAGCATGGAAAGGGAGTGGGGGAAAAGGGATTACTAAACAATCCTACTTGACTGGTACTCTTGTAAGAGTTTTATATGCTCTGGGCCTGGCTTTTATGAGAATTGACTCATAGGAACACTTGTGAGTTTTTCTTTCTGTTTCTTTTAGAGACTTGGGTTACCTTTTCTGACTTTGATAACCACAACACAGGCAGTTCCTCTTCTTTGGTTAGTCAATTTTGATCTCCATTCAGCTTCTGTTTTCCTGAAGTCTCCGTGGCTTTTCTTTACTCTGGTCAAAAGCATCTTGAGCAAGATCCAGGGCTTTAGACTCTTCAGGGGTGTGTCAAGCTCTCAAATAGGCCTCCTTGCAACTCCTCTCACTAGACTTGAGATGAGAAGGTAGCAAGCACTCTGTCCTCTTTTGGGGTATAATTGGACCCTAAGCATGGCAGCTGTCTCTAAAGAGATTTCTTCACAGATCTATCCCTTCAGAAATACACTCTTTTTATACTCTCAAAACTGGTGAGGAGTTTCAACAGAAAAGAAACTGGTTTTGAGATTTTTTTCCTTTAAAGTTTTCAATATTTGTCTATCTCAGTATTTTCTTGGTAAATTATATCTAATGTGACTTGGAACCTCAGTCAAATCATGTAATTTAACAAGATGGCACAATTGCAATATAATGTGTAAGTGCAGGACATGAGATCTATGCATGTAGCACTAGGAGAACAAAAGGCCACCTCTCCCAACTGGAGGATGAATGGCCCAGGAGATTCCTGGAGAAGGTAATTCCTTATGTGACCTTTATTTTTTCATTCAGTAAATCTTTTTTCTAGTTGTATTGAGATATAATTGACATACAGCATTGTATAAGCTATACGATATAATGATTTGACTTAGATATATCGAGATTTGATTACCACAATAAGTTTGGTTAACATTCATTATCTCATGTAAGTAAAAAAAGAAATATATATACAATTTTTCTTGTGATGAAAACTCTTAGGATTTGCTCTCTTAACAACTTTCATATATACCATACAGAAGTAACTATAATCATCATGTTATACATTACATCCTTAGAACTTATTTATCTTATAACTGGAAGTTTGTACCTTTTGACAATCTTCATCTAATTCCCCCTTTCCCATGCTGATAACCACAATCTGATATTTTTCTTAGAGTTTATTTTCCCCCAGATTACACATATGAGATCGTACCATATTTTTCTTTCTGACTGACTTCACTTAGCATAATGGCCTCAAGGTCCATTCATGTTGTCACAAATGGCAAATTTCCTCCTTTTTATGGCTGAATATTCCAGTGTGTGTGTGTGTGTGTGTGTGTGTGTGTGTGTGTGTGAGAGAGAGAGAGAGAGAGAGAGAGAGAGAGAGAGAGAGAGAATCAATTACAACTCTTTTATCCATTGATCTGCTGATGGATACTTTGGCTGCTTCAATATCTTGGATATTATAAATAATGCTGCAATGAACATGGGGGTACAAATCATTTCTTCAACAGAGTGATTTTGTTTCCTTTGGATACATACCCAGAAGTAGAATTGCTGGGTCATAAGGTAGTTCTATTTTTAGTTTTTTGAGGAACCTCCATACTGTTTTCCATAGTGGCTGCACCAATTTACAATCCCATCAACAGTGCAGTTTCCTTTTCTCCACATCCTCTATAGCATTTGTTTTCTCTTGTCTTTTGGATGCTAGCCATTCTAGCAGGCATGAGTTGATATCTCATTGTGGTTTTGATTTAATGGATGTGTTAGAGTTAGTAATGTGACTACTTGGGGAGGGATCTTTTTGGAGGGGAGCACGCTCAAGAAGACATTGTTATGTCAATTACACTACATTTTTAGACAGGTTCAAAGCACAAAATTTACAAAGAAAGCCTTAGTGGGTTCTCTAATTCCCTCATTTTGTCTCTAAAGTTCCTATAAATTCATGAATGTAAATGTCACTGTAACATCAGAAACTCTATACTGTTATTGATTAATCCTAGGGGATTTCTTAAATTACATTTATGTAAGAATAAGCTTCATTTTCGAATGGAGTATGTGAGAATGGTCATTTATGGATTTAAAATATATCCTAATAAAAAACTGACCTTGGGAGTTGAGAGGTATGAGTCCTTTAAAATGATGATACCATTTGAAGAGTAGTTCAAATAGAATTTAATGGACTGTGAAGCTGTAGTTTTAAATTAATGAGTGTACCTAATAAAAGCTTTGCACAGGTAAGGAATATGAAAGGTCAGATGAAATATTATAATTATCTTAATAGTTAAAGAATCTTGCTTATTAATATGTCAATTATTTTGACAGTATTTTTCGGGGAGTTAAAGCAAGGAGCTCTGTCTTTTAGTATCCTTATCATATCATTATAAATCATTTACCAAGTGTTCACACACACACACCACCCATGATGGACCACACAATCAAAATGCATGCACCATCTGTGCTTCATGGAAATTTTGACTAAATGCTTTAAAGCCACAATTATTGTATATATACCCTAATACTGGATCTTGAATTGATTTGTTAAAACCTTGAAAGTCATTACCCAAAAGAAAACAACAACAGATATCTGGCGAATCAACTTTATTGCATAACAACAGAACAAGTAGTACAGTTATAGTGCTTAACATCTTAGTATAGAATAAACTCAAACAAGGGGATACCATCAGCAGCCATAGCAGAGAGTAGACATGGGTTATTGGGGCATATATCCCAGGATTTGGGGAAAGCAATGGACCTGTGTTCTAGTCTCCAAAATATCAGTGGCTTATTGTGGACCTTGGGCAACTAAGTTCCACCTTTCTCAGCTTTAGTTGGCTCAACTGTAAAATAGATGATATGGACTAGATGGTCTTAAGGTCTTCCAGCTATAACAATACAGGATTCTAAGGACAAATGCAGAGAACTTGAAAGATGAGGATGTTACATATAAGAGGAAGAGGGTGTGGTTACAGATGGCTTTTCTTTAGACCCGGACAAGTAGCCCCCTTTTGTGGGCCAGGAAGCCAAGAGCAGCTGCTGAAAAGATGGTAGTCAATCCAATCAGCCTCAGCAGGCCTGGCACAGAGGGCAAATGTCTCTCCAAGAAGGTTGTGGTAATAGGCTGTGCAGGGACATCCTGGGTTCAGAGAACATTTGGTGTCAGTATAGGGCTTGTGTACTTCACTCCAAAAAGTCTGTATTTCCTCCAGTTCTCTGAACATGACCCACTCTTGCCAACCTCTGGCCCATTAAACATAACATTCCCTCTGGTCATAACGCACATCCCCATTCCCCACTGAGACCTTTCTTTGACTAATTCTGACTCATCCTTCAAGTCTCAGTTTATATCTACCTCCTCAGGGAGCCTTTCCTGTGTCTCCAGGCTAAGATGTTCCCTCTTTTTATAATTTCCAGCATGTCTTCTTCATCACTCTTGCACATTTTGGTTATCATCTGTTTTCCCAACCACATGTTGAGCTCTGTGAAAGCACTGTTATACCCTTATCACAGAAACTGGTACAGAGTAGGTGCACAATATATAGTTATTGAGTTGAATAAATCTATAGACCACTCAGTCCTCAATCACATCTCTGACAGAAGCACTAAGAGAATGACTTGGATTGACAGGGCTATTCTTTTTTACTTCACACTTGATAGAGGAATAACTTTGACCTTTTTGACCCTTGTCCTCTACAATGCATTTCACTCTATCCTGTATGTGTCCATCTAGTCAGGAAGACTTCTTGGTGTTTTATTACAAAAGTAATAGTGCATATATCAAAAATGTATTTTTAATCTAAATCTGCTCCATTTCATTCCATCCCTTTGTCCCTGGACAGGGTTATGCTGACATATCTGCCTTTAATTTCCTATCTCCTGCTGAGACCACCAGGTTATAAATTTATTAAACAGGCATGTGCTGAGTTCTTAATATGTCTAGAGCTCTCTGACATATGTGTGTGTGTGTGTGTGTGTGTGTGTGTGTGTGTGTGTGTGTGTGTACTGGGGATGCCAAAAAATGTATACAAGTGGACACTTTGGTCAATGTTGCTCAAGCAGTAGTTCGCCATAATCAGAAGTGTCTGGACACTGATGGCAACCATTTTGAGCATCTCTTGTAATTGCAGAAGTCAAAGATGAGTTATATTCATCTTTTGTTATCAGTATATATTGAGTATTACAATTTTAATACAGTTTTCCTTTCTTAAAATGTATATACATTTTTTGGCACTGTGTGTGTGTGTGTGTGTGTGTGTGTGTGTGTGTATCCTAACAATCTGTAATGAATGTGGCAGCTACAAATTTATGAATGTTGTTCTAAATCTCTCACCTCTGCCCTAGTCCATGGTATCCCTTTAAACATTCATGGGTTGAGTCACTTAGGGAAAAGTATGTGAATATATACAATGGTGTTATTTTTGCAAATAATTGCTTTTAGAGGAAAGAGATTTAAATTCATGTAATAAAATATAACCTACCACAGACTCTGGTTCAGACTGCCAGATTTCATCCTCTGGGATCTTCTTCATGGTATACAGGATCTGAAAAGGAAGAGTATCCTGGCGAATAACAAAAGTGGTGCCATCTTTCTCTTAATCTGCTCTTTAAATAAAGGACTGACTGAGTCTCAGGATAGCCATCAAAAATGCTAGGATAAAAGCTAAGATAGTCCACTCAACCATTAAAAGGCTCCAGAAAGTCTTTTATTGATGGCATAAGAGGCTCTGATCATTAGGCTCACCATAAATTATAATAGTTGTGAACATGGCTTAATAGGGATGAGATCAGAGGAATTGTCGGGAAATATATGAATGAATTCTGAATCCTAATAGCAACATGCTTGGTTCTATAATGTTAGACTTAAGCTATCTTTCAAGTATAGTCATAGTAATCTTTTGCCCCATGGGCTCTTTTTACCTTGGGTGAAATGATAGATAGTTTCGTTGTTACTTTTGGGTTAAGGTGTTTGCTTTACCTAAAACTACTGTTAAAATTGTGTTTCATGGGTCTTCAAATGGAAGTTACTGGTGAATTGGCCTTCAGGATTTCAGACATCTTTGACCAGCTTGTCAGGCCCATGAGTTGCCATGTTCTCCACAGCCCATGACACCAGACCCTACCTCTCGGGCTGCTCTCTCCCCAGCCTCCACAGCCCCTTCCATGTAGCCACTCCAGTGTGTCGCAGTCTCAGTGCCTGCAAAATAAATCCTGTCCACCGGCTGGCGCAGAACCCTTGAAACAAATGCAATGAGGTAAAGTGGTCAGTCTCAGAGAACCAGAGAAGAACCTTCCCATACAGACCAAAGCTGGTCGGCTTCCTCAGTTTCTAAATATCAGGATTACATTGTCAATTTTGAAATAATGTTCACAGATTCCTCCAGTTCTTACATGATCCTTGTCACAGACAAAATGGAATAAAAGTCAAAGCCCACTCCTGCACCAACAGCTTACAGGTAAAGGGACTGACACCAATGGAGCATGTATGTTTCACCTACATGAAGTGAGAGACTATAAGAGCCCAGTCACATGTAGCTCCTTTAATAGCTCACTAACACTTTACAAGCTGACACAGACCCCCAGTTCCCTACCTGGATATTCCACCAATGAACTTGGCAAATCACTTTCTCTCACTGAGCTCTGACTTCCCCATCTCTTAATGATTTCTAAGTTCTTTTCCATCAGTAACATAACAAATCTGTAAGTCTGACTATGGCTCCAAAACTAGCATTCATTGAGCACTTGCCTCTACCAGTGTTAAGAGTTTTATTGCATTAAATTACAAGTTAACATTTGTTGGGTGCCAAGCACTCTTCTAAGGGCATTAATCCTCATCACAGCTCTATGAGGTTGGAATAATTATTATCTCTATTTTGCAGGAGAGAATATGGAGGTACGGAGACTGTGGTGGACATTATGATGCATTGCTCAGACCCCCTTCAAAAATAAAAGGCTTAATTTCAGCTGTTGGAAGTGCTGCCAGAAGATGGCCTTTTGATGTCAGTCCTCTTTGGAAATTGCCTTTGCTTAAGAAAATTGCCTCGCATAAGGTTGTGCCTCCTTCCAGCATCAGCTACATCCAGTGACTGATCATTACGGGGCTACAAAGACCTGAACCCCTTGCCTCACCTGGAACAACTCTTAAAATCTACATCCTAGCTCCAGAGCACCCTGTGGGAGACAGCTGAGGCCTTCACTGGAACTGCATCACAGCCCAACTTCTCCCTCTGCTCATGCCTGCATTCTTCCTCTCTCACAGGTGTTGATAACAAGGGTCCTTCCTCTCTCACAGGTGTTGATACCAAGGGCTCTCCCTACTATGTATCCTGCATGCTAATCTTTGTTTCAGAGTCTGCTTCCTGGGGAATCCAACCAGCAACAAAGACAAAGTAATTTGCTGTATGTCACAGCTAGTAAGTGGCAGAGGTGGTATTTGAACCTAGGCCATCTGACTCTAAAGCCCACAGTCTTAACTTGGTTATACTTCTTCCCCCTATTGAATGATTTCTTAAATATTCTATTTATTTATTTATTTAATTTATTGGGGTGACATTGGTTAGTAAAATTATATAGATTTCAAGTGTACATTTCCATAATACATCATCTATATACTGCATTGTGCATCCACCACCCAGAGTTAGTTCTCCTTCCAGCACCATATATTTGATTCCTGTTATCCTCTTATACCACCCTCCCTCCCTCCTTACCCCCTGGTAACCACTAAATTGTTGTATGTGTCTATGAGTTTTTGTTTCTTCGTTTGTCTTGTTCCTTTGTTGCTTTCAATTTTATATCCCACATATGAGTGAAGTCATATGGTGCTTGACTTTTTCTGTCTAACTTATTTTGCTTAGCATGATAATATAAAGATCCATCTATGTCACAAATGGCAGTATTTCAGCTTTTCTCATGGCAGAATAGTATTCCATTGTGTATATATACCACATCTTCTTTATCCAATCATCTATCGAACTTTCGTTGTCCCCATGTCTTGGCCACCATAAATAAGCTGTAATGAACATCAAAGCACATATTTCTTTACGGATAAACGTTTTCAGATGTTTTTAGGTAGATACCCAAAAGAGGGGTTGCTGGGTCACATGGTAATTCTATTCTTAATTTATTGAGGAACCTCCATACTGTTTTCAATAGCGGCTATGCCAATTTACATTCCCACCAACAGTGTATGAAGGTTCCTTTTTCTCCACAGCCTCTCCAACACTTGTGATTACTTGTCTTGTTGATGGCAGCCATTCTAACAGGTGTAGGGTGGTATCTCATTATGGTTTTCACTTGTGTTTCCCTAATAGCTAATGAAGTTGAGCATTTTTTCATATATCTGTTGGCTGTTTTTATGTCTTCTTGGGCAAAAGTGTCTGTGAAGGTCCTCTGCCCATTTTTTTAATGGAATTGTTTGGATTTTTATTGTTGTTGAGTTGTATGAGTTCTTTATATATTTTGAATATTAGCCCTTTATCAGAGGCGTTGTTTGCAAATATATTCTCCCATTTGGTTGGTTGCCTCTTTGTTTTGTTGATGGTTTCTTTTGCTGTGCAGAAGCTTTTTAGTTTGATATAGTCCCATTCATCTATTTTTGCTTTTACTTCCCTTGCCTTTGAGGTCAAATTCATGAAATCCTCTGTGAACCCAAGGTCCATAACTTTAGTACTTATGCTTTCTTCAATGCAATTTATTGTTTTAGGTCTTACGTTTAGGTTTTTTATCCATTTTGAGTTAATTTTGGTATACAGTGACAGACAGCAGTCTAGTTTTATCCCTTTGCATGTGGCTTTCCAATTTTACCAGCACCATTTATTAAAGAGGCTTTCTTTTCTCCATTGTATGTTTTTGGCTCCTTTATCAAAAATTATCTGTCCATATTTATGTGGGATTATTTCTGGGTTCTCAATTCTATTCTATTGGTCTGTGTGTCTCTTTTTCTGTCAACATCAGACTGTTTTGATTATTGTCACCCTGTAGTACAAGCTGAAGTCAGGGAGTGTGATACCTCCAGCCTTGTTCTTTTTTCTTGGGATTGCTTTGGCTATTTGGGATCTTTTGTGATTCCATACAAATCTGATGCTTTTTTGTTTCTATTTCTTTTTTTTTTCTTTTTTTTTTAGTTTCAGGTATATAAAACAATGTAACAGTTAGACATTTTGTTCTATTTCTTGAAAAAATGCCACTGGATATTGATGTGGATTGCATTAAATGTGTATATAGCTTTGGGTAACATGGCCATTTAAACTCTGTTGATTCTTCCAATCCATGAACACAGAATATCTTTCCATTTCTTTGTGACTTCTTCAATTTCTTTTAATAATGTTTTATAGTTTTCAGTGTATAACTCCTTCATATCCTTTATTAACTTTATTCTGAGGTATTTTAGGTACGATTATATCAATAGGTACAGAGAACCTATTGTTGCAATTGCAAAAGGAAGTGCTTTTTTTCATTTCTTTTTCTGAAATTTCATTGTTAGTATATATTGTAGGAACACAATGGATTTTTGTACATTGTGTACAAAATAAAAAGTAAAGTAGTACCCTGCAACTTTATTGGATGTGTTTATTGTTTCTATAATAATAGTTTCTTGGTGGAGTCTTCAGGTTTTTCTATATAAATAATCATGTCATCTCATCTGCAAAAAGTGACAATTTAACCTTTTCATTCCCAATTTGGATGCGTTTTATTTCTTTCTCTTGCCTGACTGCTCTGGCTAGAACTTTCAATATTATGTTGAATAACAGTGGTGACAAGGGGACTCCCTGTTTTGTTCCTCATTTTAGATGAAAAGCTTTCAGTTTTTCACAATTGTGATATTAACTGAGGGTTTGTCATGTATGGCCTCTTTTATGTTGAGGTACATCCTTTCTATAAGCATTTTATTAATCATTTTAATCATAAATGGATGCTGTATCTTGTCAAATGCTTTCTCTCTACCTATTGATATAATCATCTGATTTTCATCCTTTATTTTGTTTATGTGGTGTATCTCATTGATAGATATTCATATGTTGAACCATCTTTATGCCCCTGGAATGAAACCCACTTTACCATGATGTATAATCTTTATAATGCATTTTTATATTTGATTTGCTAGTATTTTGTTCAGGATTTTTGCATCTGTATTCATCAGAGATATTGGTCTGTAGTTTTCTTTTTTGTGTTATTTTTACCAGGTTTTGGTATCAGGGTAATGTTGGCCTCATAAAATGAGTTAGGAAGTATTGCCTCTTTGGAATTTTTTGGAAGAGTTTGAAGAGGACAGGTATTAAATCACCTTTGAATGTTTGATAGACTTCACTAGTGAAGCCATCTGGTCCTGGACTTTTGCTTTTGGGAAGGTTTTGGATGTTTGATTCAATTTTCTTACTGTTGATTGGTCTATTTAGATTTTCCAGCTCTTCATAATTCAGTCTAGGAAGGTTATATATGTCTAAGAAATTGTTCATTTTATCTAGACTACTGAATTTGGTGGCATATAGTCCTTCATATTATTCTTGTATGATCCTATGTATCTTGTATGATCCTCTGTGGTATCCATGGTAACTTCTCCCCTTTCATTTCTGATTTTGTTTATTTGTATCTTTTCTTTTTTCCTTAGTGAGTCTAGCCCAGGGTTTCTCATTTTTATTAACCTTTTCAAAGAATCAGCTTTTTGTTGCACTAATTTTTTTCTATTGTCATTTTTACTCTACTTCATTTAATTTGTTCAAATTTTTTATTACTTCCTTCATTCTGCTGGCTTTGGGTTCATGTGTTCTTCTTTTTCTAATTCGTTAAGATGTAATGTTAAGTGTCTTTTTGTTTTTTAATTAGTTTCAGGTTTACAAATCAATGTAATAGTTAGACATTTATACCCCTCAGAAATTGATAACCCCCTCCCCAATCTACCACACCTCTGACATCGTATATAGCTGTTACAGTTCCACTGATTCTATTCTTTATGCTGTACTCCACATCCTGTGAATATATATATTTATAGTTGACATTCATTATTATTCAGCTTCAGCTTTAGGTGTATACTGTAGTGGTCAGGCACCTACACTGTCCATGAAGTGGTCTCCCTAATAAAACAAGTGTCCATCTGATACCCTACAAAATCTTTACAACATTATTGATGATATTCCCCAAACTGTCTTCCATACCCCCGTGGCAATCTTGTGATTACTGAATATGCTTTCTGATCCCCGCACTTTTTCCCTCCCATCTAGCAACACTCAGTTTTTTTTCTATATCTCTGAGACTGTGTATGACTAGTTTGTTCATTTATTCTATTCTTTAGATTCCATATAATGTTATGTTGTTTATTTGGAATTTTTCTTGTTTTTTGAAATAGGCCTGTAATGATGTAAATTTCCCTCTTAATACTGCTTTTGCCACATCCCAATAATTTTGATAGGATGTATTTTCATTGTCATTTGTTTCTAGGCATCTTTTGATGTCTCCTTTTATTTCTTCTTTGACCCAGTCATTGTTTAATAGCATGTTGTTTAATCTCCACGTTATCTGTGTTTTTTCCCACTTTCTGTTTTCAGTTGATCTTCAATTTTAGAGCATTGTGGTTGGAGAATATGCTTAGCATGACTTCAACCTTCTTAAATTTGCTGAGGCTAGTTTTGTGTCCCAACACATGGTCTATCCTCGAGAATGTTCCATGTGCACTAGAAAAGAACGTATAGTCTGGTGCTCTAGGATGACTTATTCTGTAAATGTCAATTATGTCCATTTGATCAAATGTGTCATTTAAGGCCGATATTTCCATACTGATTTTCTGTTTGGATGATCTATCCATAGCTGTCAATGGTGTATATAGGTCCCCTACTATAATTGTGTTTTTGTTAGTTTCTCCCTTTAGTGCCGTTAGTAGTTGTTTTATATGCTCCCTGATTGGGAGCATATATATATATATATATATATATATTGATAAGTGTTATGTCTTCTTGTTGTATTGTCCCCTTTATAATTATGAAATATCCATCTTTCTCTCTTGTTACCTTTTTTATCCTGAAGTCTGTTTCATCAGATCTAAGTATGGATACACCCGCTTTTCTCTGGATACCATTTGCTTGGAGGATCAATTTCCAACCTTTCACTTTGAGTCTATATTTGTCCTTGTAGCTGAGATGTGTCTCTTGGAGGCAGAATATGGTTGGGTTTGTTTTTTGATCCAATCTACTACTCTTTGTCTTTTTGTTGGTGAGTTCAGTCCATTTGCATTTAGGGTGATTACTGATATATGAGGATTTCCTATTGCCATTCTATCTTTTGTTTTCTGGTAGCTTGGTGTCTCCATTGTTTCTTTGCCTTTGTGTTTCCATCTGTTATTTTAGTTTGGTGGTATTCTATGATTTTTTCCTCTGTTTTCTCTTTTTTTGTTATATGTCTCTGTTCTGGATTTTATTTTTTTTGAGTGGTTACCATTCAGCTTTTGTAAAAGAAAGTTTCATACTATGTGTGATCAAAAACCGCAGTGAGTGTTTAAATAAAAACAATTTATTACAGTAAAAGACACATTGCCATTAACCCCCCTGAAAATACTCCCTCTTACTTCAAACACACATATTCCATCATTCTTGCCATTTTCTGAAGCAGTTCTGGAAGTCCTCTTCATGCATGTCTTTACGAGTGTTTAAGAAACAATGTGTGTAGAAAATGGCCTGAGAAATGGGCAAACGGTTTCATCCTCCATCATGACAACTCTCTGTGTCACACATTGCTTCTGGTATGGCAGTTTCTATCAAATAAAAACATTATACTGTGTCCTCATCCACCTGATTCACCGGATCTGACACTGTGAGACTTCTGGCTCTTCTTCAAAGTCAAAATGACCATGAAAGGTAAACACTTTGAATTGATTGAGGCAGCCACAATAGTGCAACTGAAGACACTCATGAAAGAGGACTTCCAGAACTGCTTTAGAAAGTGGCAAGAACGATGGGATAAGTGTGTACAAAGCAAGAGGGATTAATGGCAATGTGTCTTTTAGTATTATAATTTTTTAATTTAAACAGTCACTGTATTTTTTATCACACCTTGTATATACAGTAGTCTTTGTTCTTTAGCATGCAACTTATCTCCATTCCTCTTTCCAAATTCAGACCTTTACTCCCTCCCATTTTATGTTTTTGTTGTCACAAATTATCCCTATTTATGCTGTGAGTTCATTTCTGAGTTGCAGCAGCAAATTGTCTTCTCCTCTATTTCATTTTTTATGTTTTTATTTTCTTTACCTTTTATGTTATGTTTAAGTGTATAATGCCCTTTCCTGTGTAGGGGTTGCCATTTCTTGCTTCTGTCTGTTAGTAATTTTGCTCATAGTTTTGCATCCTGTTGTCTTTTTGTTTCAGGTTAAACAGCCTCCTTCAGTATTTCCAGTACTACAGGCCTTGTGGTGAAAAATTCTCTCAGCTTCTGTGTATCAGGAAAGGTCTTTATTCCTCCTTCATATCTATAGGATAACTTTGTAGCATACATTATTCTTGGCTAGTAATTTCTCTCTTTCAATAGTTTGAATATTTGATTCCACTCCCACCTGGCTTGTAGAGTTTCTGCTGAAAAGTCTGATGATAATCTAGTGGGCTTCCCTTTGTAGGTTACCCTTTTCCCTTCCCTGGCTGCCTTGAGAATTATTTATTTGTTATTAATTTTTGATAGGTTCAACATAATGTGCTTTGGAGAAGGCCTATTAGGATTGAGGTAATTAGGTGTTTTCTTTGCTTCTTGGATTCAAGGATCCAGTTCTTTCCAAAGGTTTGGGAAGTTCTCATCAACTATTTTATTGAATAGACCCTCTATGCCCTTCTTCTCTTCTCCTTCTGGTATACCCATTATTCTTATATTGCTCTTTCTGATGGAGTCAGTTAATTCTTGTAGAGTCCTTTCATTTATTTTACTTCTCATGTCTCTCTCCTCTTCCATCTGCATCATTTTCAGATTTCTATCTTTGATCTCACTAATTCTTCCTTCCATCTGTTCAGTTAAATTTCCTAAGCTGGTTATTTGATTTTTCATCTCTTTTATTGAGTTTTTCAGCTCCAGAATTTCTATTTCTTTTAAATTTCAATCTCTGGTAAAATATTTATTTTGTGCATTTATTTTATTTTTGAGTTCATTAAATGGCCTGAGTTTTCTTGCAGCTCGTTGAGTTTTTTCAGAGCTGCAATCTTGAATTCTCTGTCATTTAAGTCACATATTTCCATGTCTTTAAGTTTACAAGTATTTTCTGGAGATTTTTAATTTTCTTTATGTGCTGCTTTGTTACCTTGGTTATTCATGGCAATTAATGGATTATTTCTCTTTCTGGGCATCTATGGAAGTGAATTCTACAGCATGTTGATATGAAGAGACCTTCCCAGTAGGTAGTGCTGGAGCATTTGATTTTCTCTTGTGCTGTTTTGGCTTCTCGCACAGTGGGAGATTTCCGGGGGAGGTGGGTTTCTCCTCTGTGACCAAGTGGCTTTGGTTTCAGGGCACAACCCTCATGAGAGGATGTGGTGAGTGATTGGGTTCTGAACCTCTGAAATCCCAGTGCTGCCCTGGCAGCCAGATGCAGAGCTGTGAGTCTCAGCATCCCTCAGTGTTCCTGCTGTGATCAGCTGCAAAAGGTGGGGGCGGGTTGGGCTGGGAAAGGCAGCAAGTGTGTCTGTGGCTTTGTTCTCTTCTGAGTAATGGCGACTGCCAGTCCACAGTTGCCTCATCCCTATAGGTCCTCCTTTGTCTCTGGAATTAGCCACACTGTGCACCTGCCACTCAGGAACTATCTTTCCAGTTCTCAGTGATATAAATATTCTGCTCTTGATTTTGGCACTGCTACTGTTTTTTCAGGGGCTCAATGCTAGCACTGGGAGGATGTGGGGGAGGTGAGCTCTGGGAGGTTGGGTGAAGGTGACCAGGGTCCGTGGCTTTGTTTTCTGCCTGGCAGTGAGGGCTGGTAGACCACAGTTGTACTTCTGTATTTGGTCTTTCCCCCAAGGTTTCAGCCCTGATCATTGGGTTTCAGCCATATTATATGCTAGCCCTTCAGGCAGAATTTCTTGGGCCACAGAGACTGCACCTGCAGTTTCAATTCTCCCCTCTCCCAGGACTGCAGTGAACTTCAGGCTGTGTCCCACAGCCCTCGTCTCTATACTTCACCCTCCCTTTCTCCCGTTTGCCCCAATTTACCCACCTTCAGATGTTTGGATATGATCTCTCAGATGCATTTGTGTGTTGCATAGGGAATCTTCTGTTGAATTATAGCTGTTCTGTTTGTTGTAACTTCAAGGGGAGTATCAACGAGCACCCCGCATGCTTCCATATTTCTAATATCACTTCTTTAATATTTTTAAAGAACTCTATGACATAGCTACTACTATCATGATCTCATTTTATATACGAGGAAATGGAGGCTTGGAGAAATGTGTGGTGACTTGCCAAGGGCCACATGGCTAGAAAATAGCAGAGCTAGGATTTGAACTAAGTCTATCGTATGTCAAGGCCTCTGTTTCTATCTCCTATGCTTCGCCTAATATATCATCATCACTAGCTAAGAAAGAGTGCTCAGGGCCGGCCAAGTGGCTCTGTTGGTTAAGAGCTCGCTCAAGAGTTTGAGCTCTGAGCAACAGCGGTTCGATTCCCGGCCTGAGCTGATCATCCGCTGAGCTGCCAACAGGTGGCAGGATGGCTCAGCTTAAAAATAAAAAAAAATAAAAATAAGAATAAAGAAGAAAGAGTGCTCATATGCTACACAGAGGGACAGAAGTGTCACTGCACTTGGCTTCTAAGCGGGGCAGTTTGTTGTTACCCTGACAAAAATGCCATAAGGGAAGCACTGTCAACATGTCATTATTCATTCTATCCCAGGTTTCCATTATATCAAGTAAGGGATGAGAATGTCCAGAGCTAACACCCATGTTCTCTATCTTAGTCAACACTGTACACCACCAGGCCTTTTATCAGAAAGCCAAATGGGCTGGCTTGAATTGGCGGGTTTTCCTTCATGAGCCCTTATTGTAGCCATAAAAAAGGAGTAGAAGATAAAAGAGAAGATATTATAGAATATTATAATACTGATGATAATACATGGAATAATCTGGAGTGATCCAAGCCAGCATGGGCTGGAGAACCTAAGGGTATTCAGGAGGGGTTCCCTGCAAAAGAAGGTGAATTCGTTTTTCCATGTTCATTAAACAAGGCTGTTTTTACCACATGTTGACTTTTTTCAAACAGAGGGAACTAACCCCAAATTGGAAACCTCTGGGACAGAGGCCTGGCCAAATCCTGGAATTAAATATTGAAAGAGAGAATAAAGGCTTAGAGACTGGATTGTGCTAACAATTAGAATGTAAAAATGTAAAAACCAAGAATTAATTTTAAACAGAGATGTTTTTCTCTACTTTTCATTTGGAAATCTTCCCTTGGGGGAAAAAAGTCCAACAGCTAGAGGAGGAAAATCCCTGCTCCTTCTTTTGTAGGTGAGTTAACAGATAATACACATTCATGGAAAAGCATATTGCCATGTGTATTTCTCATTGCTTGATAGAGTAAAACATCTCCTTATGTGTTTTTCTGCTTAACTGCTACAATCAGTTTTTCAGTGTCTCCAGAGGTAAAATTCTTTAAGAAATGTGTGTTTATTTTACACTAAAATTGTACTGTCATTACTGTTCTCTGTCTTCCATCTGGAAGTGGAACATTTTGATGGACCATGATGATGAAATTCTTTGTAGTATCCCAAATGTAATGGACCTGAAGGGTCAAGGGAAGCCTTGTGGGCAAGTAGTCCTTGCACAGGCCGGGAGCTATGTCACTAAAATATGCTGTGCTTTAGTTTCTACCCTACAAATTGAAGCTAATGATAAGAAGACTGACACATGTTCCTGAGAAGGAATACAAATGAAAAAGGGTGTTACCATGTCACCACTAATGCCTGATACAGTGAGGCTTATCTTGCTTCTCTCATGTGGTCAAGGGAAGGTGAGTGTCCTTTACCTCCCCAAGCTCCATTGCCTAAAGGTATTTTCCTGACACGCCTTATGGGATTGAGCATGAAATTGACCACTCTGTGGTCAGAAATCTAATCACATCACAAACCAAAAACAAAATAATGCTCTGATGGCCTTTTCTCTGTTTAAAAGTGAAGTCTTGTATTCATGAATGTGTTATATGAGGCAAAGAATCCTATCTACCTTTCTGATTCTCCACTCCTTCTTCAGTATCACCCAGAGCTTAGCCATGCAGAACTTCTCCCAGACATTCCATGAATTTGTACGATTTCAAGCATTTGCTCATATAGTTCCATCTGCCTAGAGTGCATCTCCCAATAGCTTTTCTCTGCCTCTACAATCCTCAGGTGGTATTGGTGTTATGAAGCGTTTTCAGATTTCTCTCTAGGTAAGGCTAGCCTGTCCCTCCCTGGGTCCCCATGGTATTTGTATGCCCCTTTATTAGAGTACTTAGCATAGTGCAGTACAGTCAATTTGATGTTCTCTTCTCTCTCCATACCCACCCCAACCCCAAACACTGCACTGTCAGCTCTTTCACAGCAGAGAGGGCTTTCCTCATATCAAAGTTTTCAGCACAAGGTTTGGCAAATGGTTGGCACTTAGCCAATACACGCTGAATGAAACCATTACTATTCACATATTCTACACTCACCATATACAAAAATTAACTTAATGACCTGGTAGCTAATCAGGTGGAGCCCTTTGGCTCCAGAATGTTCTCATAGATGATATTTTGCTATCTTCAGGAAGATGGGGAAAGTGCTAACCAAAGTCATGTATCTTTTCACAGGTAGGTTTTAATCTTTCTTTGACTCATTTTCATGGACAGATTGATTGGTTATTTACATTTAATCACACCCTCTTTTAATTACACTCTCAGCAGCCTTTAACTCACTACTCTACATTTCCTATTTTGGTTAGATTGGGCTCTTGGCATTAAACTATTGCTTGGTTTAGTATTACTCCCATAATCATAATAATTACTGCTATACCATTAATTCTCACCTTATTGTTATCATCAAATACAACAAACTAAACACCAATGAGTCATACTTGGATGCACAACACTGTTGAAGCAAAAATCATTGAATTATGCACTTTGAATGGGTGAATTAAGAGGTATGTGAACTATAATTCAATAAAGATGTTAAAAATTTACACACTGATTATTAACATACTGATTATTGTTGATTGTGTGCCATCTTGTGCTTTCTTATACACCTGCTTAGAAAAGTGAGATTCAGAGAAGTGAAATGACCTATCCAGAATGACAAAGTTGGTTATTGGTAGAATCAGGCAGGAGTGGAACCCAAGCCTCTTCACATTCAGTCTAGAGCCCATTTTGCTTTTTAATACTGTACCCATATTCACACTTACACAGTTCCATTTGAGGAAGTTTTACTGAGGTCTAAACTCAGTATAAAAACACTTCCTCTGACAATACAGTGAACCCTCTGACTATCTAAATTCCTATTCTTATGCTGCAGCCTTCTTTGGTTTTATTGATTGGGATTCTTTCTTCAAAGGAATTAAAAGTGAAAGGCACCCCCATGATGCAGAATTATGACTTCATTCATGAGATTCACAAGATAAAAAGGAAAGTGGGGATTTTTTTTTTTTTTGCATTTACAAGAAACCTAAGTGCTACATGAACCTGTTTAGGGTTTGCATTCAGGTTCAGGGCACTTCAATCAGAGCTTAGCACACTTTTACTATACCTTCCATATTGAGTCATGATCCCAGGGGGGAAGTAGGTCGTGTAGCAGCCTCCTGAGTACTGCTCCTCGCACCAGTCCTTCTCTTCATAGTGCACCGGCTGCAAGACAGAGTGACAAAAGCCTGAAGGAGACTATCTAGTCTAGAATAAATCAAGCAGCCCTGTCGGCTTCATATTGAAGAACCATTATATGTCTGAAGTAGAGCCTTATTATCCTGATGTTTTTAGAGACATGTCTTTGGGCAGATAAATACCCTGGTAAAATACAATTCTAAGAAATTCTGACTTCAGAAAGTTTTCTCGGTTGGTTCATTCATGTCTCAGGTACTGTTTATAAACTGCAGTTGTCTAATTCCACTTTTAAATTGGCTTTAAGTATTAATAAGTTTTAGTGCTTAACGGTTTCAAGACAAGTTTAACAAAGGATTTATGCTTCTGGAGCGGTTGGAGCAGAAAAAGCAGAAAAACACATCTGTCAAGGAAAAGGGCTGAGAAGATTCATGTTTTTGGTGGAATGGAGCTTTGTTGAAGGCAGCTAGACAGACGAATTAATGTTTTCATGGGATGAAGGCAATTCTGTTGGTATTACTTATAAACAACTATTGGTCTGAAAAATATATTTTTTGCCCTGAACAGATAAAACATTACATGAGATTTTGCAAAGCTTGAGCTCTTTGTTAAAATGACGAAACATAAGCATTATCATTATGCATGATTTTGCAAAGATAAAAATCAACATGGTAACTTTTGAGAGCAAAAAAATATTACTTTAAAATAGATTTTGACCTTGAGCTGAGCGGCCATGAGCTGCCGACAGGCGGCCAGATGGCAACTAGACTTGGAGCTGAGCTGGCTGTGCCCTCCACAACTAAGATTGAAGGACAGCAACTTGGCTGTTCCCCTTCCCCAATTCCCTAACACTGTTCCCCTTCCCCAATTCCCCAATAAAATCTTAAAAACAAAAATAGGTTTTGAAAAAATGCTTTGTTACAAAAATTTGAAGTTATATAGGACCTTTGGATAGTCATTTGTAATGCATCCTATTTACAAAGCACTAGGCCCTGCCTGAGGGGCGTAAGTTGCTTCAGGCCTCTAGTGGTGTTCCCAAGTCTCACAGCCAGCCCTCTTCCCTCTTCACATCTGAGGGGACAACCACCTCATGAGTACTCTTTTCTGGCTGTTTTCTGCCAATCAGAAGGTTGGGCTTCATCTTTCACCTTACCTTGCTCCCAGGACTTGCTTCCTTTCACGCAATAGATAATAGAACAAGAGTAAAGCAAGTGCCCCTCTTTATGCCAAGAGCAAACAAGGACAGGACCAGCTCATTTTTATCATAAGCAAGTTATCATCCATATCTTTCTTAGGAAAATGGGACTTTCCCAAATTAAAAACCATCAACTTTTTTTGGAAATTTGAGAACAACTTCTTTCCTCTCTAACCAAGGTTCAACAAACAACTACCTTACAGATTGTTGGAAGAATTTCAATTACAAATTGCCTCAGCTCGAGATTATCTCAGAACATAACTTCAAAAAAACTGGGTATCTACCAGGGTAAAATCGCTTGAACAGTATTTTAAAACAGAAAACCCAGTAATTTTTAACAGATGTAAAATAAGTTTCCTTAGTGTATATATAATTTTGGTTTTGCTACTTCACTCACACTACCCTTGAACCTAGAGGCTATACTTATATTTAAACTTGCTAAATGGCATATGAAAGCAAAAAATGAAACAAAACACATTTTTTATTATTATTGTTTTTCTCCAAACCAATAAATTAATTATTCCTGCTTATTTGCTGAGAAAGAACTTCAAAAATCCTTAAAAGCATATATTTCACCTCTAGCAATGAGTATGAACAAATTTTTACTTGAAAAGAATGAAAAAAAAAGACAAATTGAAAAGCCACAACTTGACTAGGAGAAAGCATGTCACTGCAAAGTTGAGCAAGATAAGTGTTAGAATAAAGGTTAAGCCATGTAACTGCTCAACTAGGTCATGGTGCACACTGCAGAAATTTGGATTTAAGAGGCTTAACAAGTTAAACATTCTTAGACCCCCTCATTAGATTTTTCTCACACTTTAACTGCTCGTTTGTACATCAGTCTCCATTGCCTTCAAATGCTTCATGGATAACTGGATTTAATAATTGCTTTCAAAAGATTACTTAATCCATGTCAAAACATAAAAAACCTAGCAGTCTGGTAAATGTAATAAGAACACCAATTCATTGCTTTAAATAATGATGAGGAAGGCAGTTATGGCTACTGGTTATGAGCACATTTGGCCCTCTGACTATCATCAAACGTCCTAACACACTGCCTCCCTACTCCACCCTCACCCCTCCTTTGGCTACCTGTGGGGTACTACTAGTTTAACTTGAAGATCAGTTTCCTTAGGCTATTTCCAATGGTGTCTATGATACTCAGCTGACAGGGCTCACTTTGAGTCAATCAGCATGTCTTCCCTGCACCCCTAATGTTCAAGGGTAAAACAAGGCAAAAAAGGATGTGCAGAAGTGGGGCAGGCCACCCTATTTTTACTTTCAAGACAGTTGGGGGTAGGATGGGTGTTAGGAAATGTTTATATGCTAGTTTATGTATACAAATGAGACTCTGGTCTCTACATGATCAACAGAGAAATAGAAAACTCTTTTCATCCCCATCGTGGCTGTTAGGATGTAGAATTTCTCTATGGGTAGCAGAAGCCCCCTCTTTTACCACCTGACATAGCTGGGAGCAAAATGGTCCAATGCCGTGCTCCAGGAAGAGTTGTGAACTCAGGGATAAGCAGGGTACTACCTGGAATGCAACAGTGTTGCAGGGTTCCTGAGCTGCCACCAGCTCATCTGGGGCCCATACTCTTTGGGACAACTTATAAGTTGACAAACCCTGTGCAAATGCCTCTAAGAATATATCAGGGAAAGCATGAGCTCTAGGGCCCTACTTATGAGCCTATCCCTGCTAGCCTCTTGAAGACAAAGCAAGATCACTGTCCCTTCGGAAAGGGTTGTGAAGCAGTCTTACCTGCAAAGCTTCTTTGGAGCCTAGAACTTTTGCGTAGAGCTCAATAAGTTTCTTCAACCTACGGGAGTGGGGGAGCGGAAACAAAAGTAAAAATGAAGGAATGAAGTGAAAGAAAAAGTGAAAGAGGGACCTATCCTCTCATTCAAAAAGACTGTGAGCCATTGCTTCCACTTGACATTTCATTGTAGTTTTTCAAAACAAGGCACTTTGTTCTATTTCAAATGTCTTAAATCTATGAGGTCATAAATAAATTTAAAGAGAATAAAGTGATACATTGCCTGAATCACTGGAGGCACACGGAAATTTGTCCATTCACTCAAAAAAATATCGTGTACCTCCAAAGTGTCAGTCAATCTGCTCAGCACTGGAGATTCTGGGAGGGTTAAGGCCTGATCGTAGCTCACCCTCTTCCTCCTCCTACCTCACTACAAAGCAATGGGCAGAGTGGAAAGAGGAGGTAGCAGGAAGAACTTTGAATTATGCTTCTGCCTCTTAAGTACCCTAAGGTCTTGAGCAGGTTACTTAAGCTCTCAGAGCTTTAGTTTTATCAACAAACTCACATGATTTTTTTCATTAATGATGTAAAATGCTGTGGTCCCAGCAGCAGCAGTACCCAGGAACTTGTTATAAATGCACCCCCCCTCCCCAAGTAAACTGTCAGCTCCTGAGCTATATCCAATTTTGTATTCTCAGGTGGTATGTGTATTATACATTCTCCTATAACCATTTGCATGGTATCTTATGTATAATAAACTCAATAAATATGAATTTGAATATTTGGTTCTTAAGTTATAAGCACTGTGCCTTTATACAAGACACTTATAATTAATATAACAGATGTAGTATTGGGAACAAACATATTATCAGGCAATATTTATGTTAAAAAGTTAACTAAAATTGAAAGGCAGGCAAGTAGACAGAAAATTTTAAAAAGGAGGAAAAGAACAGAAGGAGGGGAAAGGATTGGGGAGGGGACAGGAAGGAAGACAGAAGTAGAGGAAGGAAGTAAGGGAGGGTGGGAGGGAGGGAAGAAAGAAGAGGCACTTTTTTTCTTACCTTTCCTCTTTGGTAAGACGTGCCAGTTTTCTGGCTTTGTTGGCAAGGATAAATCTAAAACATACAAATACGAAAAAGAGGGGCAATTAATTGCTGCTTTCATCTTGGCTTTATTACATTTGTGCACAAGTTAAAAGGCAACCAGAAGAAACAAATTATACACTAGCTTATTTTATGTTCAATGTTTTACTATTTACATGTTACATTCCTGACACTTAAAGGCACCTTCTAGTTTTAAAGATTCAAGGGACTAAAAACAGAAGACTGGCCATAATTTCTGACTGGGGTAATACTATGATTGGCCCACCTCCCTCTACATGACTGGTGGCTAATAGAAATGAGCACTGCATTTCAAATGTCCACCTAAGGTGTGTCTGAGCTTTTCAAATTTCATCCAGCTCTTGCCCTTTGGTTCTATCTCCAAAATGGCATCTCCTTGGTGCTCAGCCTTCTAGAATCCACCTCCATCCCTAGCCCTATGATTGCCTTCAACTTCACAGAACTGGCTTTGATCTCCTCCAAGACATTCCCCATCTGTGCTGGTCTTCTTTGCCAAGCTGAGGACTGGCCTCTCTAGTGAACTTGGAAAATCTCAACATCCCACATAAATACCACTGATGTCCACACAAGCCTCCACAAGAAGCCCTCTTATTAAAACTCTCTAAGTCAATTCTTCATGTCATGCCTTTGCAAAAGACAGCTTACCAAAATTTTTCAACCCCTAGCACTAAATATAAAGCAAAAACTTAATATAACAAATTTTAAAATGTTATTGGTGCTCTAATTCCCTTCTAAATATTTATTCATTGAAAGACATTTAAAAGATTGTTCCTACAGTTGGATTTAGAGAATAGTGCTATTGGGTAAAAAGTTATTTAAAAAAAAATTCGGGGCACATTTATTAATAGTATGGGAATACACTGTCAATACCAAATAGCATTCATGCCAACATAACTGTGCCTTACCCCATTATGGCGGCATAGCTGCCATCAGGTTTGGTATCATCCAATGTGTAGGCAATTGGAGCTTCCTCTTCTTCAATAATCATGGTTCCACAGTAATCTGGAGAACAGCAAAATGGGAGAAGATATTAATCACCCTACCGAGCTACCCATAGTGGTTACAATGAGCACACATTTTTCAACTTGAGAAGCCCAAAGGCTAAATATAAGATATTATATTCTAAATACATGGTGGCAAAACAAATTGATTTCAAAAGGAAGGCTAAGTAGCCAATATTTTGTGAAAAAAATAAAACTATAAGCCCCTCTCTGCAAAGAATAAACCAATGTGATACTATGTATTAATCCAGGCCACCCTTTAATGAAATCTTGTTTCCCTTGCCATTAATAGTTGCATCTTCTATTTTCTCCTTTATAAAAAAGTCAGATAAAATGGAAAATATAGAATACCAGTCCATAGATCTAAAGTAGAAGAAACTGAACGGTCACAATTTATAAGGAGATAACCTACTCTGTATTGACTAGTTTTTGATTATCTGGAGACATGGGCAGAAAAGACATGGTGTTATTGGGTAAAAAATTATTTTAAAATCTACAGAGTTCCAAATCCTCATTTCAAACATGACCTCCAGAACAACTTGGGAAACAATTTCAGCTCATTCTGGACAAAAGGCTTCTCTCATTCCCCTCCTGAACAAAATATAAGCAATTTCAACAAAAGACTGTGACAAAACAATGGTGAAAATGTCAGGGCAGAATCTTAAATGTTATAATATCCTACTACAGTACACCACTCCTTCTGCTCCATCATTTACTTGCAAATTGAGGTTGTTTGAACAAAATTATCATGGGAGACTCTGGCACAAATTTTTGGGCTTGTATAGAAAATCCAAAAAGAGGGT
The DNA here is from genome assembly GCF_001890085.2 of Hipposideros armiger. Classification (NCBI taxonomy): domain Eukaryota; kingdom Metazoa; phylum Chordata; class Mammalia; order Chiroptera; family Hipposideridae; genus Hipposideros; species Hipposideros armiger. The sequence continues at coordinate 3,184,332 of NW_017731357.1, read as the reverse complement.
TTCAAAAGGAGGGAGAAAGAACAGAGAAGGAATTTGAGGGTATGGACTGCCCTGACCTGTGTATGAGCAGACATCCCTGTAGGCCTTTTTTACCTGCACTTGCATCTCTCTTTCCTCCCATGTCCCTCCCACTGCGCAGCCACGAGAATCAAAGTCCCAGTCAGCCACTGGGTTGACGGGTGCTTGCATTCCCCTCAGGTGTGTTGGGGCAGGAAAAACATTGAGAAAAACTGAAATGTGGGAAGGAGAAATGTTTAAAGACCATCCAAGAACTCAAAAAGATTTAATAATATAAGAGAAACAGCTAAAGTATCACCTGTTATGGACAAGAAAGAGAGGAGACAAGCAGGACAGGATGTGATAAGAGAAAAGAGCAAGTGCACACTAATCACGTGGGGGTCAGCTGGATTGGATGGAGAGATAGCAGAGGACGCCAGGCTGTCCAGGGCAGAGGCCCTGTTTTTTGGGTAGCGGGATTCTTTGGACACTTCCTTCCCAATGCAAAGCTGGCCTCTGAGCCATGCAGGTGCACTGGGCAGAAGTGAAAGAACAAGGGGCAGGAGATAAGAGCCATGCTCATGCTAGGACAAACCATTCGGCAACAGTGGCATTTCTATCATTTGTACATACAGAGCTCAGGAGCCCCGTCCATGCACACAGGACTTCTGAGACCTCCAGTTAGCTTGGGCCTGCCTCACTCTAAAAAGAAAGGGTCATTTAAAGACACCTACACATTTAACAAAGTCCTTAGCACGAGCAGCAAAGACAAAAACGGTAACAAACAAGAAGGAACTCTCAGGAAAAAAAGTGTATGTGGGTTTTACATTTGAATTTAAAGCAATTAAAATGAAATAAAATAGAAAAAAATTGGTTTCTCGGTCTTACTAGCTACATTTCAAATGTTCAACATCCACATGTGGCTAGTGGCTGCCATATTAGACAGAGAAGGTCTAGAATATTTCCATAATTCTGGAGTCTAGCACTTTGGTGAGTATCCCTATAATGTTCTACTCAATACAGTAGCATACTTGTTGAATATATATGAATGAACAAATTGATTTAATTTAATATAGTAGAACCTTGACACAAATAAGAAATTGCCTGGAAATTTTCAGAATCCTTACCTTTGCAAATAGCTTTATAAACTCATACTTTATGTTCACAAGATTTTGTGGAAGGATTAAATAATCTTCATGTTAAATTATAAAAAGAGTTGGTCATATTCCAAGGATAGTTAATTTCATGAGTTTTTCCAATATATTTTATTTGATAGAATTGTACTTGGAACTTGGACTAATGTTTTATGTCCAGTATTCTAAGAAAAACAGTTACATATAAATGCATGTCTTTACACCAAGTTTCTTTGACCTTCTCCCAAAGATCTTTATTTAAGGAGAGTACTTACTCTTTTTCCTCCAGAAGGGCTCTTTATAATAAACAATACACTTGATGACTGAACCCAAAGGCACACGAGTGATCAGCTGGTTTCTCAACATTGGCAGAGGGGGACTGAAGTGAATCTTCATGCCCAGAGTAGGAGGCACAGCACTAATTACATACTTAGCCTGGAAGAAAACAACGCAGTTAAACATTATTCATGGCTCGTTTTTGCTTATTTCCTAATGTTTCTCCTTCATTTTACCTTTGTCACCTCCTTCAGTCTCTTCTTAACAGAAAAAGTGGAAGGGTCTTGTTAAAACCAAAATAAGCCCTTATTGTTCCCTAGTTCAAAACCTCCAGTGACTTCCCATCACACATAGAATCAAAACCAAGTTCCACAGTCACTTCCAAGAACATACATGAAATGGATCTCTGTTATATCTTTGATCTCACCTTCTATTACTCTTCCCCTCAATCCTTAGTTCTGTCACTTTGACCATCTTGCTGTTCTTTCATCATGCCAGACATGCTTCTACCTCAGGGCTTTTGCACTGGCTATTCTGTGTACCTGAAATACTCTTCCCTCAGAGAGCCATATGGCTCAATCCCTCATCTCTTTTGGTGCTGTGCTCAAACATCAGTCAGGCCTTCCTTGATGACCTATTTAAAATTGCATGACCAGTTGTCCCACCCCACCTTCTGGTATACCCTCTCCCCCTTCCCTGCTTTATTTTTTCGATGGTACTTATCACTATCTGGCATACTCTATATTTTAACTATATATTTGGTTATGGCCTTTCGCCTTCACTAGAATGTAAGCCACATGAAAGCAGAGAATTTTATCTGCTTTGTTCACTATTATGTTCTCAATTCCTAGAATAATGCCAGGCACATATGAGGCTCATGATATTTATTATCAAATAAACATTTTCTTTGTTTTTCTAATTATGCAGGAGTTCAACACAGAGGATTAATAATACATGTTTTTATAACCCTCCCAAATATTCTAGTTCTCTTTTCCTTTCTTTCAGATAGAGTTACCTTTTTTACTTTTGGCAAAGGGATTGTCTATGAAGTCTGAAATATTCTTGGCTTTATTTAATCTTTGGTTATAATGGGACTCTGGTCTCTTTCCTCTAGTTTCAGGCTCTTGGTTACCTCATACACCTCACGATTTAGGGTCTCCACAAGGACATTTTCTCCTGTCTGGTCAATGTGGGTCACAGGCCTCTCCAGCTTCACTCGGTCCCCAAGGAGGTCCATTATCCGCTCACACACTTGACCAGATCCTCCCACAAATTTCCTCTCCTGAAAAAGAAAAAAATACTCAAGAGATAGGTAGGAAATATAGGAATGGGTATAAATTATTAAATTGGTAGTTTTCCTCATACATCTTTATGTGAGATACATACAATTTCATTTTGTTGTTGTGAATACTGCCTTTCACCATTGTTTTATAACTAGTTCTTGCTGCCTTTTGACAAAGTTACAGGTTTTCTAACAGTCACTTTCCGGACTATGCTTTCAAAGATTTCCAGGCTCCAACTTCAACTCAACAACCTCAGCCTGACTCCATGTACCACCTGTCTGGTCACTACCCCTGCTCTATGTCATATCTGCCTCTTTTTGTTGGATTGCTGGGACTAATCAAGTTCTACCTACAGCTGGGCCACCACTTGCCTGGGCTTGTTTTCCCCATCCTTATTACTCAGACTCAGAACCTTTCTGGCCAACCCATCCCCAGGCCAGCCTATTCCCTATTGCGGGCTGCCCATCTCATCCTGGGTCAGGTGCCTGCTGCTTCCATGGTCAGTGAGGCCATTTTACCTCACTGCACCTACCTGCCCAAGCCCTGCTAAAGCTTCCAAAGGTTCTTCATGGTCATGTATACAGTTGAGCTCACTGTCTCCTCCTAAATTTTCAGTCCAGCTAATTTTTTTAAATGTAAAATGACAAGTTACACTGTATTAAATTACTTTTTATGGGAAAAGACACTATTAAGAAAATAAAAAGGAAAACTACAGATGGGGAAAAATATTTGTGAAACATATCTAATAAAAGATATGCATCCAAAATATACAAATAATTGTTGTAATTTAACAACGAGAAAACAAACAACTCTATAGAGTACAGCATGAGGAATACAGTATTGTAATAATTATGTATGGTGTCAGATGGATACTGGATTTATCAGGGTGATCACCTTGTAAGTTATATAAATGTCTAATCGCTGTATTGTACACTTGAAACTAATATAATATTGTATGTCAAATGTAAGTAACAATAAAAAAGCATATTTAAAAAATAAAAATAAAACAAGCAACCCAATTTAAATGTGGGCAAAAGAGCTGAATAAACACCTCACCAAAAAAGAAACACAAATGGCAAATAAACATATGAAAAGATGCTTAACATCCTATGTCATTAGAAATTTTCAAATGAAAATATCAACGACATACAACCACACAGTATGGATACAATACAAAACACTGACAACAGCTAAAATACAATATAATAATAATAATAATAATAACAACAATAATAATGCCAACTTTTGGTGAAGATGCAGAGCAACATTCATTTCTGGTGGGAAATCAAAATGGTTCAGCCTTTGCAATACACTTTACCAGTTTCTTTCAAAGTTAAATATAATGTTACCATATGCTCACCCAATCAAGTTGAAAACTTATGTCAACACAAAAATCATTAAACAATGTTTGTATGACCCAAATCTAGAGCCAACTATGGTACATCCATACATTGGAATATTATTCAGTAATTAAAAGAAATGAACTTTCAACCACGAAAAGACATGGAGAAAATCTATATGCATATTGCTAAGTGAAAGAAGCCAGTCTGAAAATGCCACATGCTGCATTGTTCCAGTGCTATCACATTCTGGAAAAGATAAACTATAGAGGCAGGAAAAAGATTAGTAGTTGCCAGGAGTTGGGTAGTGAAGACATGAACAGAAAAAATCACAGGGGATTTTTAGTGCAATGTAACTATTCTGTGTGAAATTTTAATGGTTGATACATGGCATTATGCATTTGTCAAAACCTATATCACTGTAAAACACAAAGAGTGAGTCTTAACATAAACTATGAACTTTAGTTATAAGGGATTCATTAATTTTTAACAAATACACCACATTAAAGCATCATGTTAATAAAAGAGGAAACTATATTGGCAAAGGGTGTTTGGAAACTCTCCATACTATACTATCTGTTCTTTTTTTTCTTTTTTCTGAATCTAAAACTGTGCTAAAATCTAAAGTCTATTAAAATTTTTTTAAAGTTCACTGCAGAGTAAAAGCATTTTTTTTCTGTTATTCTTAAGAGTATATTAAGGACTTGACTGGGCAATTCCTTGTATCATTTATTTTAACTGTGGCTACTCATTAATGTTTCTGCTGGCAGATGGGCTGGTCTGGAATGTCCAAAAACGCTTCACTCAAATGTCAGAGTCTTGGCAGGAATGAGTGAGCAGCTAGTCCAGCTAATTTTTAAAAGACTATTTCAAATGGGTTTAGGAAGAAAAGAAGGAGAAAGAGAAGGTGAAGAGGAAGAAAAGGAGGAGGGAAGAAGAAAAAAGAGGGAAATGAGGAGGAGGAAGAGGGGGAGGAAGAAGAAAGAGAGGAAAGGAAAATGACTACCAAGCCAACTATATAAGAACTCTAACCCACTTCCTACTGTGCCTAGCAAAGTGCCTTACATAATGTTGGGGCTCAGGAAATAGGCAATGAATGAATGAATGCTTTAAAATGAAAATGTATTTCTGACTTTCCAAAAAGTGCTCAAGTTATGTTCATCAGATGATCTCCTAGAAACTTACGAAATAATAACCAAATGTATACCTAATTGGAAAATTGGAAAGGTAAATATAAAGAGACAAGCCTACTCTTAAAATTACATTGACTGATGGGTTCTCACATCGAATACCTAACAACAGACTGTTCCTCACAAAAGTCACTTTGGGCTCTCATGAGAAAGCTCGAAAAGCCACAAGACTGCCTCCTGATTCATCCGTTCATGATTGAAGGATGATGGCAATCTTGCGTTTAGGCAGTGGTAGTTTCCTGTTGGAATGGTGGGGGTATGGATGAGTACCTGTCCTCCATTGGTTGTTGAGATGATCCTGGTCGTGCCTCCACACTGCTTCACATACCACAGGAACCAGAGAGCAGAGACCTCATGGGTCTCTGCAGTGACACACAGGTTCACAAAGAGAGTAGCAAACTTCTTTGCAGATCTGCTCAGGAAGAAACAAGAGCAAAAATGCCAAATGCAAAAGAGCATCATTGTCATTCTCTGGAAATTATTCAAGCAATAATTTTACTTGGCTAAGTTTGGCACAATTTGACAAGTTACAGAAAATTGTCACTAGAATCCTGTATTATAAAATATGACATCAGGGCCGGCCGAGTGGATATAAACTCTTTAAAAATAAATAAATAAAACATGACATCAGAGATTTCGGGAGTATGAAATTTATTTTCCCCTTAACCAAAATACCTTACTCAGAATCAGCTTGTATTCCATATTCTGTGCTGTCATGATTTCTCCCCACACACTTGTTACTCTTCCCGTGATCCCTATCTCAGTAAAAGGCATCACCATTCGTCCAGTTGCTAAGGGCAACACTCTAGAAATCAACCTTAATTTTGCTCTTTCCATCACTCTCCTGCATCCAATCCATTAGGAAGTTCTGTTGTCTTTCCCCACATTACTCCACCTTTATCACCATCACTGTAGCATCATCTCTTGCCAGGAGCATTGCAATTATCTCCCACAGACTAGCCTCTACCTCCACTTTCCTCACCTGGTATCTATTCACTATACTCAAAGCCAGAAGCGTTTTACCTCCCTCTCCTCCATGGTGCTCTTTCTAAAGTGTAAATCAAATCCTGTCATTCCTGCTTAAAACCCTCCAGTGGCATCCTATCAAAACCAGAATAAGATTCAGAGCTTTAACCATGGCCTCCAAAGTCCTAAGTGATGTAGCCCATGCCTACCTTCTCTATATCATCCTGTACTCTCTCTAGTAATTCTAATGTCTCCTCAGAAATGAACTCTTATATGTCTATGAAAATGAGCACTGGCTTCCACATTCCCAGCACTTTGGCATTCTCTATCATTTTACCATAGTATAGTATCTTTAGAAATCTTTTCACTGTCTTAAATTATCTTAATTATTATTTTTTATTGCTATCTCCCCCTCTAGAATACCAACAAATGAGAACAGGAATCTCAACTTTCTTGCTTACCATACTGTCCCCTTTAATAAAAGTGCCTGGGATATGGTAAGCACTCAATAGTTACTTTTTGGATAATTAATGAATGGTTGATGAGAAATATCAATTACATATTATTTTTAGATTATCTATAACATACAAGGAATATACTAGGTGCTGTACCAAACACAGAATTAGTCACAGTTATCTATTCAGTTATTTTATTGCCTAAAGTAAAACAAGCCCAAAGGGTGGATGAGGGGGAAAGCAATTAATAGAGCATAGATAGGTGAACATTTGCTTGGAGGTGTCAGCAAATGGCAAGAGGTTATATCCTACCAACAGGCACACCAGAAAGTGAATGATTTCACGCAATTCCGATGACTTAATTACATCTAACGCACCCCAAAATTCACAGTAGTAATGTGTACTCTGGGATATATTTAATAAGGACCAATCCCCCTTTTGACTTTGACATAAAGTTTGTGTGTTGTTAGTATGGTTATGTCTGAGGCAGAATTTGCCACCAGGTCGTGCTGACAATGGGCGGAATAAATAATACTGTCTTCCATTTATTGAACTCTGTGTTTTTTTTCTCCACACTCTATGGTTTTTAAATCTATTGTCTTATTGAATTGTCATAATAACTATAAGACAGTTATTATTTTTCCCCAGTTCACAAGCTCCAAAACAATCTCAAAGAGGTTAGTAATATGTAGTACACAGCTCACTAAATGGTACAACTTCAAACCACATCATACCTGATTCAAACCTCATGTTTTTAATACCTCGAAATGCTTTATGATTCGTCAACTGACAAGTTGACTCGGGGCACCTCTCTAGTGTACCTTGTATCTGGAAGTTTGTTGAATTACAGCTACCACACATACCAGTTACTGACAGTGTTTACATTAGATTTTCAACCTGTATTAGATTTTCAGCCACAACAACCTGACAGAACTTTTGTGACAGTCCCCATACTTTAGCCAGCAAATGGTGTAATATATATGTTGAAGTGACTTAGAGTTAGTTTCATAAGGTTCCTCATGATAACTGAAGGGATGGAAATTGCTGACTCGTGGTGTCTTTGCAGAAGCAATTTGTGGCAAATATCCAATATCCAAATATCTATCGAAAGCAAATATCCAAACATTGGGGTTTAAAATGGTTTCCCTTCTAAGTGAATACATCCTTTGCTGTTTCCTGATGTCCTATTTCTTTTATTCCCTCTTTCATAGGTGAATTGGGGCAGCATAAGGTAAAGGGAGTAATAAATAACTAAAACTTAATGTTGGCCTAGCCAGACAGCCAATATTAAACAAAAATATTGCTGCAATTGCAATTGTTATTGCTGCCAATTTAGTGAGAAAGATAAAATCCTAGTTTGAAATGGAGGGAGATCTAAAAGTAATTCTCCCTGGAGGGCCAGGCTATTCCTAATCCATTATTTGATTTACTCTGGGAGCTTTAGTGAGAAAAGAAATGAGAAGAACAATATCTGAGGGATGGAAGGTCAAGGAAGCTAGTGCAATAATGTTTTTGTATTCTTTGCCCCATCGACTTTTTAAAAGATAAATGTTATTATAGTTTCTACCTGAAAAATAGATACACATATAAAATTTGGAAAGTTCATAAAGTAAAAAGGTAAGAGAATGAGTATCTTCCATATTTCTGCTCCCCCAAAGATAGTCACTAGTTTCATTTTGATGCAATTTTTCTAGTTATAGGTTTTTAAAAGGGTATTTACAAAGGTATGACCACATTGTAAATTTAATTTGTGTTTCTGTAAAGCACTTTATAAATAATAACTGGAAGAGTAATCAACATTAGTCTTTGTATGATTCTGCTTTAGTTTGAATCATGATAGATTGGATATTCTGGGTATTACTTCCTTTAAAACCAGGAAATATATATCTTGTATATCTTCCTTAGGAAAAGTTACAAAATTACCTTGTGTTCATATATTCCTAATATCTCAGAATGCTTTATTTTGTCAGCCAACAACCTAGAATTTCACTAAGGAGAGTGCTAGGCCAAGGACTATGATAGAATAATTCAGATTTCTATAGTCCCAAAGGAATATAATTAGTCCTATCATCAAGGAGCTTTAAAGTTCTCTGGCGAGAAAAGACCTAACTGAATTTATGAAAAGCTTTTCATAACATAAGTTATAAAGCAAATGCAGATAATTAAATACTATATTTTGAAAATCAAATGTATAGAATTTAAAAGTAAATTCTGCAACTTTATTACAATCCAAATAAATTATATTACAAATTACATTGTCAATAAAGTGGTAAATAGCATTGGATAAGTGTTAAAAAGGATATAAGTAATAATAGGCATTGAATTCATAATAACAAAAGGATTTTACTATTCTAGAATTGGTTGCTTTTAAAGGTTGAAGACATAGGAGAAGTACAAAGATGCTTATCACAGATAAATCTCTATTATTAATAATAATAGTGAAAAACTAGAAGTAACCAAAATGCCCAAAAGGATATTAATGGATAAATACATTACGGTATTCACTTTCCATGGAATATTCTGCAACCATGAAATATGATGCTTGGTGAAGCATTTTTAAAGACGTGGATAAATTTTGTATTGTAATATTAAGTGTTAAAAAACATTTTGATGATGTCCATTGCTTTTGCAGTGCATATACAGTTTCCTTTTTAGAAATGAGAATGTATATCACACTGTATATATTCAATGACAGCCTGCTTTTCTATATGTTTAATATGGTTTCTAAAGCCATTAAATATTATTCTATGTTGTTTTGTACACCTGAAACTGGTAACAAAAACCTAAAAAAATTTTCTTCTACAACATGATTTTAAAAGACTTTAGAGCAGCGGTTCTCAACCTTTCACAGGGGTTGCCTAAGACCATCAGAAAACACATATTTTCGATGGTCTTAGGAACCGAGACACCGCTCCTCTATCCATCTCCAGGCCCACATGCAGATATGCCCACATACGAGTACCCGGCGACCCCTGTGAAAGGGTTGTTTGACCCCCCAAAGGGGTTGCGACCCACAGGTTGAGAACAGCTGCTTTAGAGTATTCCAGTTTTCAGATGTCCAATAATTAATTTAACCAATCTTGTATTACTAGACATTTACATTTTCCATTTTAAAAATAGTAATTTGAATCTCCTTCTCTCCCTTTCTCTCTCTCCCTTCCTCCTTCCTTGTGTGCCTTTCTTCCTGTCTTCTTTTCTCTCTCCTTCTTTAAGCTATATTTTAAGAAGTTGAATTTATACTGGGGGTGCCAAAAAAAAGTATACACATGACTTGTATTCATCTTTTGTTATCGGTATATATTGAGTATTACAATTTTAATAGTATTTTTTCCTTTCTTAAAATGTGTATACATTTTTTGGTACCCTCTGTATATCAGTTAGTATATAAATTTTATGTCTTTTGATTATTTCCATAGCTTAGATTGAGATATTTCTAAAAACTTGTTTTGTATTTTTAGTTGTCAGTGCTCCAGCTTCCTTCCCCAATGCCTAGTGAAGACATCCACCCCAGATCCAAACATACTCCCAACTCATGCTATTTAGCATGGAAGAACAGTCTCCTGGCAGTTGCCTTCCATTTCTCTTACGTTGTTTACCACCAATTCACCATGTCCTTGTTTCCTCTACATAGTTATGAATTATCATAGTTATGAATTATCCAGAGAACTTCTCTCTACACTTGACCACCAGTGAGGAGCACAAAAGTATTCCTACATCAACAACTTGAGAAATTAAATCTTGAAGCTAATGGTCTTGAAGCCGTTCTAAGCTAAGGAGGTGGCACATTCTCATCTGTTCTGAGGACTTCACGGAATAATACCAGCTTTGTGATGCAAAACCATTCCAAAGATGTAGGTTGACGAGTAGACCCCTGTAGGGTAGGACTCATTTCCAATACTTTTCAGCATTGCACCTGGCCAAACGGCATGGGCTTACACACAATGCAGCTACTTGCCGCGTCTGTGTGTAACGGGATCGCTAAACAAACCTACAAGAGCGTCACAGTGAATGCCTCTGCCTAACGAAGAGTCTTACTCAGTCCAGCACGTCCTGTCCAGCAGCTCCTTCATCGTCATGCAGTCCCACTCTTCTGCAAGCGGCGCCTTCCACGGGGCGTCACTGGGAATCTGCATTCAGAATAGAATGTGTTTTTGGAGGGGTAATGTCATTTTCTACTTAAAGAAAACTATTTCAATAGTATTAAAACCTCTAACTTAAAGACAGAAAGTGGAAGTTTTACAAATCCCCCCAATAGTGACTTACTGCCCAGCCAATGCTCTCTGTGTAGCTTTCCTAATATAGAACTCTACCACGTGATCAATATTTAATGTATGATAACACTTCCTGCACAATAAATGGAGGCTATGTTGTAATGGGTCCATTTCCAACTATCGATTACTGAGTTACTTATTTAGAGAGAACATTCATAAATTCAGCGCCTTAACACAGATCAGACAGCTGTACCAAATCATGTCTAAACTGGAGTTTCAGGTCAGGTTCTGTGTGTTTTTACTTATGGGCTATAGGTTTGGGCATGGTGGTGAATCAAAGACCCAGAAGTCTTAATTTACTATGTCCCGGGGATTTTCTAGATTAGCAATGTCATCCCAGGAAGGCTGAGTAATATATGATCTTCTCCCCACCTCATCAGCAGTGAACAGCAGTCTGTTGGACCTCTCATTCTTTTAGAAGTTAGAAACAAGTTCATTCATTCATTTAATAAATCATTACTCAAAACTACTCCGTGCTACACAATGTGCTATGCATTGGTGATATGTTGCATCTTCTTTCTTTAAAACGTATTGTGAAAAATGCAAATGTAGTCAAAGAAGATTTAGGAAGCTATACCTCTTGTCCCATGGCATCCATTGTCCTCCAAAGGTTGTTATGATCCAGGTAGGTAATTGGATTCCACACAGATGGGAATGGGCCCCTGAATTGGTATGATTTGCCCTGTGAGATACAAAATATTTTTAAAAGGAAACATTTACTACAATGTAAAAGTAATTAAATCCACCAAGTAGATAAATGCCTGCAAGCAAAATCATGTTAGTTAGCAATATGTAATACACACTCAAGTGTTTTAGTTCCTTGTGGCCACAGAACCCTACTTAACTTTTTGGAATAGAGATGTCAAACAAAATTGTGTTACCTAAATAAATTTGGTGCTACAACAAACACAATTCAAATGTTTCTGAAATTGAAACCCTTACCATGTAAAATTTAAATGCCAGTACAGAAGTGGGTTTGCCTAAAATAATCTCATTTCCCAACAATGCTTGCTAATACCTCAGTGTCAGGAGACCCTGTTTGCCTGGAGGGTCAGAAAATTACAACTATAAACATTATACAAGGTAGAAGTGGACAAAAAAGCAATCGTAGAAATGCAACCATCTGTAGGAACAGCCACAAAACAGAGCCCACAAAACAGATTCCCAAGGAATCAGATGCTCTAGGTCAACTAAGAAATTCTCAGAGATCAGCAAGGTCAAAGCAGAAAGAAGAGACTACTTGGGACATGTTTATTCTACCTGGCTTTCCCAGCAGGGCAGGGACACCTTGACACAGAGATGAAGGAAACACATTTGCCCAAGGGTAAATAATAAGACAATCTATAAGTCATCTCTAGGGGGGGGGGCTTAATTCATTGATGGCAGTTAAGGAACATACACAAAAACCACTTTTGGTCCATTTGAAAACCTGAGTCAGAAACAAGGCTGTGCATTCTGACATCTTTCAACTTAATTGGAAAAACTCAAGGTCCACAGTTAACCAAAATCTCACAACTCTCAGTCATTCAGCAAAGATTCATCTCATATTGACTTTGCAGGCAGAGAAACTGGAGTTGCGAAATGAAAAGAGATTACATGTTTGCTTGGTTTTTTGAGGGAAAACCACATTTCTTTCTTTCTTTATTTTAAAATTTATTTTCAATTACAGCTGATATACAATATTATATTACTTTCAGGTGTACAACATAGTGATTAGACATTTATAGACCTTATGAAATGATCCCAATAAGTCTAGTACCCATCTGATACCATACATAGTTATTACAATATTTTTTACTGTATTCCCTTCCCTATGCTGTACTTTATATCCTCAAGACTATTTTTAGAACTGGCAATGTGTACTTCTTAATCATGTTCATTCTTGTAGTAATTCTGTGATCATGTTCATCTCTCTCCAACAAGGCCATAAGATTCTCAGGGAAGAGTTATTATACAGGCTTCCATTTTTTCTTGTGTTAGTCAGGGTCCTCCAGGGAAATAAAACCAAAAGGATGTGTGTGGGAGGCGGGGGAAGGGAGGTTAATTTTAAGTAATTGGTTCAGGCAATTGTGGAGGCTTGGCAAGTCCAAAAACTGTAGGAGAGGCTGGCAGGCTAGAGACCCAGGGAAGAGTTGCCGTTCAAGTTCAAAGGCAGTCGGCTGTCAGAATTTCCTTGGGTGACACTACTGACATTATGAAGAGTAATCTGTTTTATTTAAAGTCTACTGATTTAAATGTTAATCTCATCTAAAAAAATACCTCACAGAAATATCTAGAATCGTGTTTGATGAAATATCTAGCTATTGTAGCCTACCCAAATTGACACATAAAATTGACTATCACGCCACTTAATCAGCTTTACTGAGGTGTAATTTACAAACAATGAAATGATTTTCAATGCATGATTTGGGGAGTTTTGACTCATGTATGCACCTGTGTAACCATCACCACAATCAAGACATAAAACAGTCCTATCACCCCAGAAAGTTCTCTCTTGTCCCTTCCCAGTCAATCCTTGCCCACTTTCTAGCCCCAGACAACCACTGATTAATGTTCTGTCATTATAGATTGGTTTTGCCTGTTCTAGTTTTTTCTTAAAAACAGAATCATGCAATATGGATGATTCTAGGTTAATCTGTCTTCTTTTGTTTGGCATAATGTTCTTGAGGTTTGTCCATGTTGCAGTTTGTTCCCTTTTATTGTTGAGTAGTATTCCATTATATTATATGTACGTACCATGCTTTGTTTATCCATTCCCCTGTTAATAACTATTTCTAGTTTTGATCTACTGTGAATAAGCTGCTATGAACATTCTTGTATAGGTCTTTTTGTGTACATGTTTTCCTTTCTCTTGGGTAAATGCCTATGAGTGGAATGGCTGAACTGTATGTGTAACTTTTTAAGTTTAACTGTTTCCCAAAGTGGTTGTACCACTTCACATTCTCACCAGCAATGTATGTGTCCTACTTGCTCCACATCTTGACCAACACTATGGACTTTTATTCTTTATGTTTCAAATACACTTTTTATGTTAAACAATATTAGATTTACAGAGAAGTTGCAGAGACAGTACAGAAAGTGCCCGTATACCTCTCAACTAGTTTTCTCTCATGTTAGCATTGTACATTCCCATTGTATATTTATTAAAACCAGGAGATTGACACTGGTACATCACCATTTATGAAACTTCAGACTTCACCAGTTTGTGGTCTAGTGTGCTTCTTGTGTTCCAAGATCCCATGCAAGATAGCACATTACATTTAGTAATCAGTCTCCTTGGCTTCCTCGGATCTGTGATAGCTTCTCAGTCTTTCCTTGTTTTTTCATGACCTTGACAGTTTTGAAGAATGCCAGTCAGGTATTTTGTAGAATGGCCCTCTGTTTGGATATGTGAAGTTTTTTCTCATATTTAAATAGGAGTTTTGGGTTTGGTGGAGGAATACAACAGGACCAAAGTGCCCTTCTCATCACATCGTGACAACCTCTTGACTTATTGTTGGGGATGTTAACTTGATTCCTTGGTTAAGGTGGTGTCTGCCAGGTTTCTCCACTATTGTTACTATTTTCCCCTTCCCATGTTTGGTTCTTTGGAAAAGAGTCACTAAGTTCAGCCCATCCTCAAAGGAAGATAGTGGGAAGTAAGTTCTACTTCCTAGAGGCAGAGTATCCACATATTTAAAAAAATTTCTTCTCTAGGGCCGGCCAAGTGGCGTGATGGTTAAGAACTGGCTTGGGACGCCAGAGGGCCGCGGTTCAGATCCCACATATGAGGGCCAGTACACTGCCCTCCACAGCTAAGATGCTGAACAACAGCTCAACCTGGAGCTGGGCTGCCATGAGTCGCCGGCGACGGCATAGGCTGCAGCCCCTGTGGCGGTGGGTTGCCATGAGCTACCGTGTGTAGCCAGCAGCCAGTGTGAGCGGCCAGCAGCCGCAGTGAGCGGCCGTCCAGAAGCCGGCAACTGATGTGCCTCACCCGGGAAGAGCGCAATGATGGTGCCAACTTGGGCCAGTGAAGCAACGTCCTCCACAACTAGACTGAAGAACAAAACGACAGCAACTTGTCTGTTCCCCTTCCCCTAATACCCCAGCACTGTTCCCATCCCCCAATTGCCCAATAAAAATCTTTAAAAAAAATTCTTGTCTAAGGAAGATTTGCTTCTTTCCCCTGTTATCTATTTATTCACTCTTATTTCTATCTGTATGGACTTACATATATTTACTTTACACTGTGGGTTATAATCCAATACTACAATTATTTATTTTTTTTACTCAAGTTGTTCCCCCTGTGGCCATTGGGAACTCCTGTGTCCTTTTGCTATTCCCCCATCCTTTTGTTTCTTGAGCACTTCCTTCATTTTTGGCATTAGAAGATTGCTCAGGCTTATCTACTGTTTCTGCCCCAGCCCCAGGATCTGCCATTTCTCCTAGGAGCCTTTGTTCCTTTTATCAAAAGAATAGTATTTAGAAGCAAGTTCTGGCTGCTAGGTGTATGCTGGCTTAAAAAAACAGCTTTGTTGATATATAATTCACATACCATACTATACAATTTGCATGCTGATTTTTAAAAACCTCTATGCATGAATTCAGACAATTAAGTTCATGAACTCATCCTAGAAAGAGTGCTGCATACCTCATTGCTGAATATCACTACAGTCACCTTTGAAGTACTCCCTTTAGGAAGGTATGCACCGACGCCAGTGCCTAGTCCACCTCTCAATGCAATTTTGGAAACTTTTTTCCTGGAATGGCCATCAGAACTGTCATCATATTACCCTTGATGTTCTGAATGTCATCAGAATGTCTTCCTTTCAATATTTCCTTTATCTTTGGTTAAAGAAAGAAGTCACTGGGGGTCAGATAAGGTGAGTAGGGAGGGTGTTCCAATACAGTTATTTGTTTACTGGCTAAAAACTCCCTCACAGACAGTGCCATGTGAGCTGGTGCATTGTCATGATGCAAGAGCCACGAATTGTTGGCGAAAAGTTCAGGTCATCTAACTTTTCCACACAGCCTTTTCAGCACTTCCAAATAGTAAACTTGGTTAACTGTCCAGTTGGTACAAATTCATAATGAATAATCCTTCTGATATCAAAAAATTTTAGCAACATGGTTGTAACAAGTTTGCAAACTTAATTGTCAGACCTTGTATGACTCCATCAGAGCTCAGCACACAGAACTTACTCAGTAGAAACCTATGGATTGATCCATGGGTCAATCTCCATAAAGAACATGTGGATCCCAGTTCAGCTCTGCCTCTCTTAAACTGATTGACACAGAGCAAGTGAGTTGCATAATCTCTATGGGCCCAATAGCAATCTTACCAATTAAACATCTCTTGGCCCCATTATCCTCCTCCAGGAAGTATGTCCAGATTACCGTAAACAGCTGGGTTAGGTGGCCTTCTCAGTGACCCAGATCTCTCCATTTACCTTTCAACTGTCACTAACTTCAATGCACCAGCATCATGCATTTACCATTTTGTGTCATCCATTGGATTGTAAGATGCAAGAGCATGGGTGTTGGAGCCAGTTTACCTGGGTCAAGTCATGGCTCTGCAACTCACCAGCTGTGTTAAATTGTTTAACCTCTTTGTGCTTCAATTTACTAATTTGTCAAATGGGATGGCAGTAACTCCCTCACAGATGTACTCAAAAGGTAAAGTGAGTTGAGCCATGTAAGTTACTTTGAACAGTGGCTGGCATGTTGTAAGTTCTCAATAAATATTGTTATTACTGCAGCTGCTACTGTTACAATTATAATCTTTGCATGCCTAGGGCCTGTTGGCATAGATTGCTGGCACAAAGTAATTGCACAATAAATGTTTGATAATATCTAGCTGTGTGACCTTGAATTTGTTATCTGACACACAGAATTCTAAATTCTAAAATGATCTTTTACATTTAGGGTTTGTCATAGTCCGTTCAGGCTGCTATAACAAAATACCATAGACTGAGTGCTTTATAAACAACAGAAATATATTCTGTTTTGGAGGTTGAGAAGTCCAAGGTCAAGGCACCAACAGATTTAGTGTCTGGTGAAGACGAGCTTCCTGGTTCACAGATGGCCATCTTCTTACTGTGTCCTCACATGGTGGAAGAGACAAGGGAGCATTCTGGAGTCTCTTATATAAGGGCACTGATCTCATTTAGGAGAACTCTGCCCTCAAGACCTAATCATCTCACAAAGGCCCGATCTCCTAATATCATTGCATTGTCATTATATGCAGATGACATGATACTATACATAGAGAACCCCAAAGATTCCACCAAAAAAACTATTAGAACTGATAAATGAATTTAGTAAAGTAGCAGGATACACCATGATGATGAAGAAGAAGAAAACCTATACCCTTTTATGTACTCATTTACTGACAGTGCTTGGTGTCTTACATCCAAGCAAGTAACAGCTTACTCAAATTTATAAAAGCGATTATTCTAAGATTAGGGAAAGCTTCTGATAAAAACAGGAAATAGCTATTGTTAGACCCATAAAAACTCAAATCTTCAAGCTTCAGGGAATAAGTAGAGTAAGGAGGGAATGTCTAAATTTATTTTACATAACCAAAGGCACTGTAAGAGCTTTGTGCCTCAGATTTGGCCATTGTAGAAACAGTCCAGTGATTGTCACTATTTAGAACGCTGTCCAAGGAGGCCTGGTTTTCTGAAGAAATCATCAGAAGACATCAGAGTAAGTCCCCTGCTCAGGGTGCTCCTGTGTTACAAAGTCTAAATAAATACAGCACTTTTTGTTTTAACTTCACAACAGAGCCCTTTGAGGTTGGCCCAGCAGATATTATTTCTTCCTTTTATAGGAAAAAATATAAAGCTCACATAAATTTAAAGGACTAATTCATGATCTCACAGCTCATGAGTAGAAGCTACTGGAGGTTCAATTTTCTTTACAGTAGTTGTCAAGGTCACAAGTGGGTGAGTGGGGGGATGGAAACGTCTGACAAATCAGCACAAACCATTCATTAGAGCTGTTAAGTATATACTGGTGACTAATATTAAAATCCCTGTGATATAAATTAAGTGTCCATAGCAAGCACCATGAGGAAGGGACATCACCGCAGGGATTCTGGGATGTGAGAGCATGGTACATTGTCCTATGGGCTCTCTAAAAGAAATAGTGGAAGGAATTTGGGGGCAAACAGATGGTACAGAGAAGTTCAAAGCAGCCCCAAACTCTTTAGGGCTCACTTCAGGGAGGGTGAGCACTTGTGGAGAGGTAGAGCTAAAAGGCATACATCCCTGCTGGTGGGGAGAAGGCAAAGCCTGGAATTTATTCTTCATGCAAATGTTATATATCATATCATACATATATACATATACATATGTGAGTATGTGTTTTATCCTTATAGAAATGTTAGATGACAAAGAAAACTATAAAGAAACAGTAAGCATTCATAATCCAACCAAGTAGAACTGTACCATGGCCATCAACATTTCAGCATGTTTCGTTCATCTTTTCATATATTTTATACATTCTACAGTTGAGGTCTTATTGTATACACTATTATTGTCCTGCTTGTTTTCAGTGAGTGTTGTATCCTAAACATTTCCCATGTCATTTATTTACTCATTAGGCATACTTTTCTTATTATTACATAAAATTCCATAATACGCACAGAACAGCAATTTTCAAACTGTGGTCTGAGAACCCCTTGGGGTACCCTAAATACATTCAGGGTGTTTATGAGGATTTCCCCTTTCCAACCACACATGAGGGAAGATTTTCTTCCTATGTTTCATCCAAAACAACATTTTGCAACAGCTTGAAGGCCAACACAGACATGAGAATCCAGCTGTCTCTTATCAAGCCAAATGTGAAAGAGATATGCAAACATGTAAACCAATGCCACTCACTCATTATTTTTTTAGAATCTTTTTTTTTCATAAAAATATGTTAACTTGCAATAGGTTTTCTGTTATTTTAGGAGAATCAATAGATACTGTTAACAATTCTCAGTTCCAGTTCCTAATATGGGAAATACAGAGAGTCACATGAGCAAAAGCTCATTGAGGTTCTCAGTAATTTTTAAGGACGAGAAGCACTGGAATAGAACTGCAGAATGAATGCAGGATGGTGTTTAAGTGGCCAACAGAGCTGATTCAAATGGGCTCTGAAACCTGATAGCTGTGTGAGTCAGGCAAGTTGCTCAACATCTGTATTCTCTTATATTTAGATTTGGAATAATGGTACCCATCTCACAGGAGTATTGTAGAAATTAACTGAGATTATACAGGGCAAACAGGATGTGCTCACTAAATGGATGTTGCTGACAGTTCTGTGATCATGATGAATGTCCCGTCACTTATACAGCCACTTATTACCCATAAACCATGTCCACATTTTTTATTAATCCTCTTTGGATACATTCCTAGAATGAGAGTTCCTGTCATGAAGATTTATGTTTGATTTTTTGAAGCAGACTTGCTGAAAACAGCAACCAACTTAATCATCACACAGCCTTATTTTATACCCCGTGAGTCTCGGCAGGCTCAGTAAAAAAATCTTAAATCTGCCTTCTGGATTTCCTACCCAGTAAGTGGGTGAGCAGCCCTCAGAAACAGGCTGACTTGGTGACATGCACAACACTAATGTCAACTTCAATGCTCCAGATGTCCTGCTCTTCTCCTGACTCTTGTTCTCTGGAGGCCAAAGCCCCACACCTTAATTTCTGTCCCATCTGGGAAGCCCCTTCGCCAACTTAGTCCCAATACTGACCCCTCTCTCTGCCCGTAGGAAGAGGTAGCCTGGCCCTTCTTAGATCTGGCTTCTCAATAGTGGCCTTCTCCTCTCAGGGTTTTTCCTCTGCTGTTCAAGGAAATCATGCCATCCTCACTGTGTGGGGCTGGAGTAGGCCATCCGGGCCTCTAGAACTCAATCATTTTTACAGCTATCAGCAAAGACTATGCTATCAAAAGCTTTACTTTTGATCTATATTTCTAGTTTGGAAGAAAAGAAACTTAATCCTCCCCATGGGGGAAGAGGGAGGGAAGCCTGGCAAGCTGTACTTAGGCAAATGGTTTTCTTCCTTTGTGTTCCCATTTCTGAACACCCGGAGCTGGCACTGACACTGACACTGTCTTCTGTTTACATCATCACATGGGTGAAGCTGGAGGGAGGGGCAGGCAGCAATGGCAACGTTTTTGCAACCGGCCAGCAGCACTGAAGCACATGAAAGACCTGGAATTGTCCATGTAGGAAGAAATGGGGAAGATGGGGATGGTAGTGGCTAAGAATCTAGGCAAAGCCCTGCAGGAATAATAATAACAAACAAAACAACAACAGCTAAAACTGAGTGTTTAGTCTGTTCAGGCCTTGTTCTGTGCACTCTACGTGTATTAATTTACTAATCTTCACAACTCTTTCAGATGGAGAAACTGAGGCATAGAAAGATGAAATAATGATTTGCACAACCAATAAGTGGCAGCAGGATCTAAATTCAGACACTCAAAGGTCCACGCTCTTGATCATCTGGCTTCCCAGCTTCTTAATTATAATTATCATTATTGAGCACCATTTGTTGGATACTATGCTAACAGTTTTAATTATTTAATTTTCACAACCCAGTAAGTAAGCTGCTAATTGTATGTTTCATTTTACAGATGAGCTCTGAAGCACAGAGAGGTTGAATAACTTACTCAAGGTCACACAGCTTGTATGCAATGGAAACAGAATTTGACCTCATGCTTGTGTATGCAGAGTTCAAGCTCTTACTTAGGTCTCTGCTCTATGAGCCACTGCTCAGTTGTTTAAATACAGTCTCTGGAAGGCATTTAAGATCGAGTAACCAACTGAGATTCTTACAGAACAGGTAGAAGCTAAGGGTGGGTTTAATGACCAGCCAGATCTTTTCTGTAGCTGTCCCTCCTATTCCCAGGCAAGGACCAGTCCAGCCCACTTTCAGATGGCTGCCAGATCAGTTCACTCACTCATTCATTAATTCAACAAATATTTCTTGAGCACCTCCTATGTACTTGTCGCTGTTCCAGGCTCTGGAGACACAGTAGTGAGTGACAGCAGACAAAAGTGTCTGCTCTCCTGGGAGCTTTTAGGTGTACAACAAAATACACTAACAAAACAGGCACTACACAAAAAAAAATAAGAAAAGCATGTAGTCTATTAGAAGGTGATAAGTGCTATTTAAAATAAGACAGTAGGGAAGCCAAAGAAGTGTTGGCAGTTTAGGGTTGATTGCAATTTTTAGTAAGTGGTCAGAGAAGACCTCACTCAGAGGTGATATTTGAGTGAAAAGATAAAAAAGGAGAGAAGAGAAACCATGTGGCTATTTGGGGGCAGAGGTCTCAGCAAGTGTCCTGAGATGGGAGTATGAATAGACTGCACAAGGCATGGGAAGGAGGCAGCTTCATCCTATTTCTCCTTCTACAGGGATGTTCCCTTGCTCACTGGAACACATCTAGGCTCTGACCCTGGTTCTCAAGGTTTCCAGAGAAGGTGGTTGCCAAGGAGATGGCCTCTGTGCTCTGGTCAGGCAGTTTCCCTGATCTCAGCAAGCCAACCTCACCACTGCATTATTGCTGCATATTCCCTCGAAGGCTCTTTGCCTTCTAATTTCCATCAGTGCCAAGCTTCAACCACTTCCTATGCCCAGCTTAAGACTCAGCTTCTTCAAGAAGCCTTCCAAAATTCACCTCACCCTTGGTTAGTGCTCTAAACATAAAGTTCATTCATTTTGAGTCCCTACCATGTTAGCTTGTACTTGCCCAGGTTATCTTAATACTATTCTCCAGGTCTTCCATGCATGTTTCTCCTCTCTCTCCAGCTCTTCAGGAAAGGAATCAATCATGTACATCCTCCCATAATGCTTAAGAGTGTTATATATTTGATGGATGTTTGACAAATATTGAATGACTGGATGGATGGACAGATAGATGGATGATTGAATGAATAGTGCTTTAGACTAAATGTTTGTGTGTCCCCAAGATTCATATGTTGAGGCCTAACACCCAGTGTGATGGTATTTGGAGGTGGGGTCTTTGGGAGGTGATAAGATCATGACAGCTTCCTCATGAATGAGATCAATGCCCTTATAAAAGACTCTAAAGAGCTTCTACCATGTGAGGACACAGCAAGAAGATGGCAACACCGAATCTATTGCCATCTTGATCTTGGACTTCCCAGCCTCCAGAACTGTGAGGAATAAGTTGTTTGTATAATAAGTCACCCAGTCTATGGTATTTTGTTATAGCACACCAAACTGACTAAGGAAAATAGTATTAAAATAAGAAGAGGAATTCGTCAGGGCCTGAGATAGAGTCTCACTTAATGCTTTCTAAACACAATCAAAATAAATTTCTTCTGAAAAAAATTTAAATATGTATTTAAACTAGGAGGCTGAAAAATGTAACTCTCCCCCCCCCAAAAGACCTAGTCAATGTCTTTGTCCTTTTTATCCTCATAATATGTTATCAATACACCTGCCAAGAGAGATAGGCCTGAGTTTCACAGGGGCAAGTCTCCAAAATTAATCTATATAGTTTCCTCAAAGAATAAGGGTTTATTGAAAAGGGTGCAGAGTTTTGTGTCCCTAACCCTGTGCTGCTTACATCAACCATTTCCAGTCATACCACATTGCAAGCCATCAGGACACACCATTGATGCCAAGAGGTTGTTTTCAAAGCCAAATAATGTCCACAGCTAAAATCCGTTTTTCTGTGCCAATTTTTTCACTCTTTCAATTTGCAGACACGGACCTGTTTATTTGAGCAAATAGCACAGGCATCTAAAATATCCCAATAAACATCATCTCTTTATTTAAAGGAGGTAACTTTGAACACTGCCCACATATTGCCCGAAATGCACCAGCACTAGTAAAATTCCAGAGAGCTCTGGCCTTGAATAACGCACTTTTCAAAAATAGAGACAGCTAACTGGCAGCTTTAGCTTTTCCAGGAGAAATATTGGCTCAAATAAAAGGCTGTACTATCACAATGCTAGGGAGTATAAGAAAGCAGAATCCTTAGAGCAGTGGTCCTTGCCCTTCTCGGGTACGAGCACCTCTCTGAAAACCTGTTGAAAACCATGAAATCTCTCCAGTAAAGTGCGCACATACAAACAACTCTGTACATAAAACCAGGGAGTGTACCTGAAGCTTACCTTGGGCCCTTACCTAAGAGTCAAGGGATTTGAGGTTGAGAAAGTTTGATGACAATACCAAGTGTTGGTGATATTAAAGAGCAAACAGAACTCTCATACCCTGCTAATGGGAGCGTAATGCAGTATAACCACTTTGGGAAACTGTCAGTATCTACTAAGGCTGCACATGCACATAGCTTATGACTCACTTCTAAGTGGGTGCCCAAGAAAATGTTCTCCAAACACATACATGAGAATGTTAAATGTCCATTAACATTAGTATGGACAAATAAAGTGAGTTATAGCCCCACAATGGAACACCATACAGCAACGAGAGTGATCTGCAACCACCCATCAATAAAAAATTGATACTATGTTCATCTGAAACCATGTTTAGAGTCCAGAGGAGATTCATAGCAAAGAGTAACGATGCCAAGAGGGTAGCTATGCCTTAATCACACATCTGGAAGGTGTTCATGGTGAATTATTCATTTGTGAAGTCAGGTCACTGTTCCATGGTGATTAACTGAAACACCACCAAGTGTTTCTTGACAACACTTATCACTGACCACATGGGGTTTCAGGCTAGTGAGAGGGAAGGGACCAGTGTAAATCAGGTGCTCTTCTTCTGTTAGGGTAGGGCCAGGTGCCATGGGGAAGCATAAATGCTCTGGGAAAGGACAACGCTCACCCAAGTGTGTATACAGATGACTATTAGAGAAGACTCTTGCACCCATCTAAAGGCCAGAGAAAGAGTTTAAGCATCAGTGCCTTTTAGAATTATGGGGTCCTTTGCATAAAGCAACTGCTTAATTTCTAGGCCATGCTTAATAACAACTACATTTTAGTAAGCACTGACCATGTGCACTGCTTCTCATATATCATACTTAACCCTCACAAGTCTTTTGTGGGATAGGTACTGTTATTAACCCTATCTTGTAATAACAGCTTTATTGAGATAAAAGTCATATACCATAAAATTAATCCGTTTTTTTATTGCAGCAAAATATACATAACATAAAAATTACCATTTTAACCATCTTTCAGGGTACAATTCGGTGCCATTCAGTACATTCACAGTGTTGTACAACCATCACTACTATCCATTTTCAGAACTTTTCATGATCCCTAAAGAAACTTTGTATCCGTTAATCACTAACTCCTCATTCCCCCCGCCCCCCCACTCCATTAGCCCCTGACTGGTAACCTCTATTCTATTTTCCATCTCTATGAATTTGCCTATTCTAGTACTTCATATAAGTGAATTTTGTGTCTGATTTACTACACTTAGCATACTGTTTTCCAGGTTCACCTATGCTGTAGCATGTATCAGAATTTCATTTGTAGGGCTGAATAGTTATTTCATTTTATGGGTAAACCAAATTTTATTTATCGATCCATCTGATCATGGACATTTGGGTTGTCTTCACTTTTTGGCTATTAGAATAATGCTATATGAACATTTGTGTTTTAATTCATTTAACAGATGAGGAGAGCGAGTCTTAAGATAACAACTTTTCCAGGATCACACAGCTAATAAGGGGGGTTCAAATTCAGCCCTGCTTAAAGTCAAGCTAGTTCCCCAGCTCTTGCCACCTCTCATGCAGCAGGAGATCCAAGATCTGAGCAGTCACTGGTGCATGCGCAACAGCAAGCACCAACATGGCCACGTCATAGCCACTCTACTCTGTCTGTTTAAATGTAATTGTGATTTTAAAAGCCTCTAGGCCAGCGGTTCTCAACCTGTGGGTCGTGACCCCTTTGGGGGTTGAACGACCCTTTCACAGGGGTCGCCTAAGACCATCGGAAAACAGAAAGATGTTTACATTATGATTCATAACAGTAGCAAAATGACAGTTATAGAGTAGCAACGAAAATTTTATGGTTGGGGGTCATCACAACATGAGGCACTGTATTAAGGGGTCGCGGCATTAGGAAGGTTGAGAACTGCTGCTCTAGGCAGAGAGACAAAGCAACAGATAACTATCAAATTAGCACTAACACTGTATTTAGCAAAACAATGAAGAGAATCAAAATGGTCTTACTGATAGGCTTGGATAGGCCCAGGAAAAAAATCTCAGGTATCATGCTACTAACACTTGGACAATTTTTTCTTTCATTCAGTAAAACTGTATTAGCCACAAGATATGAAACAGGTACCATGTAATGCTCTGAAGGTACAAAAATAAAATAAGACACAGTCCCAGGCTGAAAGAGCTCCAAAGTCTAGTTGGACAGGAAGGTGTATGGAAACAGAGAATTATGGCACCATAATTATAACATGGCACATGGCTAGTTTCATGGCATCGCCTAGCTACATGGCTGTGTATTGCAAAGCCCCTTAATATATAGAACCCCCTATCTTTAGGTATAGGGAGCTATTTTATGGAGAGCACAGTCAGCAAGATTCATGACTGCATCTATCTTATCCCAGACACCCCTACACTTCTCTATCTAGTGCCATTCTGTTAGCCAGGTGGCAAGGTCTTCAGAAGCCCCAATAAATAAAACTTGGCCTAAAACCACTAATGAGTGAACTATCTAAGTGGTCAGTGTGGTAGACGCTGTGATAAGTTTGCACATATCCTCATTCAAAAAAAAAAAAGGAGTTATTTCTTCAGCTGCTAGGGGTGTTCCTGTCAGTCAGCCCTTGGTTTTTAGCCCCCTTCAGGAATTACCCCAGCAGCAGAAAAACCACTTTGCCCAAGGTTAGGCCACCTTATCCAGGTAACTTACTTCAAATGACCGACTGATGTGAGGGGTCATTCCATCTTCAGAATTCCTTGAAGGGTTGTCTGAGGCTTACAATGAAATTACATCACAGTTTGACTACTCCCTCTGCTGGCTCCTGCTTCTTTCCCCTCCTATCCACAGCTGTTGATCCCTAGAGCACCCCCTAATAGCCCTCTTGAATGGTAATCTCCATTTCAGAGTCAACTTCCTGGGGAACTCCACCACAATAGCCAATCATTGGAATGGGCACAACAGACTGTAGCAATGTCTAAAGAATCTCAATCCCAGGGCTCTGGAGTGATCCAAACCTCATGAAAAACTTGTACACCCAGGCATAGTGAGACCTCATATGAAAATAGGATGTTTTCTTTTGGGAGGATTAGTGGGGAGTTCCCAATCTTCTTCTTCTCCATAACCTTCACCAGCAACTTGCTAAAGGAAATGAGAAATACAGCAATAACTGCTACAAATATACTCATACTGAAAGGGAGAAATTGAGAGAAAAAATTTTGTAATCAAATCTAAGGTCTACATGGCAAAGCTCATTTTTACACCATAGGTGATAATTTTTAAATCCCATTAATGTTCATATAAAGGTTTCTGCCAGGAGCAAGAGTGAATTTACCATCTTAAAATTGTCTCCAGGGCCGGCCGAGTGGCTCAGTTGGTTAAGAGCTCGCTCAAGAGTGCGAGCTCTGAGCAACAGCGGTTCGATGCCCGGCCTGAGCTGAGCTGCCGCTGAGCTGCCAACAGGTAGCAGGATGGCTCAGCTAAAAAGAAAAAAAAAAGTGTCTCCAAGGACCTTAAAAATAAAAACAACACCAACAAAAAAACCTCATATGTTTTTGAGTTATTTAGGAAAAGACTTTGGATTTCAAATTCACATGATTTCCAAATTCTGATGAATTTTAAATATGTATAAATATTGAAATTTTATCCTTCATGCATTTAAACATGCTCTGCTAGCTACATTAGCTTACACATAATCTTAAATTAGAGAAAAGAACACTTTAGTCTCACTAAAACACTTCATAAAATCATAATTTACACAAAGGATAGTTTTCCCAGTTCTAATATTCGAGTTTAATTAATAAACCTGGTGTGGTTTTTTTATAGCCATAAATATAAAGTGCTTGTTAAAATAACCATTATTAAAAAGTTGTAAAATTTCATGCTCCTATAGATATGTTATGGTTTGGAAAATTTTACTACAAAAGCGTGATACTGTGATAATAATTGCTCTTTGTCCCCAGTTCCTGACACAAGATTTTCTAAAACCCTTACAATTTCCTCAGTGATAGGGGTGAGAGGAGTATCTTTTATTATTTATAACAAGCCCCTTTCAACCCTACTTGAGTTTATGCTAATGAGGTGTCTATTTTTGGGCCCCTAGATAGCTTCAAGATGGGATTTGATTGCCAGAGGAACCAACCATGTGATTAGAAGCTTGGAACTTTCAGCCCCACCCTTGGACCTATGGGGAGAGGTGTGTGTGGGGGGGTGGGGAGGGCAGCTGGAGATTGATTTAATCACCAGTGGCCAATGATCTAATCAATTATGCCAACATAATGAAACCTCCATAAAAACTCCTAAACAGGGGAGTTCAGAGAGCTTCCAGGTTTGTGAACAAGAACACATCCATATGCCTGAAGGGTAGTATACCCCAAATTCCATGAGGGCAGAAGCTCCTGTGTTCAGGACCCTTCAGAACAGCAGTTCTCAACCTGTGGGTTGCAACCCCTTTGGGGGTCAAATGACCCTTTTACAGGGGTCGCTGGGTACTCGTATGTGGGCGTATCTGCATGTGGGCCTGGAGACAGATAGAGGAATGGTGTCTCGGTTCCTAAGACCATCGAAAATATGTTTTCCGATGGTCTTAGACGACCCCTGTGAAAGGTTGAGAACCACTGCTTCAGAAGCTTGTGCAATGTACTTCTTCATCTGGTTGTCCATCTGTATCCTTTATAGTAAAGCAGTGGTAGTAAGTAAACTGTTTTCTCTGAGTTCTGTGAGCTGTTTTAGAAAACTTCCTAACCTGAGGAGGGTGTCGTGGTAACATCCGATTTATAGCCAGTCAGTCAGAAGAAAAAGAGACCTGGAATTTGCTAGTGGCATCCGAAGTGGGGGCAGTTTTGTGAGACTGAGTCTTTAACTTGTGGGGTCTACACTAACTTTGGACAGTTAGTGTCAGAATTCAATTGAATTGTACGATACCCAGTTGGTGTCCAGAGAGTTAAAGAATTAATGGATAGCAGTGGGAAAAAAACCCCACACACATTTGGTGTCAGAAGTGTTGTAAATAAGAAATAGATCATATTAAGATGTAACGAGGATGGGTGAAAAAAGGAATGGGATTAATTAAGATGTACAAATTGCCAGTTATAAAAAAAACAATCATGGGGATGCAAAGTACAACATAAGGAATATAGTCAATAATATTGTAATAACTATGCATGCTGTCAGAAGGGCACTAGACTTATCGAGGTGATCACTTTCTAAGTTACATAAATGTATAATAATCACTATGTTGTACACCTGAAACTAATATAATGTTGTATGTCAACTGTAAAAAGAAGATGTAAATTGATATTTAGGTGATTGAATTGTAGGGCAGTAAAGAAATAAAATCAAACACAATAGTCTTAACAAAAATGGGACACTCGGCTTAACCATAATCATTGCAAATCCTTATTTTGGATTATTCAAACATCAGAAATCACTTGAGAAAGATCCATTTTTATGCCGACATACATGCTGTTAGAGGTAAGAGCACAGTTTGTCATGTTCAACACACTACTAGGTAATCATGTGAACTCAGGGAAACAACTTTAACTACTGGGCCTCTGTATAAGGTGGATGTAAATAGAATCACTGTCATGGTGCTATTTCTGGCAATCAGTGAGATAATACATATATGTCTCCTAACAGAGTGCCTTGCACGTAGTAAATGTGTAAATACTGACTAATATCATTACTCTTTCTATATTTTTTTTCTACAAAAGGCACTACCAGCTGTCAGTGACAGGTTGAGAGCATTGGCTCAAGAAACAGACTAACTGTATGACCTTGGGTAAGTTACTTGACATCTCTGGCACTTTCATTATCTGTAAAATCTGGGGGAAGACACAGGGCTAAGGTGAGGATTAATTGAGATAATATATGTAAAGTACTTAGAAAGATTCTATTGTTATTATTTTAATAAATATCACAAAGCCCCTTTACAAACACATCAAGAGCTCTCTGATTTCTCTAGGGAATTTCCACTGTGTGAGCCCAAGGAACACTGTAGCAGAAGGTGCAAAGCTTTTGCCCTTACAGCTTCACTCAGCATGCTGGGATTTACCAGCAGAAAACTCAATCTTCAACTGCTCACCCCTGCACCCCCTTGTCAGGGAAGGTGCTCATCCAGTCACCTCTATCAAGCCCTCTCTGAACCTCCAGACCTGGACCCTGAACTCCAGCCTCAGAGAGCAGCTCAGCTAATCCCAAACAACTGCATCACTTTCCTAGCCCAACTGTAGCTTCACTGGGGTCACAGGTGCCAGACGACAGGTGTGTCCCTAGTCTTTCAAAGATATTATCCGAATGCTTTTGATGTCCCTAAACTATATAGAGTAATGAGAAAATGAGAAAGTTCTGTGTAATCTGGGTACAAACATAGTACAACATAAAAGAGGAGGGGGAATACTAGGACTTCTAAAATAAATGACTTTTATCAAAATGGGTTTTTCCTCAGCTGTCAATTATCATCATCTTTGGGTTACCAGCCTATCATTTTGAAATCTGAGAATATGTGATGATCTGAGTCTGGAACAATTGCATCTAAAAAGCAATTTATAAAACAAACAAACAAAAAATCCCCTCCCAAGGGATTTCTCTACCACATAAGATTTTTCAAAATGGTGAAAGTACCTGATATTTATAAAGTCATTTTTATATATTGTCATATTTAATTTCCATGGCACACTAGGAGGTAAAAACTTATCGTCCCACTTTACAGACTAGGAATTGAGGTTTCTAAGAAGCAGTAAATTACATGCCCAGGGTCCACACTGAATTTATTGAAAGCCCAGGACTTCAGCAGAGGCCTGTGGCTCCAGGGTTAGTCTGCCTGTCTCTACAGAGAGGTCCTCACAAGATGAAAATTCATATCCTTGAATGTGTCCGACACAATATGTATTCTACTCTGCATTGAATAACTCGCCCAGTTCCAAAGTTGGCCTCTGATTAATGCTGGTACAGATACCAACTTTTCACTCCATAAATTGGGGAAAATGTTTACTTTCTCTAATGTAATTTCATCTTTCTCAACCAAGATGATGATTCACTTAAATGAGTCAGAAGATTCCTCCCAAGGAAATGCAATGCTTTGGAATAAGAACTCTACTTTGAAATAAATCAAAAAAGACTTTATGCATAAATAGAAAGGTTTCCTTGGCCACAGAAAGAGCTTTGCTGCTATGAACATTAATCCTTGGTGGTGAAATTGTGTTGATTTAGGGACAGTCACTTGTTGAGGTGGTCAGTGGGTGCTGGGTGGATCTTGATTAGAAGAACATTCTGGGGTCTAGGAGAGAAATGACATGGCAGGAGAAATCTGCAGTGAGATTCAGATAAAGGAAGAGGCAAGTCTGGCAAAGAGGCAACTTGTGAATATTACATGCAAGGCACCCTGGAGATATGTTAAGAGAATTAAAACTTTGCCAACTGCACTAAGATAAAAGGGATATCCCAGAGGCATCTGCATATTTGAAACAATTATTTTCAGGAAAAAAATAGTTTTCAGAGAAATTCACTTAAGGGGTACTTTTGATTGATACCCACATGCTAAATATAATTTTTTAAAAACACCATTGCAAAGGAGAAGTCATGATCAGGAAGAAAGTGGGTAAGAGAAATAAGGACTGTGATAGGCAAGCATCATAATTACCACCATCACCATTACCACTCCCCCCACCACAGTCATCGTCGTCATCATCATCATGGTTAACAGTTTCTGAACATTTGCTCTGTACCAAGGACTCTTTCAAAGATTTTACAAATTTAATTATTCATTTGTCTCTCTCAACACACTATGAGGAAGGCTTATTGTTATCTCCATTTTTAGATTAAGAAACAAAGACCCAGATTGGTTAAGAAATTGCTTCAGAGATTATGCTAAGTGAAATAAGTCAGTCAGAGAAAGAGAAATATCATATGGTCTCACTTATACGTGGATTCTAAGGAACTGAATGGATGGGAGAAGTGGATGGAGATAGTCTCAGAGACACAGAGGAAGAACTGAGGGTTGCTAGTTGGGAGTGGTGGGGATGAAGGAGAAGGGGAAGGGACGAGACAATACAAATTGGTAACTACAATATGGCCTCAGAGATAGAAAAGACAGTCTGGGGAATATAATCAATACTGTTGTAAATATTTCTTAGGGGGCCAGATGGGCTCATGTCCTGTTGGGGAGACCACTTCATAGTCGATGTAGAGGCCTGACCACCGCACTGTATTTCTGAAGCTGATGTTGAATAATATTGTATGTCAACTATAATTATATA
>NW_017731357.1:3143202-3152007 GCF_001890085.2 Hipposideros armiger | reverse complement strand
CAGGTTGAGCTGTTGTTCAGCATCTTAGCTGTGGAGGGCAGTGTCACTGGCCCTCATATGTGGGATCCGAACCAGGGCCCTCTGGTGTCCCAAGCAAGCTCTTAACCATCGCGCCACTCGGCCGGCTCCCCAACACCATTCTTATGCATAGCTTCAATTTTAAAATTCCATTCAGGGATATTGCTTCTTATGATTAATTTAAATTCCAAAGCAGGCCACAAGGTGCTATCTAACTTATACTGACCTAATGTAGGTTTAAATGATGACCGTGGTAATATGAAATGCAGGGTGGTCTAAGTGTAGTTTCAAAATGCTCCTCTTCAAAATTATTGAACATCTGCTGACATCCCTTATGTTTCCCATAGGTATATATTGGGTTGTTGGAAAAGTCATGATGCCTTTTTGCAACGAAAAACATAGAAAAAATACGTCATGACTTTTCCGACAACCCAATATATCAGTTTGAATAGAATGCTATGATCTTTAGAGTTAGAGAACAGAGCAGGACTCTAAGAATACTGCCATCACCAATTAATGAAATGAAGTAATATAACTAATTGTAATGACAACTTAAGGCCTAACAACGTGTGCTGAATTTCACTTTTATGGGAAGCTCTAGGGTTGAATGAGCCACATATTCTTAAAAATCACAATAATATATGGCATTTTTATTTCAGCAGGTTCTTGGTTAAATGCCTGAATGAAGAAAGAGGATCGGCCCTTCACAGGAATAGATGTGTATTCTTCTTTCAAAAGAAAGAGCAGAATGGTAGCTGGGGTGACATGACTTCTACGAAGAATAAATACACATATCCATGCATTCGTGTGCGCATGTGCGTGCACATGCACAGAGTATTTATTTGCTCATGAGCAAACTTCTGTACATTACTATAAAACAAAAATCAGATCATGTTACTTCTCTACTTAAAATCTTACAATGGCTTCCCATATCACCCAGAGTAAAAACCAATGTTATAACTGCCTATGGACCCTCTGCCATCTGCTGTTGGATATTACCTCTCTGACCTTCCAGTGTTGTGCTGGGGCTCATGCGTACTGGTCACAAGACCAATTGATTGTGCTCATCTCTTCTCAACTATGCATTCACTGATGATAAGTTGGTAGATTGACATGAGCCATGCTGAAGTATTTACAACATGTAAACTCTATAGATGAGAGTTAGGATTTGGGTGAAATGTGACTCTCCTCAGTGACGCCCTACCTGACTACTCTATTTGAATTTGGATCCCACACTTTCACCCACCCTCCACAGCCCCCTTTTCCATAGCATTCAGGACTTCTGATAATTGCTTCGTTTTTTTCAAATGTGGTTGAGCAGATGTTTTACTACACATTGCTTTAATGTATATAGGTGATTTAATAGATTTGGTTCAAAAGTTCAAACCCTTTTGCAGACGTGGGAAAGTAACAGATTTTGAAAACCAAAGCTTTTTGCACAATTCAGCAACTTGGTGGTTAATGAAATTATAACTCCAAAATATATTTGAATATCAACTCATATACCCATTTGAGTTGAGAGTGTTAAATTAAAAATTAACATTTTTAAATTTTTCAGACAAAGCAGTATATGTATTTTTGGTACATCTGAATTAACTTCATTTTAAGAAAATCCATATTTTATACCAGTTTTATTTTGCGTTTTACATATTTCTTGACTGTATTTGTTACTGCAGTTTGTTACTGCAAGTGCGCAGCAACATAAAATCAAACATGGTCAATTTCAATTTTATTTTAGGTATATAAATTGTTTTTTCCTATATATTTTGTTTGTTTATTCCTATCCTCCCCAGCTAACACATAAGCTCTATGAGGACAAGGATTTTTGTATGTTTTGTTTGCTTCTGTATTTGTAAGTTGATTTGTAACTTAACTGTGGACAAAGAAAATAGTCTTCAGTTGTGGAATTTTGGTGGGAGCTGGTGGCATATGTGTTGAAATGGGGTTGGGGGACTCCCGGTTTCTTGACATCATATGAGGTAGGCACTTGTTTTCCTGCAGTACTAGATTACTTGTAATGAAAATATTTCAGTTTTGCCCCTAAAAACAATATTAAATAAAGGTCTGCCCAATTGTGCTCTAAATGGGACAGGCTAACATAGGGGCAAAGACCCATTCTTTCAGTCATTAACACAAGAAACATTTACCTAAAGCCTACTATATGCCAGGTCCTTACTCAAATGCTGGAGGTACCACAGTGGACAAAATAGAAACAAAAAAGTCTGCCTTCATGGAGTTGACATTGTAGCAGTAGAAGGCAGAAAACATACATATATGATATGATGTTAGGCATTTGTAAATGCTATGAAAAAACAATAAAGCAAGGAAGGGATAAATTAGGGATAGAGAATACGAGGTTGTGGGGGTGGGGGACTACTCCTTAAGATATCAGGTTATCAGGGAAGGCCTCTCCAAGGAGGAGATATTTGAGTTGAAACCCAAGAAAGAGCATTCCAAGTGGAGGGAATAGCAAGCATGTTTTGGTTATCTATTGCTACATAAAGAAGTAACCCCATGTCTTAAAATATTAATCTATTATTATCTCTCATAGTTCTATGGGTTGACAGGGCTCAGCTGAGCAGTTTTTGCTTGAGGTCACTTGTGTAGCTGCATCAGAGAGTGGCTAGAGCTGCAGTCTCTTGAAGGCTCAACTGTGCTGGAGATCCAAGACAACTTCCCCAAGTCTAGTGTCCTGGTATGGATGGCTGGAAGGCTACATACAGTTGGGACAGGTGACCAGAGTGCCTACTACATATGGACTCTCCAGTATGGTGGTCCCAGGGTATTTGGATTTCTTACATGGTGGAACTCAAGGCTCCAAGATGATTGTTTCAAGAGAGAAATGGAGCCTGCCTGTTTCATAAGGCCTGTGCTCCCAAACTGAAATAGCATCACTTCTGTCATAGTTTACTGGTCAAAGCAGTGACAGAAACCTTCTAGATTCAGAGGAAGGGGGCATAGAATCACCTCTTCTTCTTTATAGAAAGAGTGTCAAAAATAAGTGGCTATCTTTAATCTGCCTCAAAGTGTAAAAGCCCTGGGGTAGGAATAAACTTGACATACTAGAAGTCTGACTGGCTGGACTAGAGTGAGCTGGGTCAAGAGGTTGGTACGAGCATATCATATAGATACTTGTGGGCCATGATAAAAATTTAATTTCATTCATTTTTTAAGTTATTTTTTATTACTTTTTCCTCCAGGGCTCTATAGTCAAGAAACCTTAGTTCCAGCCTGGATACATAGACAAGATGTCAACAATGATCTGGGAGAAATGCCTGAAAACAATAAGGGAGAAATATAAGGCCCCTAAAATAGCAGCAATACAACTATCCTGGCCTTAGAAAGAGAGGTAGCAGCTTATAAACAACCTGTTGTTTTTAGATGGACTCTCATCCTTTCCAATCCAAAGGATCAATGTCCTCAGGTATCATAATGAATACCCTTCAACTGCCAAAACATGTACTCTACATAGGTCACTCTTAAATATATGGTTTTATCTTCTCTAAGCAGGAAGTTGTACATAACAGCAATGCTTCCTCTAACCTTACTATGTTTACAATTAGCAATGGAAAAATGAAATGAATATGAGTATATATGTATGGGTGTCTACTCTTATATTTATCTAGTATGACAGAGTTCTAGCAGTCTTACCAGAATGAGCAGCTTTAACACTTTTTTAAATTCTTGGATTAAGAATGAAATGAGATGTTTTTGTTTTGTTTTGTTTTGTTTTAAACAAAAAGAATGAAATGAGATGTTTCAATGTCGCCCCATAGAACTTGATTTAACTAAATAGACAGTCCATGTCAGTGTCCTCCATGGGTTCCTAATGCCATTAGGAAATCAGGTGGGTCTCAGGAGGTCAAATGGGGATTACAAAAAATCAGCAATGGGGCATAAGACAGAAAAAGGTAGCATTAGGGAGTAAGCACCTGAGCAAAAAAAAGTATTCAGCCCCTACACCACAGTTTAGTCTTCAACATCTCACACTTTTCATTGTCTTTCTTGAGACTTCCCCCACTTTTAAGTATAATTTCTGTGTAGGTCAGCACCTTAGCTGGGGAGCCAAGTACATGAACCCTGGAGTGAGATGAATCAGGGTTGGAGTCCCCACTCCATCACTTACCAACTGGGGAATCTTGGGCAAATCATCCAGATGCTTTGTGCTTCAAAGCCCTCATTTGTAAATAAGGGATAATGATAATCATGAGACTTTCTGAGTATTAAGTGAGATAATCCATATCAAATGCTTAGAATGGTGCTTTACATATACTTAAATCTCAAAAGGTGTTGGTTGTTTTTATTATTAAATTCGATTTTGAACTGAATCTCCAGTAGCCACAATGCACACTGATGTTTGGTTCAATATGAGAGCCTAAATTATAGGTTATTATGAATTGAGATTTTTTTCTTGATTTGCACGTGACTGACTAGACGCTGTCTGCAGCAGCTGCTCTTAACATTTGCCAACTTAACAAAGGGGGAATAGTAAATATCAGCAGTAAAAGGCTCCAGATCACTCTGCAGCCCTTTTGCTCAGAGTTCTGCATGTAGCATGTGTGCTGAAAAGATGAAATGAATAAATAAACTTCTTCCACTGAACTATAGGCTTATCTTCTCCACAACTCATTACTGTGGGACTCTTCCCAAACTATATTTTAAGACATTAATAATTTATAGCATTTTGGGCCAGTTTCTATGGTTTCTCCTGAGTTAAGTCATAGTCAGGGACAATTTAATAACATTTAATAAATTTAATGATGCTATATGAAAAGTATTTACCTTCTCCATAAAGTTATTCCCTTAAATTTATTTAGTAATGCCCTTCAAGGTTTTGAGAAATGTTCAAAGCATTCTCTATGGAAGCATCTCTGACCATCTCAACCTCATTTAGTCCCAACTTCCTGGCTGCCTCGTGCATGAAAATCTTAAGTACATGGAATCTCCCTGTGCACCTGGGAGAGTTTTTCAAAAATGATTCAAAGCTGGTTTGCCCTTAGGAAGCAGCAGGCGTATAAAGAATTTCACTCTTTGTTTACTTCCAAATTCTCTGTGAGGCCAGATATTTAGAAAATGCCAGAATAAGTGAAGTTAACCTGTGCCATAATATAGGGGTTATGTTGTAGAATCTAGGCATATGTTTTGTATAGGTTTTTCAAAATTGAAGATGGATTATAAATATTTGAAAAAATACATGGAATCTGCTAATCTTTTAGGCCTGTGCTGTACAATACAGTAGCCAGTAGCAATATGTGGCTATTGAACACTTAGTATGTGGCTAGTCCAAATTGAGATGTTCTATAAATATAAAATACATACCAGATTTCAAAAGCTTAGTACAAAAAAATGTAAAATATCTTATTAATAATGTTTTATATTGACTACATGTCCAGATATATCATATTTTAAGGGCCGGCCGAGCAGCTCAGTAGGTTAAGAGCTTGCTCAAGAGTGCGAGCTCTCAGGGTTTCTGGTTCGATTCCCAGCCCAAGCTGAGCTGCTGCTGTACTACCAACAGGTGGCAGGATGGCTCAGCTAAAATAATACTAATACTAATACTAATAATAATATTTTAGATGTATTGGATTAAATAAAATCTATTATTAAAATTAATCATCTTTTCTTTCTCCTTTTCAATATGGTTACTAGAAAATTTAAAATGACATATGTGGCATATGTTATATTTCTATTGGACAGTGCTGTTTTAAGCTATTTCAATTAGTATTCCCAGATTTTATGCATGTATCAAAGAGGGGGGAAAATGAACATATTTTGATTCTCTGAACTTAGGTTATTATTATTTTTTTAAAGGTTTTATTGGAAAATTGGGGGAAGGAAACAGCGTTGGGGAATCAGCGAAGGGGAACAGACAAGTTGCTGTCCTTTTGTTCTTCAGTCGTTGTGCAGGACGTGGCTTCACTGGCCCATGTTGGTATTATCATTGCACTCTTCCTGGCTGAGGCAGATGGGTCGCCGGCCCCTGGATGGCCACTCACAGTGGCTCATGGCAGCCCACTACAGCCTCACTGCAGCCTACACCATCGCCGGTGACTCACGGCAGCCCAGCTCCAGGTCGAGCTGTTGTTCACCATCTTGGCTATAGAGGGTGTAGCGTCACTGGCCCTCCTGTGGGATCCAAACCAGGGCCCTGCTGCTCAGAGCTGGCATCCCAAGCCAACTCTTAACCAATGCGCCACTCGGCTGGCCCTGAACTTAGGTTATTTAGAGGTTAGTAAACTCTGACATACCTACTGTCTCCTGACAACCTTACAAGAGTGACAGCACTGTCACTTAGTAACTCAGAGGAAACGGTCTCAACTGGGCAAAATAATAATCATTGTTCCACATGCAAAATCTCAAGACATCAGAATAGAGCTGAAAGAAACAGAAGGTAACACAACCTTCTAAGGAGATTTTAATTTCTCTTTTCTATTATTTATTTACTTTGAGCATGTGAGTTCCTTTGCAGCCAAATGTTGATGCCATAGTCTACTAATAATATGGAGAAAAAATTAAAACGAGAAGACTGGGTTTTAAAGTGGGAGAAGTTATAGTTCAGTGTATAAGAAGCCTATGAAAATATTTTCATGGCAAATTTATTGACCTGGTTCTGTTTTGAAAAGAATTTGTAAAGCTTTATCCTATTTGGTGTCTAACCATTTAAATTCTTACTTGGTAGGAAGAATCCCCAGAGCCTATAGAAAAGTTTGTTTTAAAAAGGAAAGTAAACAGACTCTAGCCTTACTATCAAAACATTCTTAGTATCTTCAGTGTATCATAGCAGCCTTGTTCGTGAGAATAATGTTAATCAATGTCTTCCATTATAATATTTTCTCTTTAAAAGCTCAGAGCACTAAGCAGGACAGGTACAAATATCTTTCAAAATTTTGCAAGGGAAGAAATCAAGGCACAAAAACATAAAAAACATGTCCAAGTTTGCACAAAAGTTCAGCAATTAAGTGTGTGTGCGTGTGCGTGTGTGTGTGTGTGTGTGTGTGTGTGTGTGTGTGTGTGTGTGTTGTGTCAGGCTCTGGGAAAATTCTGCAGCCCAGCAATACCAGGCTCAGAGCCTTTGAGGTTCTGCATTCAAATGGCTGCTGTGGGATGTAGACTGTCAAAACTCCAAGGTTCGAAGCTCAGTCACTAAGCCTGGCTGGAAGCAGTTTGGTTATTGTTAATATATATGTAACCCAGGAGACTACTGCCTAGGCAGGTGAGAATCACAGAGATCTACTGATAATACTAAGCCTAACCTCTTCTCATAGACCATGAGTTGTCAAATGTAGTGTGTATGCCTAATTACATTTTAAAATTAAAAATGAGAGGAGCCCTTTATAAAAAGTTTGAGCAGTACTAAAAAATATAAAGAAGGCAACAAATTACCTCAAATCACACCATTGAGGTTAAAAAAAATAGCTATAACATTTGTTGCATGACAATTCAGACCTCTTTATAAGCATCTATAAGATAGAAAGATGGATGGATGGACGGATGGATGGATGGATGCCATGGATGGACAAATGAACAAATGGATGATTGAAAGAGGGGGGAAGGAAACAAAAAAAGTAAGGAAGAAGAAAGGAAGGAGGGAGGAAAGGGCAAAGAAAGAAATACAAATATTTGAGAATCGAATCATATTATATTTTCTATTTTTAATGACATAAATGGACTTGAATTTAATGGAAGAAACAAACTGAAGTGAAGTGCTCAACTTCAAATAAATGTTGCAAAACTCCAAGAAATATTAGTTCCTGAAAGAGCCCTGTAACATAGTCAAAAGATCATAAAAATCATTAAGAGATTTCAATCTTTTTTTTAAATTAGCTACAAGTTTAATTTTGGTATAAACTGATTCCATGCTATGAAGGAAGATTTCAGTAGCACTCACCTTTCTTATATTTCTTCCCTTCTCACCTTCCCCACATCCTGATTTTATAGACTATATAATTTTTTACCTTATAAAGGTTTTTTTTAAAAAAAATGGCCTGTAATACATTCTGTACTACAATCATAATTCTCCCAATTCGTTATATTTAAATCTTTATTTAAATGCATTTAATGTTTAACACCAATTTCTCCAAAGCTTATCTATTCCTTTTCTTTATTTTGAGTCATCATTTGATGATCCCTTGAAGTGGAGTGCTGCTATGACAAAATTTTAAGTTGTGTGCCATTGGCTTAGAGTGAACAGGATGCAGGTGGCCACAAAAGAGGTGTCACAGGATTGAAAGGTAGAGAAAGTGGTAAAGCACTAGCAAAACTATTGCCTGAATAATTTGAAAGGCAGACCAAGTACTTAACCAACCTTGAAGCTCTAAAAAGATTGTTGGAGTGTTAATGATTGTTGGCTTTTACTTGTAATATGTTTGTTTTCAGCAGTGGTATAGCTCTGGAATTGAGCAGCCAGGATTAGAAAGCTTAATTTTCCTTGACGTCAATTATCAAATTTTATGAGGGTGCTGACTTCTCATGGTTTAATTGCAGAATTTAAATGGGAATCTTGCTGTTGTTGTTTTTTTTTTGCTAGATTTCATTTAGTATTTTTTTTCATTTTTTTATCATTTCCTTTTATATTGAGAAGAGAATCTGTGATCCCACAAATCCCACACTATTATATGTCAAATTATTTCAAATTAAATTATTATGCCATGTCTTGCATAGTAGTAACCTATATTAGATGCACAATACATGTTGAATGATTCAAATAGAGTGTAGATGCTTAATTAATAGTAACTAATTGGCAGAAGATCCACTATATTACAGAGTGTTCTTATGACAGAATATTAT
>NW_017731357.1:3140895-3142197 GCF_001890085.2 Hipposideros armiger | reverse complement strand
GGATAAAACTTCTAGTTCACAACCAAATAACTTCCAGTTACTTGGGTCTTACATTTGTGAGGCTCAAATAAGATACCATGTGTAAAAGCACTTGGTAGGTTCTAGATGTACATACCAGAGTTACCATTGTTTTTATTTTCTGGTTGCAGATGAGTCCAAGAGAAACGCATGGGCTCTGTGGTCAACAGACTAAAAAAGAAAGTCTAAGCCTTTCTTCGGGCAGGGGATGGAAAGGTAGGCTAACACATTTTAGGCCACCTTGTACCTCCTACCAATCCCTCGGTACGGCAGGCCACTGAAACTCTTTGACCTGTTACATGGTTGCCCTTATTACTTCCCACCCTTTGGTGAGCTGGGCCCCTCTCATCTCATCTCCTTGGGTCTACTTGGCAATATCCCATGATGACACGGTATAGATGCTGTAAAATGTTGCACAAGATTTAGCAGGCCTGTTTCCGTAGTGAATTTTACCATTGCAACTGAATTCTATACATTCATTCTCTACCCCCCACATCCAATGTAACTTAAAATTAACTCTGTGTTACGTACAGCTCTATTCACTGTTAAGTTTATCCAGATGTGTGCATATATTTGCACAGAAGATGTTTACAGATTTTATCATATTTAAAGTTTCAAATGGAAACCTTGAAGGCCTAGAATAAATTCATCTCATATCCCAAAATATTGCTCCAAATCCAGCCATTGAAAGCATAATTTTCAGCAAATTACTACATGCCAAAAATCTGCCTGTATTTTCTAAAGAACACAAATGAGCACTTTGGTTTCTGGAATAACTTAATATAAGCTTCAGAATGATTACTAGACAAATGGGTTTCACTTGTTAAAAAGGAAATTACTGTCTTCCATATTTTTTGAAAAAAAATCCCCCATGATGATAAGACATATTTGTTTCAAACAAATAAAAAATGAAATGGGTGAGGGCGGAAGAGAAGGTCATGAAGCTCACTCATCTCAGCTAGGGCAGACTGTCGGAGCCAGCAAGCTCTGTGTGGCATGTGTGAAGTTCATGTGAAATGGGCAGCTGTTCCTGGGTGCAATACAAGTATTTGTCTAACCTGTTCCTGGAGACTTCTGTCATCATAAGGGAAGCAAGTGCACCCTGGACTTTGAGCCAGGCTTCCCTGGATTAATAAGATTGGAGGTAGAGGCATGGAAAAGGGGTTACGAGCCTTAAGAAGATTGGACATTCTTGTCTGATGCTTTCTGGGAAATGTTGGGGTCCTGCATGACAGGACAGTTTCCGTTTGCCAAATGTAATAATAATTTGAATATTTTATTTCT
>NW_017731357.1:3138894-3140047 GCF_001890085.2 Hipposideros armiger | reverse complement strand
CATCTGACACCATACCTAGTTATTTCAATATTATTGACTATAATCCTTATGCTATACCCTACATCCCCATAACTACTTTGTAATAACCAATTTATACTTCTTAATCTCTTCCCCTTTTTTCACCCATACCCTCAACCCCCCACATCTGGCAACTATCAAAATGTTCTCTGCATCTATGAGTTTGTTCCTGTTTTGTTTGTTAATTTTGTTCTTAGATTCCACATAGAAGCAAAATCACATTGCATATGTCTTTCTCTATCTGATATATGCCACTCAGCACAACACCCTCCAGGTCCATCCATGCTGCTGCAGATGGCAAGGACCCATTCCCTTCCAAGGCCGAGCAATATTCCATTGTATATATGTACCACCTCTTCTTTATCCATTCACCCATTGATGGACACCAAGGCTGCTTCCACATCTTAGCCATTGTAAACAATGATGCAATGAACATATGGATGCACACGTCCCCTCGAGGTAGCATTTTGGGTTTCTTCGGATAAATACCTTGAAGTGGGATTACTGGGTCCTTCATTGTCTTTTCTTACAGCCTTTGTTTTAAAATCTATTTTGTCTGGTATCAGTATTGCTACTCCAGCTTTTTGCTTTTTGTTTCCATTTTCATGAAATATCTTTTTCTATCCCTCTATTTTCTGCCTGTGTGTGTCTTTCAATCTGAAGTGAGTCTCTTGTAGGCAGCATACGTAAAGGTTTTGTTTTCTTATCCATTCAGCTACCCTATATCTTTTGATTGGAGCATTTAATCCATCCATTTACATTGAAAGGAATTGTTGATAGATATGTAGCTATTGCCATTTTATTCATAATTTTGATTTTTTTTTCATCCTAAAGAAATCCCTCTAACATTCCTGGTAATACTGGTTTGGTGGTGATGAACTCCTTTAGCTTTTTCTTGTCTGGGAAGGTCTTTATCTGTCCTTCAATTTTAAATGACAGTTTGCTGGGTAGAGTGATTTTGGTTGCAGGTCCTTGCTTTTCATCACATTGAATATTTTGTGCCAATCCCTTCTGGCCTGCAAAGTTTCTGTTGAGAAATCATCTGACAGCCTTATGTGAGCTTCCTTGTAGGTAACTGACTGCTTTTCCCTTGCTACTTCTAGGATTCTCTCTTTGATTTAACCTTTGCCATTTT
>NW_017731357.1:3134434-3135598 GCF_001890085.2 Hipposideros armiger | reverse complement strand
TTTCTATCAAGATTGAAAAAAACCTTTGTTTCATATCCTCATTAGTGTTTCAATTGTCTCATTAGTGAGAATTCATTAGAGAGCAAGTTAGTATATCAAACATGTACACATATGCAAAGGCATATGAATACAATATTTTTAAGTGCATTGATATTCCTCATTTCCTCCAGCAGAGGTCAGAAAATAGCAATACAGGAATATGAAAAATCTATGAACTAAGAGAATATTTTAGAGAGATTTTCCCTAGATAGGATTACGAAGGGGTTTTTATATTTTTTCCTTACCCACATTATCTAATTATATTTTTATAATAAATATGCTTTACTTTTGTAATAATTAAAAAGCAAAAACACTTATTTTAAGTTTTATGAAGAGCACTGTTGGCATATGTATTTACCCTGCACCAAGTTAGAGATACTGCTTAATTACCTGTATTTTTGTAAATGCACATACATTATTTGAAATAGTCTAAGAAAACAGCACATTTGACCATCACTCTAAAAAATTATTGTGTCACATCATTTTCATAATTGATGACTGTAAGCAATCTCTTTTAAACAAGGAACTTAATGTCAGCCATAAGATTACCAGAAAAACAAACATCCTGAACATAGCTCCTGATTGCCAAGAAATCCTGCACACACAAAGACAGAAAAATGAATATAATCTCTAGTCATCTCCTTTGTCTGGAGAAATGAAAAAGGATCCCAGTGTTCAGGGAATTAAGCCTCTGTAAGTTTTAACACATTAGGACAAGGAAGACAGAAGAAATCAGTCAATGTGACCTACATTTAAATACAAGGAACCCAATGAAGGATGTTTATTAAATGCTGCTGATTGATGTTCAACAAATCACACTATTACCATGCTACATTTTCATTTCTAAATGATGTGTCTCTTTTTCTGCTAGACACATATGGAAGCAAAGTGAAAAGGCTTATAAAACAAAATCTGAAGTTCAACCAAAACATTTATGTATTAATTGAGGAAATCTTTTACCCAAATTATGCCAAATTAGATAGATGTTTATTTCCTGTTTTATTCATTGATTCATAATGTACAGTC
Source organism: Hipposideros armiger (assembly GCF_001890085.2). NCBI lineage: Eukaryota > Metazoa > Chordata > Mammalia > Chiroptera > Hipposideridae > Hipposideros > Hipposideros armiger. The sequence goes on along the minus strand of NW_017731357.1, from coordinate 3,134,533 downwards.
TGCTATTTATCCTTCCTGATATTGTCACTCACAAACATGTGTGTCAACATTGTTATGTGAATCAGACTGACTGCTGCTAGTTTCTTCTGTCTTCTAAGG
>NW_017731357.1:3129331-3132089 GCF_001890085.2 Hipposideros armiger | reverse complement strand
CCTATCCTTAATGTCTTACCCTAACGGTGTAAGTCCTGCCTCCCACACGGTCCCGGGCTTCCAGAACAACCACACTCAGGCCATTTTCATGCAGAAGTTTGGCTGCTGCCATACCTGGGAGAAAAATACAATGAAAAATCAGAATCTAGCACCTTATAGGGACTCCTGATAAGCTCCTCATGCTAACAACCAATGAGAAAAGTCCATGTTGGCTCACACATATGGCCTACTGTTATGTTTAACTTACAGGTGGTTTCTCAACAGAGGCTTAAATTCCAAATCTGGGAAACCAGCTGCTCTTTGTAGAAAGAACAAAAGGGGTTTCATTTTTGGTAAATGTCTCAAATCTTAAAAAACAGCTTTGGTCACTATATAAAAATGTCTATCTTTAAGGACTAAAATGCATGATTATACATCAGACAACACAGGTGAAAACACAAGGCTACGTTTAAGAGAAATGTATAAGACCCAACAGACACAGGGTCAAATATAACTACTGACTTCATTTACAAGGTAAATCCGAGAAACCAGTAAATTGGGGGGAGAGTGGGCCATCAAAGCATGTGAGAGGACCTAGGATTTACAGTTACAGTGGACTCTTAGAGGTTGATGTAAAGTTTCAAAACCAAGGACATAAAATTTGACCCCCTTCTAAGTCCTAATTCTGCATGTGATCCATCACTGAAGAACGAAATGACTCCATTCGTTTATCCCTTTAATTATTAATGTAGTAAAAAGCATTTAATGAATGCCTATTACATTCTTACCATCATAAATTTAGCTTTCAAAACAACAGCTTTATTGAGATAAATTTACATACAATAAACTTTACCCATTGAGTTTTGACAAGGTACAAAGCTTAGTATAGAGGTTATGTATGGTATAAGTTCATCCTGGATGTAGTTTTTGATCTTAGAAGTCTTAAAACCCTGCATCTTTAAAATCACTCTTACAGGGTTTAGTAAGAGTTTTCTCAGACATCAGAACTCTGACACTCTGAATGATGAACTGAATTTTCTCAGTTCCAATTACCTTACTCATTTGCTTTTATGAGACCAAACAAAATCAAGGAAATGCCAAGATGCTGTGCCTTACAGATAAATGAAACAGCTTCTAGCTTGTCTTTCAAAAATAATAGTTCTGTGACTATTAGACCCCACTAATGTGAAAAAAAGATTCCTATAAAAGTGGTCATATAGTACTCACTACTTTTGAGAAGCTATTCTAAAGATTTTAATGTATTAATTCAATAAATCTCACAGCAACCCAATAAGAAAAGGTACTATTCATATTCCTACTTTATGGCTGAGGAAACTGAAGCACAGAGAGGTGTCCGAGGTCATATAAGGTGTCCAGAGCCAGGCCATTTCACTCCAGTGTCAGTATTTATAACCACTATGGGTATTGCTTTCCCATGGGCTCTCAGAGTCACTTCTTCGTAGATCACATGTCTCAATTTTTGCTTCAGGGAGAAATTACATTTCAAAAGATATTTTTCACTTTATTTGATCAACATGTTTTTAAAACATACTTGTATCCTGTNGCAAAAGGAAGAAGGGTCACAGGCCATGAGCTGTGAATAAGCATAGGTGTTGTTTAACCAGGAACTATAAACCACAAGTGATCATGGGAATGTAAAAGACCCAATAAACTCACAGAAATCTTGGGCAGATCAATGGAGCTTCCTCACAAAAACAATGGAATTTGGGACTTGAGTCACTTTAATGTAAACCTCCAAAGAAGACTAACTTTAGCTGATATATAGGACACAATGATAACATTTCAAAATACTGCATTAGACATATTGCAAATGCTTTTTATAATGTGAAGTCTAGGACAGCATTTGTAAAACTGTACACAAGGTTTTGTATCACATGAAATAGGCTGAGGTAGTTAATAAATTAATCACAAATATTTTTCCTCTATTAGTTTTGGTAAACTTTTCACTGAATGGCCAATACTACTTCAATTACCTTCCTGAATACGTTTAGAATTCTCACTTAATTCCATTTGATAACAGTGAAAAAACTCTTCGAGTGGCTGAAATACACTTATAAAATACACATGCATCATTCACATGAGGGAACGATCTGGAATTCATATACGGGAATACCCATAGAGTAGCCTTCAAATCCTTCAAAGGCTGGCCCAGGCTTACCTTTACGTGGTGGATCAAGCACTCTACTTCATTCACTTTGTAGGTCTCCAATCCTAGCTCCTTGGCTAATCTTAAGATACGATTCTGGGTTGGTCCAACATAAGATCCTCCAAGGTCCACATATTTAACCATTTGGTTCTGTTTTTCCATGGAAAAAAATAAAAATAAATAACTGTGAAAATGTTATTCCTAAGTGAAGAAAGAGAATCCTGAAAGAAGCAAATTGACATTTCACAGGTTCTAGACACATCTTGAGGTCTATCCATAAGATCCTGTTCTCAACTTCATTTATGCAACTAAACAGTGTTTAAATCATTCCTTAATTTAAAGCAAAATTGATTGAACTTTGTATAAGCAAGAGACTTCTGAACCCCATCATTCACCATGTAACACAATGTGGTTTGTTTTTTAGTGCCTTGAGTTTATAAGCTATGAATTACTGGTGAATTTCTCTTTACTTCATACTTGAGGCTAATTTTTGGGCACCTAATGTCAGAGGAAAGGCAAGAAAGGAAATGATCACTTCTTATGTGGTTTACTAATTGATGTTTAAAAGATAGCATCAGGGAATATTTGATCATAATTTGAACCTTTAAAATT
>NW_017731357.1:3105822-3127421 GCF_001890085.2 Hipposideros armiger | reverse complement strand
TTTGAGAAGCTATTCTAAAGATTTTAATGTATTAATTCAATAAATCTCACAGCAACCCAATAAGAAAAGGTACTATTCATATTCCTACTTTATGGCTGAGGAAACTGAAGCACAGAGAGGTGTCCGAGGTCATATAAGGTGTCCAGAGCCAGGCCATTTCACTCCAGTGTCAGTATTTATAACCACTATGGGTATTGCTTTCCCATGGGCTCTCAGAGTCACTTCTTCATAGATCACATGTCTCAATTTTTGCTTCAGGGAGAAATTACATTTCAAAAGATATTTTTCACTTTATTTGATCAACATGTTTTTAAAACATACTTGTATCCTGTAGATTGATAAGAATTCATGGAACATAAGATATGAGCTCCCTGTAAAAGCCATAATGAAAAGCCGAGGCTTCATTCACCACCTATCAGCTAACCTAAAAGAAGAAACCCATTTTTTAAAGAGGCTGATTTGACATTTCCTTATTTAAGTTAGTCCATCTTCTGCTCCCTGTCCTTGAGGGCAGGGCCAGAGTTTTTCAGTTAGTGGCGGGGTAAGAGTTCCAAAGTCCACAGTCCCCAACGCATTGTGCATGAGCATTGCATAACCCTTATTTAGGAACAGGGGGCTTGGAATTTTAACTCGTTTCCTAATTTTACCTCCATAAGGAAAAAAAAAGAGAAAACACTTCTATTTAGATTCAAAATTGCAGACAATTCAAAGCCATTTCTCTTATCAAGCATCAGTTCAACAAATGAAATATGAAATGAGATGCAGCCATGGTAACAGCTGTTATCAGGAAATTCAGACAGACACACTGCAATGCTGAGGCTTAAACAAAAGGGTTCAGAATGAAATACAACATCATTCATATACACTCCCATCTTATATTTCACAAAAGATACTATCTTTTAGTAAGTGCAGTTACCCAGTAGTATTTGATACTAAACATAAACAGTTATTAAAACAAGCCAGGATCTCATCAAACCATTAAATAGAGTTGTATATGCTCATGTGCCTTAAAAATCATAAATAGAAAAAAATATAAAAATACTTTTAAATAGAGCAATACAAGAGACTGTTGGAAATATCTCACAATTTGTCTCACTAATGTTCACAGGGGTTTATTTAAAATGCTTGTTAGACATCAACTGACAAAAACTGATTTGAAAAATAATTGGCCCAAGTATCAGTGGCTCAGGGAAGTCACTGCAACTTAGGAGGGGATTTTAGGGTACCTGAGAGTCTGAGGAGTTCGGGTCTGGTCATGAGATGATTAACATTGTTAAGAAGCAGCTCTCAAGGGATTCCTCAGTGATGACTGATGAAAGGACTAATGGTCTGACTGATAGAAGAGTAAGCAAAACATTAACTATACAGAGCCACCCCAAGAGTTTATTTCTATGTCAGTTATTTGGAAGTTTTAACACATTTTACCATAGAACAAAAATATGAGAGATGGTGCATTCCCTTGGAAGTCTGGGAACTTTAAAATACGATACTATTGTGAAAAAAAATATCATAAATTAGCAGAAATACATTTGCTCTAAAACACTAGACAATGTTATCAGCACTGTTTAAACATTTAAGCAATCATTTCCTGACACGATGCAATAACAGTTAAAAGATAATAAAATATCCACAATAATAACAGCCACCATCAGAAAGCACTGAACACTTGCTTTGCTCTGTGTGAAGTGCTTTACACACAAAGCACTTCTTTTGACTACTACACTGACAGGTATGATTACCCTCATTTTAAAATGAAATAAAGGGAGGATTAGAGACATTCACTGACCTGCCATAGATTACACAATCAGTAAATGGCAGAGTCAGGGTTCTGCCCCAAACCTGAACTCTTAGCCACCACCCTGGTACCAAAAAGGAAAAATTAAAAGTGCAGTAACTAGACACACTGACTGATGCAAAGTGCCTTAAAACATTCTGCTCTCCAAATAAATATAAGAATCTTAAAATATCAGTTCTTCTCTTGAATGTTTATTTAACTTTTGCAATTTAGGATCAGGCTTAAAATCACTTTGTACTTTTTAAAAGCTAGTTAAACTTGAGTTTAACATGCAGGATCAATTAATATTTCACAAATGAATTATCATTTGCCACTTTCAGAAGCAGCCCCTATTTGTCCCTGACAGGCCTCTGATAAGATTCTTTCATTTGTTGCTTCCAAATGGTGCAGGGTCCATAGGGTTTTAGCTCAGGGAGTCTGCCTTGGATGAATAATCATAGCATGGCACACAGGAATAACAGTAGACTAATGATTAATGCCATGAAATTATAAAAATATTGCATGTCTCTTCCTGAGTAGTTTACTCAGCAAAAGTTTCATCAAAGTGAGGACTATTTCAATTATTAGGATACCTCAATTGGGATTACACACCCAAATTATTTTAAAGATTGGAAATCAGTGATGTGTAGCCTTATTAGCCTTCTCTGCTTCTTCCAATTTTGTGCCATGGAAAATGGCCAAGAGTTAGATGCTGCTGGAGACTGGAAAGTACACAGTGTAGGTAATGGAGGGGCCTTCTCAAGGTATCTTAAAAGCAGTGGAGGAGTTAGGATTTGGAGGGAAGGGAAAAATCAAAATCATCATCTGCCTCATTCTTTGCTTTGTCATTCTGTCTCATGTCCTTTGTATAAAAAATCTGCTATTTAACAAAATGTTTAAAAATGCAAAGTTAATTCTCTTGAAAACATTGTGAAACATCTGTACTTCAATACTACATAAGGACTTCTTCCCAATTAAGAAAAAATCATATTAACTAAAATTGACAGTGAAATTCACTGTATCTCAAAGCATCTCTAACCTTATCACCCTGGTAAGCTACACAGGCATTCCCAAGAAGGAAAAAAAGCCAAAAACATGCAAATAGCCATCATCACCTGGTCACTTCTGAGAAAGCAATGGTTTTATGAGGAAATTCTAGGAACAACCAAGTGACTTTCTGATCAAACAATTGGAATTGTTTGATGTCTCTAAAGAGAATGCTTTTCAGTTCTTTAACACAAACATATGCCTAAAAAGGCCTGGGATAAAAAAGAAAAATATCTTCAATGTAACATTTAACTCCTCAAAGTAAAGTGGTATTTGTAGGTAGAATTCTGGTGTTAATTGTTGAACTTTCAACACAGAGTAGAGAAGCAGGTAAAGATATCATTAAAAACAGCTAACATTTTGAGCACTGACTGTGTTCTAGCTTCTTTTCTAAGTGTTTTTTATATAAGTGTTTTTTATATAAGAGTTTATTTCTCCTCCCAACAACGCTATGAAGCGGTCAGATGTAGAAAGTGAGGCACAGAGAGGCCAAGTCATGTGCCCAAGGTCACACAGCTAACAAGCGACAGAGCCAGTATTCGAATCCAGGCAGTCTGACTCCAGGTAATAAGCCTGCCCAGCAGCCTTCCTCATTACTAACACTGAAACACTGAAGCCTTCTACTGAACACCGCAGGCCACACAAGCAAGTATCAGGGCCACTGCTAGCACATTCCATGCCTTTCTGTAAATTACAAGAAGGTGCACACTCCTGGCAGGTACATTTTAAAAAGACATCCTTCCTTTAGATAAATGCAGCCCACCTTGGTGCAAACAGCTTGGTTGGCAGAGTATAGACTGGACTGCACTCCCTCTTTCACTGATTCAGCCAGGCACCCTTGTGCAAGGTACTGCCTAAACAGCTTCTGCTGTGGCCTTGAAATTCAGAAAACGTATTTCCCGAATGATAAGAATTTAATTATCTATTCAGTGTCTCCTCAATGCTAACACACAGTTGGCACTTACATGTTTGTTGAATGGATTCATTTAATACCCTTCAACAAAGATGGCATTTAATTACTCAGTCGATAAATAAATAAATGGCTGCAACGGTGTTGATATAAGCATAGTATATTTAATATAGCATAAGAAACTAAAATATTTACACAATCTGAAACTGATTTCCTCTGATCAAGAATACCCTTGACTTTTTTCAAGGGCAAGAGCTGGAAAGAAAGCCAGACAACCAATAATCACAACCACCTTACATTTGTACAGCACTGCAATTTCCAATATTCACACACATTCAGACCTTAACAATAACCCTGTGAGGCTGGCATTGTTATTCCTATTTTTCATATTAGGAAATGGAAGCTCAGACAGATTCAAGGGCTTGCTTAGAATTACACAGCTAGCGATGGCAGAGTTAAAGCTAAAATCTAGTTCTGTTTCTGTGCCCTATGCGCTTTTCATGACTCAAATTACTTTCTATAACATACAAAGACCTAAATTGTTTTAAAAAATTCTCAGTGTGCCAAGTTTAAAAATTAGAATATTTCTTGATTAACTTTCTTGAAAAGAATACATTGATAAAAAAAACCACCTGGAGTCTGCCAGTGCTCAAAGCCTCAAGACCATATCATTACAGGAAAATCTGAAAGCATTTGGATCAATGCTATGCCCTCTAGGACAGCTCCACTGAACTATTATTATTCATTAAGAGGTGCTTTGGCCAAACACTTCTTCCTCCTTAAGTACAAACTGACCCGTCCTTCCTGAGAACACACCAATCACAAGTTTTTGGAAAATCAAAACAACACATGACATAAACCAAGCATACCAAGGTGCACCATCATTTCGATCACTGAGAAGCAAAGTCTAGAATTATGTTCATCACATCTTGCCCCCAAATATGAAAAAGACAGATGCCACGCCTTCTTGGAAGCCCTTTGTTTTCTCTAAGGCACTCAAAATATATAACACACAAACAAATGGCAAAGCTTCTAAAATAAAGGAGACCTTTACTGAACAAAGCCTCAGGCCACAGGATGATTTATGCTCTTGAAAATGATAAAAACATCAAGCTTTCATGAGTTGCCATAGAAACCTTTCTCCAGATGCAGCTGCTTTGAGATACTAGAATGAGATTGCTTTCCAGGGCCTTTCAGAATATGTCTAAATCCATAAAAAATCATTTCTTCATCATGCTTTATATGCAAATTATTGCATTTTCCAAAAATGTCGGCAATCATAATGAGTTGTGTTCCATATCCAAGCTTTTGTCTTTACCCTTTGTTGTTTGAAAGGGGTGGGATATCTTTTGTGTATTGTAATCATGGTAGACAAAATTTGTTTTTGCTTTACCTCAACATGGTCTCCCATGAAAAAAGGGTACAAATCCAGAAATTACAACTTTGTCTTTCTCAAGTTTGTGTGTTATATTCTCCATTTTAAAACTGTTACATAAAACTAAACTTTTAATTCACCTGCCTTGAATCCTTTTGGTAATTTAATGGAATCTGTATAAATAAATAAAAACAAACTCTTTTAAGAATACTGTTAAGTATATAACATAATCATGATGATGCCATGATAGTTTCCTTGCCTGTGATCTGAGGATGAAATATCTCATTCCCACAATAGTATTAATAGCCCTCCTATGGATTACCAACATGAGTTTTAGAATTACAAGTATCTTTAAAGTAGAGTATAAAATTGGAGAGATACTGTGCTCCCTTTGGCTCTCCCACTTCTTAGATCTTAGTTTCTGAAAGAGCTGGGTGTTACAGTAGCCTGAAAAGAGCCAAAGGCCTACTGTAGAACACTTTGAACACTTCTCCATTTAAACATTTCCTTTTACTGAAAGTGAAATGATGGATTAGGAATTCTAGAAGAAAAGGATAAAATGTGGGTGTTGCCAAGGAAAAGAAATCTGCATGAGATGTAACAAGTAACTGGAAGAAATAAACATAAAAAGGAGTCATTTGGTGATGCCCTCCCTCCATCTTCTGGGAGACCTGTGCAGAGGCTGGCTCAGGAGCTCTACTTTGCCCCTGAAACACCCCTGTGTACAAAAGACCAAGGCAATCAGCAGTGTGTAAGGACCAGAGTGGAAGGGAAACACAGTCTGGTTCAAGGATAAGGCAGAACACTGCTGTTCTGTAGAAAAGGTTCTATGCCTAATAAGCCACTGCCTGGTTGTATGACCTTAGGCAAGAGTCCCCACCTTTCTGGGCCTCACTTTCCCCATCTATAAATTGAGGTGATTAAATTAGGCCCCTTCCATGCTGTAATTAATCTAAATGAGACAGGACAATGATTTTAAGTAAGCTGAGATTTCATTACATAGGTGGTGTCTTTATAACTCTAAAGCATCTGGTCCGAAGTCTGCCCTCTGGAGCATGAAATTTGGGTGACATCAATAAATGTCAATGAAAACTGTAATTATTGTGTTCATGCAATACAATGCAATGCTGATTTAAACAAAGCTGGTTAACGATAGGTATGCTAAGGTAATTAGAGGTGAAAATCTGTGACTTACTTTGAAATGCATCAAAAAAATAAGAGGAATTGATGGATGGATAGATGGATACAATGGAACAAAGCAAATAGAGAAAAACTTTAATGGTAGAACCTGTTTGGTAAGTATATGTGTTGACCGCATAATTTTTTGAAAATTTTCATAAGAAAATGATGGAAAAAAATGTTAAGCCAGTTTCCATTCTGTTGTATTTGTCAGAGCCTTTAATTAACATATTGCATACCTCCATTAGGGCATACAATGCATACAATTTACATAATTTTGTAGTCTCTATATCTTATTCATGGACTGGGGATGGAAGTGATTTTCTTGAGGACAGAAATGGCTCCTTACACATTTTGAGAAATAGTACCTAAAGAAACAGGGACATTTGATCAGTGTGGTTACAACTGGTGGTGGGTTTCTCACAGAACTTGCCTCTCAAGAAAAAGAATTCCTCTTCTCTTTCCCCCAACAAATCAAACATTCGCAGCAACACTACAATACCATTGTCCTTAGGCAGTATATTATCAAGGAGTTGATGTCCAAGACAGGACTTGCTTCTAGAAGAGAACAAAGCCTACCAGGAGAGGCACCATGGGGGTAGGAAGAGGGAGACCATGATGCATTTGAAAAGGGAGCTTCCTGGGAGGCTGGAAATGTACTTAGTTCAGTCAAGTTATAGAAAAGTAGAAAATGGTGAAATGGGAAGGAAAAAGAAAAGAACTAGAAGATTCTCTCTTTCTTCTTTCAGGATATGCAGTGCAACAAGATTGCCCAGGGAAAGGCAGGCCGAAGATGGAAGTCCAGGGATCTGGAAAGCCTTGGAGGCAATACCACGGCTGGAGCCCCAGCAAGGGGAAAAGTGGGCTGCCACCTCTGATGTGCCATAAATTAGCCAGAGGAAAACCAGATGAGTGCATTTGGGAAGCATGGCATTATGGGTTGAATTATGCCCTCGCAAATTCATATGTTGAAGTCCTAACACCCAGAACCTCAGAATGAGACTTTATTTGGAGACAGGGTCTTTACAGAGGTAAGTAAGTTAAAATAAGGTCATTAGGGTGGGCCCTGATCCAGTATGACTGGTCTACTTGTAAAATGGGGAAATTTGGAGACAAACATGCACACAAGGAGAACATCAAGTGAAGATGAAAGCAGAGATCAAGGTGATGCTTCTACAAACCAAGGAATGCCAAAGACTGCAACAAACCACCAGAAGCTAGGAGAGACGCATGATACAGCTGGTCCCTCACATCCTCAGAAGGAACCATCCCTGCCCACACCTTGATCTTGGAGTTGAGGACTATAGGCAATATGTTTCTGTTGTTTTAAGCCACCAAATTTGTGGTTCTTTGTTATTGCAGCTTCATCAAAATAATACACAAAGAAAATTTTATTTTTTAAACATTTTTATTAAAAATACAGCTAACATACAATATTATATTAGTTTCAGGTGTACACAATAGTTATTCAACATTTATATACCTAAAGAAGTGATCACCATAAGTCTAGCAACCATCTGACACTGTACCATGCTATCACAATATTATTGACTATATTCCCTACACTGTAGATTACATCCCCATGACCTATTTGTTTTATACCTGGAAATTTGAACTTCTTATTCCCCTTCACCTTCCCCTCTTTTAAATTTTTCAGTTACAGTTGACATTCAATATTGTTTTATATTAATTTTTGGTGTACAGCATATGATTAGACACTTATATAATTTAAGAAGTGATCCCAATTAGTCTAGCACCCACCTGGCACTAAACACAGTTATTACCATATTATTGACTGTATTCCCTATACTTTATTTTACACCCCCATGATTATTTTGTAACTACCAATTTGTACTTCTTAATCCCTTCACCTTTTTCACCCTGCCCCCAATCCCAATAAATCTAGTAGCCGCAGATGGAAAGACACATTCCCTTCTGTGGCTGAGCAATGTTCCACTGTATATATGTACCACCTCCTCTTTATCCATTCATGCATCGACGGACACCCAGGCTGCCTCCACATATAAGCCATTGTAAACAATGCTGCAATCAACATATGGATGCACACATCCCCTCGAACTAGTGTATTGGGTTTCTTCGGATAAATTCCAGGAAGTGAGATTACTGGGGGCTTCTTTGTCTCTTGTTATAGCCTTTGTTTCTGGTATAAGTATTGCTACCCCAGTATTTTTTGGTGTTTCTTTGTTTCCATTTTCATGAAATAACTTCTTCCATCCCTTTACTTTCAGTCTGTATGTGTCTTTCAATCTGAAGTGAGTCTCTTGTAGGTGGCATATGTAAGGGCTTTGTTTTCTTGTCCATTCAGTCACCCTATTTTTTGAATTGAATTTATTGGGGTGACAATGGTTAGTAAAATTACATAGGCTTCAAGTGTACAATTCTATAACACATCATCTATGTATCACATTGTGTGCTCACCACCTATGTTTTTGATTGGAGCATTTCATCCACTTACATTGAAAGCAATTGTTGATAGATATGTAGTTATTGCCATTTCATTATTCATATTTTTAATCTTTTTTTTCCATCTTAAAGAAGTCCCTCCTTATAATACTGGTTTGGTGGTGATGGACTCCTTTAGCTTTTTCTTTACCGTCTTTTGATTTTAAATGATAGCCTTGCTGGGTAGAACAGCCAGGGTTGTTGGTCCTTGTTTTTCATCACTGTGACTATTTCCTGCCAATCCCTTCTGGCCTGCAAAGTTTCTGTTGAGAAATCAGCTGACAGTCTTTGAGAACTCCCTCCTAGGTAACTAACTGCTTTTCTTGCTGCTTTTAGGATTCTCTCTTTGTCTTTATTTAGGCTTTGCCATTTTAATTATAGTGTTTAAGTGTGGGCTTGTTTGGGTTCATCTTTTTGGGGACTCTCTGCACTACCTGGACTTGTATGTCTGTTTACTTCACCAGGTTAGGAGACTTTCAGTCATTATTTCTTCAAATAGATTCTTAGTCCCTGCTTTCACTCTTCTCCTTCTGGTACCCCTATGAAGCGAATGTTGTTATGCTTGATTTTGTCCCAGTTCTCTTAAATTATCCTCATTTTTTTGGATTTTTTTTCTTTTTGTTGTTCCAGTTGAGTGTTCTCTGCTACCTTGTCTTCCAAGTCGCTGATTCGATCCTCTGCTTCATCTAGTCTGCTGGTGATTTCATCTCGTGCATTCTTTATTTCAGTTGTTATATTCTTCACTTCTGACTGGTTATATTTTATGATTTCTATGTCCTTTTTTATGCTTGTTATCTCTTTGTTGAAGTTCTAAGTTCCTTGAGCATCCTTATAACCACTGTTTTGAAGTCTGTCCCTGGTAGGCTGCTTGTCTCCATTTTGTTTAGTTCTTTTCCTGGGGTTTTCTCCTGTTCCTTCATTTGGGACATATTTCTTTGTTTTCTTATTTTGGATGCCTCTGTATTTGTTTCTATGTATTAGGTAAGGCTGCCATGTCTCCAAGTCTTGCCTGGTTTCCTTATGTAATAGATATCCTGTGTGGCCCAGTGGCATAGTCTTCCTGGTCCACTGAGCTGGGTACTCCAGGAGTGTCCCTTGTGTGGGTTGTGTGTGCCCTCCTGTTACAGTTGAGCCTTAATTGCTATTGGCATGTCAATGGATGGCATTGATCCTCAGGCTTACTGGTTGTAGGGCTTGGCCACATCCACAGCTTATGGGCTGCTATGCATGGAGTTTACCCCACTACTGGGATTCCCCCCAGTAGGCTCTGGTGCCTGTTGAGACCGCCTTTTGTGTGTGTCTCTTGTGGGGCTAATTGGGTGGTGCTCTGCTATGGTCTGAAGCCAACCTTCAATTATGTTGGTTCTGGAGCTTCTTGGGAGGGACTCCCCTGCAGGCCAAGGTCACCCACTGCCTGTGACCAGCCAGGGAGTACCTGATATGAGCTACAAAGTGATCCATGGTTGGTTGCTGTCTGTGCTGTACCTGAAGACACATGGGAGAGGCCACACTGAGAACCAAGGATGGCTGCCACCTATACCAGGTCTGGGGTAGCTCCACAAAAAGCCAGGGCTCTCTGAGGTCTGCTGCCACCTGCCGGCTTCCATAAGGTTCAGCTACTGATAAAGCCCTATGTGTTATGCAAGTTGCATGAGGCAGGGTCTCAATGAGTCAGCAGGGTGGAGCAGTGGAACTCACCAGACCAATCAGATTCAGATTTGGCCTCTGGGGGTGGGCTCAACACAGGAAAGATGGCACCCACCTGCCGGCTGCACAGAAGGAGGGCCCCACACAGGGAAGATGGGAACTGTTCTTCCAGTCCTCACCCCAAACTTACATAACTCAGTCTCTCACCATATGTCTCTGACACCCCCAGAATCATGGTCCCTCTGCTGGAACTCAGGGTGATGCCTGCATGGGCCCTTTAAGAGGATATCTGGGTTTCCCGCAGCCTTCCATCCCACCCAGACAGTCAGAATCCCCACTTTTTTCACAGCCAGAAGTTGTGGGCACTCCTCTTCCCTGGGGAGCCTGTTGTGGGGGGCTAGAGTCCCTCAATCCTTCATGGGGAACCTCTGTGGCCAAGATATCTCTGCTGATTTTCAACCACCACACATTAGTGTGGGACCAGCCTGTTTTGCGTCTTTGCCCCTCCTACCAGTCTTGACGTGGCTTCTTCTTTACATCCTTAGTTATAAAATTTCTATTCAGCTAGACTTCAGATGGTTCTCCAGGTTGATTGTTCTATAATCTACTTGAGATTTTGATGGGTTAATGGGATGAGGCAAGCACAGCATTTTTCTCCTCCACCATCTTGGATCTCAGAAAACTTTATTTTGTGTATTAAGGTAATTTCACTGTTAATTGAACTTTGGGAAAACATGGTGATGAAACTCCTAGTTGGCCAGCCTGCCCTGGCATTTCTTATGTTTTCAGGAGTGCTGAGGTGTTAGTAGGTGGGAAGAGGGGTGAGATGGCAGAGACAGAGCAAAGTTTGCCAGAGGTACTATTTCTGGACATGGGGAAAGGGGCACTAGCCCAAGCGGGTGTCACATGAGCAGTTGGGTGATTCTCATGGTAACAAAACCTAAGGATCTCAGTTTCAGCCTTGGCACTGGAAGCAATATAATGAAGGGGAGGCCTTTTCACATTCAACAGAGCACTAAATAATAAAGACAGTGAGTGAATGATCTAGAACCTAGGTGAGGAATGAAACCTTCTGAGATGGGCATTAAGAAATCAGCCTTTGACAAAATTGTATAATTTCTTTACTTCATACAAATTCCATAATATTTTTAGAATGTCTGATGTTTAAGTGTATCATTAAACTCTACTCAAAAATTAAATGATAGTCAATGCCATTTATGAAACTATTTAAGTTATCAAGAAAAACTCTGGCTTCAGAGTCTCATTGCTTTTCTTAGTGCCAAGGAAAAGCTGTAATATATCCAGATATGAGAGGTTTCATCTTGCCAGCTAAGGTGCTCCAGGTCTCTGGGAACCAAGACCTGGTAGGATAGAAATGGTGGCAAGTCAAGGGTGTGAACTTGGCTGGGAATGAGCCATTTGGAAATGTGTGCATGGAAAAATCTGTCCTTTAAGGTTTTAACCACTTTCAATCAGAAATCAAAAGAGGTGGAGGAAGCAGTTCTGGCATTAAAATATTAGCCTCAATAATCATGGGCCAAGCACAACCTCTTTATCTTTATTAATCTAACCTGAAAGATTCATGTTACGACTAGAAGTCCCGCTTGAAGAGTGTATAGACTTAGTGACACATAGGAGTACATTTATAGGTCTGACAATTAAGTTCATGACTTGTTGCAACAATATTGCTAAACTTTTTTTATATCAGAAGGATTATTCATTATGAATTTGTACCAACTAGACAAGCAATTAACCTAGTTTACTACTTGGAAGTGCTGAAAAGGCTGCATGAAAAAGTTAGATGAAAATGACCTGAACTTTTTGCCAACAATTCATGGCTCTTGCATCACGACAATGCACCAGCTCACACAGCACTGTCTGTGAGGGAGTTTTTAGCCAGTAAACAAATAACTGTATTGGAACACCCTCCCTACTCACCTGATCTGGCCCCCAATGACTTCTTTCTTTACCCAAAGATAGAGGAAATATTGAAAGGAAGACATTTGGATGACATTCAGGATATCAAGGGTAATAGGATGACAGCTCTGATGGCCATTCCAGAAAAAGAGTTCCAAAATTGCTTTGAGGGGTGGACTATTCGCTGGCGTCAGTGCATAGCTTCCTAAGGGAAGTACTTCGAAGGTGACTGTAGTGATATTCAGCAATGAGGTATGTAGCAGTTTTTCTAGGATGACTGCATGAACTTAACTGGCTTTCCTCATATGTGTGTTCAGTGTCTAGCATATGAATGTGTATGTGTGATTGTGTGTGTGCACACTGAACTGTGCATAATACATATAACCAGTACAATTATCCAGGGTTGGGAGGGTATGGCAGCAGCAATGCACAAGCTCCCACAGCTCCTGCACTGTCAAAGTTGGTCACCCTTCTTGCTAAAATAGAGAGAAAACACAAAACCACTATGATAAGTAACTGGAGTTGGAGAAAGAAAACAAGGATTGTGTAGTCATAACACCAACAATTAAAATTCTTATGCATGCTTTTTTATTGATTAAACTGGAAAATACCTTGTATCCTAGATCAGAATTCTAACAGGTAACAAAGGGCAACGAAGAAAAGGAGGAGGTATGGCTCTCTTGGCAAACACCATTAAGGTAAGCGTCCTGCCAGGAGTGTGCGATAAGGAATGCTGCCAGGAGGGAATAAGGGCAAAGGTGTGTTTTCTGAGAAGCTGCTTTCACAGGTTAGCCTTGAAGCTAACCCTCCCTGCTTTATCAGTCCCATGCCTAAGGTCAACATCTCTGGCAGCAGCCTAGATCTGAGGAGACAAAATATCTCCTCTATCACCAGGGAAAGTCAGTAATTCCATCCAGGGTTCAGGAATTTGCCCTCAGGGGAAAAAAACAACAACAAAAAACCCTACATGATATTTTAAGAAGTGGTCAACTATTTTACTTCTTATTAAAGACCCTGCTGAAATCCTAGTTTTAAAAATTCAATTATAGTAGCTTTGACATCATGTTTATATTTATTCTTACTTTATTTTCTCCTATTTGTTCCATTTTGCTAAATTTTTTATTATGTAGCTTTTTTCCTTTTAAAATAGAAAGCAGTGGATCCAGGGCCTTCCCCCTGACACATCCCAGCATCCCACTATCAACAACATTTACTGGAAAGTCCTCTCCAGCATCTCAATACAGACTGCATATTCTGTGACCATTCTGACATAAAATCAGAACTCAGGACAAGGCTGACAGCCCAAAAGCACTTTCCCAAATGTGCGTTATGTCTTTCTCTAGACTCTGCCTTCTTGGGCTGGCCAAGTGGCTCAGTTGGTTAAGAACTCGCTCAAGAGTTTGAGCTCTGAGCAACAGCGGTTCGAGTCCAGCCTGAGCTGAGTAGCCGCTGAGCTGCCAACAGGTAGCAGGCTGGCTCAGCTAAAAAAAAAAAAAAAGAAGTCTTAGACTCTGCCTTCTTGAGAAACAAAAGGTATCTGTCAATCTGGCTATAAAGAATTTTCATCCCATTTCTAGCTGCTCTAGTAAACTACTTCCATCTCATACCTCCTAAGTGCTAGCTGTTGGAAGTGACATTGCCTGGACTTACCTCTCAGTTATGGATATTGAGACTCTGGCAAGATCTTGCCTTCACTTTTCATTCCAAGTCAGGGACTGAAAATCCAAAAGCACTGGGGAGCAGGGCAGAGTAGGTAAAGTGTAACACGGGCAGTTAGTTATAAAACAACAGCCAGGGCCAAGGGCTATGGAATGCTAAAGACTGTGTACCTTCAACAATAGCACTGAAACCAAGTTTTAAACTCTGGAAAGCCATCCCCAAATTATGAAAGTCTTGGTCTGTGGACTATCAGTTTAGAACACCTGCTCTAAATCTAATCTGGGCCTAATCTCATTAATAAGGATGTGGCATCAGCAGAGGGCTCCATTTTCCTGCAGCCTCATTGATTTGTCAGCTCTCTGCGTGGCTTCAAAAATGGCAGCTCTCCCTGTTCCAAAGCAGGGCTCTTCATCAAACCACTAAGGAAATCCCTAGTTCTCCTCATATTTAAATGTAGGGATAATTGACAAACCTGAAACCAATGAATGACAAAATTATACCCATTTTCCCAGATTTTTTCTGGCCCATTCATTTACCCAGGAGCTCCTTAGGGTCATTAGGTTGGGGCCTAAACCAGTGTGACTGGTTTAAAACTGGGCTTCATCGAATCTTCCTGGTCTCTTGTCCCATCTTACCATAATGTCTTACAGGATCCAGCACACCCTGTCCCCTGCCAACTTCTCCAGCCTCTTATCCTTCTGCTCCCCACCTTGACCCCTATACTCCAGCAACACTGAACCCTCACAACCCCATGGTTCTTTCCATACCTCATACTGTTAATATTTAGTGTTTCTAGGCCTCTGCTCTGCCAGTAAGATTTCACCTAATTACACTTCATCCCTCAAAATGCACCTTAAGCTCTTGACAACTTGATCTAACCAAACCTCAGGGTGTGTTAGAAGCCCCAAATTGAGGTTTCCTTATTAGATCACCTACAATAAAAATCAGAAGACCATAGTGGCCCAGGAGAAGGGAGGCTGAGGCAGAGTTTGCACCTAAATCAACAAGCATCTTTTGGGAGCTCCATGTGAGGTGTGATCAAAATACACGGTGAATTGTTAAATTAAATTAATGTATTACATTAAAAGACACATTGCCATTAATTCTCCTCAAAATACCGCCCCCCCTCACTTCAAACACACTTCTCCCATCGTTCTTGCCACTTTCTGAAGCAGTTCTGGAAGTCCTCTTTTGTGAGTGTCTTTAGTTGCACTGTTGTGGCTGCCTCGATGTCCTGAACTGATTCAAAATGTTTACCTTTCATGGCCAGAAGTCACATCGTGCCAGATCTGGTGAATAAGGTGGATGAGGACACACCGTAATGTTTTTATTTGACAGAAATTGCCATACCAGAAGTGAAGTGTGACACAGAGCCTTTCTGTTGTGATCATAAAATACAGTGAATGCTGCTGCCGAGTGCCATCCAATGGAAAGGCAGAAATCTTCAATAAGGGAAGCTGCATGTCGAACCTTAGTAACAGTGCATGACAAGTTTGAACTTGTTTGTTGCAGTAAGTTGGGTGTGAGCTACGGTTGAGAGAAGGTGTGTTTTAAAGTGTGCTGTAAATCATCCTCCATCATAATGCTCCGTGTCACACATCACTTCTGGTACATGGCAATTATGTCAAATAAAAATATTGTGGTGTGTCCTTATCCACGTCATTCACCGGATCTGCCACCGTGTGACTTCTGGCTCTTCCCTAAAGTCAAAATGATTCAGGACATTGAGGCAGCCATGACAGCACAACTAAAGACACTAATGAAAGATGACTTCCAGAACTGCTTCAGAAAGTGGCAAGAAAGATGGGATAAGTGTGTTCGAATCTAGGGGGAGTATTTTGAGGGGGATTAATGGCAATGTGTCCTTTAGTGTAATAATTTCATTTTTATGTAAACATTTACCATATTGTTTGATCACACCTCATAATTTCAAACTTTTCAACTCAAATTATTTTTGGAAAGAGGCTTTTCCTGTTATTTCATAGCAACAGATTGGAGACAGGTTGAAACATCTCCATGTCTGGCCAAAACCCAGCTTGTGGTTTGATAAAAGACTTAACAGAAAGCCAAAACAAGCTGGCAATGTTTGTAAAGACAAGGCCTCAAATGAAACTCAGATGAAATTATTCATACGTTTATTAGGTTCAATTCTTTTTAGGGACAGTTATACTTTCAAAAAAAAAAAAGATCATTCTAAATGTTAGTGAGAGGCCCTGGATTCAGTGGTCAAGGTTAGTATCAGAAGAGGGCCTGCCACACAAAAATTAACACTAGTGCAAAGATTTCCAGAAAAACAAGTAACTATTGCTGTCTGGGCAAATTATTTCAGAGGTGTCTGCAGCTGGGATGCAGCCTCCCCATTCACTTTAGGACAACTACTCAGTTACCCCAAATCAAAAAATAATTCAGGCACTTTTAGCCAGAATATGCAGATTTCATGCTAAGTGGTGGGCTCCAACCCTTGCCAATCCAATTGTCTTAATTCCTTATGTTAAATTGGCTTTGTATCCCTTCAAGGAAGTTTTCTTAAAAATTAGACATCTCTCATATTCCGAGTCTGCCATTGGTTAGGTGATCAAATTTATCCCCTTCATTAATCCTCGATTTCCTGACCTGTAAAAGAGTGAAAATATTTACCCTCACCTTCACTGAATAGTTTTGAAAAGAAATTGAGGAAAAATATATAAACACTGAGCACATTGCCTGTTGCATGGTAAATACCCAACAAATATCTGTTCCACGAATGAATGAGTCCAATACCTTAGGAAATATTTAGCCGTGAAATTGGAAGAATTAGGTTCTGACCCCACTTTGTCTCTTAGGTACTGTAGAGTCCTGGGCTAGTAACTTCTGAATTCCTCATTTCAGCTTGCAAAACAAGGGATGATACCTTGCAGGCAGAATTGATGCAAACATTATGTGCACAAAATTCCTTGCATATATTGGGCCTGCTGTTGCTATCTGGTGATAGGCAGGCTGGGCTTGGGAATTACTCAGGCCTCTACTTCTCCTTCACTTCCATCTCCCTACAAATACTTATTAACAACTTAAGGATTTTTACAGTATCTCTCATCATTCTTTGATTCAGTATAGGTGATTTTTCTATAGATGTCTTACTATAATATATTGGCATAACCTCCTAGGTTTTAATATTTCTTCAAGCTGGGCATCACGAAAAAAAAAATGACTGGGTCTTAAACTACCTTCTTTTTAACCTCTAACAAAACAAATGGATAAATTGTATCATGGATTGGATGAATGCCCACCAACCATAACAGAGACAGGTAAAGCAATTTTTTCTCTGTTGGTAACATTTTTATGGACTTGGAGCAATCTATAAAGCAGTATCTTTTGATTAATCATCATCAGAAAGAATATTTTAACATCTCTTTACTAAAGTTCAGAGCACTGTATTTGACAGATAACTTCACACAATTAAATGGATGACATTTTTGAACCTTAGTGTATAATTTCCCACTGTCCAAATGGCTATTTCATACCTTTTCTTCTCAAACTTCCTACATGACACCACCCCCCAGCCCTCTTCAGCTGATGACTGCTTCATTTTTTATTGAGAAAAATGAATAACTCGCTCATCTTTCCAAAATAAATCTACCTATATACCTTCACCTGTGCCTGTATGTGCTGTTTTATCTCCTCAGATTTAAATGAAGTGGATGTTTAATAAAACCAACCCTCCCCCACTCTCTTTGGATCTTATTCCCCCCAGAACTTGGATCCTCTAATCATATACTTTTTCTCCTGCATCATCAATTTCGCCCTCTCTCCAGGATCACTGTCATCAGTGCATAAACCTGCTCTGCTATCTCCCATCTTCAAAAAAAACCAAACTGTGGCTCAACATCTCCTTTTAGTTATAACTGCTTCCCTCTACATCTCTTTATAGCACTTCTTCAAAGAGTTGTCTATAAGTATTGCCTCTATTTACCTACCTCACTCAAGTCAGGCTTTCGTCCTTACTATTCCACCTAGACAGCTCTTGTCAAGGATGCCAGTGATTTTCATATTGCCAAATGCAATTGTCAAGACTTTGTCTTTAAATTACTTGCTCTTTTAGCAGCTTTCAGTCTTTTCCTCCTTGTCCCACTGTCTTCTCTTTGTTTCTGGGCCACACACCTCCTTTGGTTTCTTCTTCTCTAACTCATTCTTCCTTCTCAGATTCCTGTGCTGGATACTTCTCTTTCCAATTTCTAAATGTTAGAAAACCCCAGAACTCAGTTCTCGTACCTCTTTTTTAAAAAAATAATTCCAAGATTATCTCACCCAATCCCATAGCCCTGAAGTTTCAAGCTTGATATATTAATTGCCTGCTTAATATGCCATCATCTATTTAATAATCATCTCAAACTTAACATATCCCAAATGGGGCTCTTGAGTCCCTCCCCCAAATCAGTTCTTCTCCCATCTTTTCCATCTCAGTAATGGTACCACAATTCACCCAGTTGTTCAGGTGAAAATCCCGGAATCATCCTTGATTCTTTTTTTCCCTGACTACTCTGTCCTCCAATCAATACATCAATAAGTCAACTCTACCTGCATACAACCATTTCTTAGTAACATTACTACTACCACCAAGGTCTAAGATGATATCTCTCCTTTGGACTTTTGCATAGCCTTGCAACTACTTCCACTCTTGCTCCTCTAAGTTTTCAATTTACAAAGCACAGGATATCTTTTCAAACAAAATCAAATTCATGACACTTCCCTGTTTTAAATCTTCCAATGACTTACATTACAAAGAGGCAATCCCACCACATTACTTAACTAACAAGGCCCCATATGACCTCATTCTTGCCTACTTATCTTGCCTTACTACCCTTTGCTCATTCTACTCTAGCCATATTGATTTTATTTATGTTCCTTAAGCATATGAAAGTTGTTCCCATCATAGGGGCTTTGCACAAACTGTTCCCATTTCTTGTAATACTCTTCCTCCTGATATTTACATGTTCAACATCTCAGATCTGAGCTTATACCTCATCCCTAAGAAAGAGGCACTTCCTGACTGTGTTCCACCTCCTCATCTATTTTATTTTTCATGTATTACCTACCACAGGCAGTACTTTGTATGTATGTATGCATGTATGGAGGTAAGTAGGTATTTATTTGGTTGATTCATTGGTTATTTATTGGGTGACCCTCCTTACTAGATTATAAATTCTGTGAGGGCAGGGATATTACTTGTTTTCTTTCCTGTTTTATCCCTAATACCGGGGAGAGTATTTGGCACATCTTCAATAAATATTTGCTGCTGGCATGAAAGAAACTGGACAAGTCAATTAATTCTACTGTGAAGGATGAAGAGAGGCTCATTTTGACAAGTTTATCAGAATGCAGTTCTACTCAAAATATGATGTATCACAAAATTTATTTTAATGTCAGTGTGAACATTTAATCACAAATGCCCTTTAAATTTTTCAACCCCAAATTTTCTGTTCCAAATACGTTTTTAATTACAAATTTAATAAAAATTTTTGCAAGGGGAAAATGTACCAATAAAAAATGGAGTCTCCCACCTGGACAAGGATTCAAAGAGGTCTCCAAATATTGACAGTACAATGTCAGCTCCACAACTTGTCTGCCTCACATTTAAAGTCTATAGAATTTCCTTTAATCAACAATACCATCTGGGCACTGGTTAGAAAATTAAACTGCTTCCTCTGCCGAAGGTCATTTGAGCAGCTGATGTTTCAGAGGTATTTCAAGGGTTTTGTTAATTATTAATTCCTCTAAGGAATTTAAATTCTATACTTGTAGCATTGGGTTGTAGAACAGAAAGGTACCAAGTCTATGTTGTACTAGTTACTCACATAATTTTTTTTTATATAAAGAATGCAGAGGTTGATTATAATCTGTTTTTTTTCTTTTTTCTTTTTTTATTAGTTTCAGGTGTACAAAACAACATAGAATTAGTCATTTATATGCCTCACAAAGTGACATTTCTTATATTGGGTCGTCAGGAAAGTCATGACGCATTTTTGCATTGAAAAACATAGAAAAATACGTCATGACTTTCCCGACTACCCAATATATTAACTATTTTAATATTACACTCTCGCTGAAACAGTGTGTGTGTGTGTGTGTGTGTGTGTGTGTGTGTTCAAGTACCTTAAATGAACTCTCTGTACTCCCAAGCTGTGGGCATAACCCAAAACTGAAATATCAATCAGCATTCCAAGTTGAAAGATGAAGCCACCTCTAATGGGAGAGGGCAATTCCATCTTATTGAAAGGAGGAGTAATACAGACCTGGGGATCCTGTGATCCTTGACAAATTCTTCTTATACAAAGGAGCAAACATAACTGAAACTGCCAATGCCACCATTTACACCAGTGGTTGCAAAAATATGTTTAAAAGCCTTTAGTAGTAAAATCCTAAATCCAGAAAATTATGCTGTGATGTTATGTTCTTCTGTGCCTGTTTGTCCTTCTGGATTTCTGTTTGATTCCACAAGATTTTATTTCTGGGGCTCCTTTACTCTGTGTGTATCTTTGTGTATCTGTTGGTGGGGGCTGTCCCATGTACATTCTTAGCTCTGTGTCTTATTACATCCATCTATATCCCATACTCCCCCAATTCCTTTTGTCTCTCTTAACCGACCCAAACACAAAGCCAATAATTATTTATTTCCCATTTGTTGGCTGACTTGGCTGAAAATATACAAAGATTTATGACTCATTTTAGTACAAGTAAGTTTAAAACCACTGATTTCCCCTGAAGGCTTCTAAAAGTAATAGAATCACAATACAAACTTTACATAAAATAATACCACAAGGAAAACATGTTCCAGGAAGTCAAAGCTTAAATTAGGCCATTTTAATTGCAATATCAGAATCCTATGGCTATTGGCCATACATCTGTGTGTGAAATCTATACACTGAAAGTGGTTGAGAGGCTCACAGAAAACTACATGCATTGCAAGGACATAATGGTTCTCAAAGACAGAGCATTTAAACATCTTGACTAAAATTGTTTCTAGTATGAGTTACCTATCAGTTCAGAAACATAAACTTAAACACTGGTTTATTCAAAAAGAAGAATGGATTCTACTCATATTCTAACCACAAGTCAAGGAAACAAATAAAGATCGCCCTCCCAGGAAATGTAATTGAATAATGGACACAAGAAAAATGTTCAACATTACTAGTAATTAAAAATGAAAAAAAAAACCAAAACATTTTCTCCTCTCACTTTGAGAAATGGAGAAATACCATGGTCACTCTCAATTTGAGAAAGATTGATTAAGAAAAGGATGATATTGAATGCTGCTAACAATGTGATGTAACAAAGCTGGCTAGAACAGCAATTGGTAAGATGCTTGAGAAAAGCAATTTGGCAGTATCTGTCAAAAACTTTAAACTGTCCGTACCTTTAAATTGGAAATTATTACTTTGTGATTCAATTCTAAGAAATAATACCAAAATGAAAAAAAATTATTATTCCTAAAGATATTTAGTACAATATTATTTATAACAACGCACACATGTAAAACATAAATGTCTAATAATCTGGTTTTAGTTAAGTAAGCTATGATACGCCTATTTGATATTAATGAAATTATGTTCATAAAGACTGTAATGTGGAAAATATTTCATTTTTAATTTCAG
>NW_017731357.1:3102593-3105312 GCF_001890085.2 Hipposideros armiger | reverse complement strand
AATTGCTTTTTCTTTGAACACCATCTTTATTAGTTTACCCTGTAAGTTTTGGAACTTAATACCATTGTTTATATTGTGCTTTCTAAACTGATTAATACAACGTAATTATTGTTCACCAGTTAAGGGATTCAGTTTGGCATCGTGATCTGTAACTCCAGGCTCACGGGCCAACTAAAATGCCCCAACATTTGTATGAAAACTGTGACTAAGGAAAATGTTTATTACATGTTAAATATAATACATAAATATATTCCTGTAAATATACACATTTTATATATAAGTACATACTTAAATATACATAGAAATATTTTCTTTGGTCAGGGTTTTCATGTGAATGTTGGAACATTTTGCCGAAAGGATCTCTTCCAGCCCTAACCATCTGGAAAAAGCATATGAGAGAAGCAGGCAGCTCAGCTAGTCAGGCACCTATACCCACATGCTTTTATTATAACTAGAGGCCCCTCCTGTCTCATTCCAGTCTCCGCCACCAATGCAGTCAGCTTCTTCTGTTTCCAGAAAGCAACACAAAATAAAGACTTTCTAGGTGCACCCACACTACGTTGTATACAAAAATCACTGAAAATCACATTTTAAAATCTTAACGAGGTGATTCTCAGAAGGTTAAGCATAGAGTTACCATATGACCCAGTAGTTCCACTCCAAGGTATATATATGCACAAGAGAAATGAAAACATACGTCCACACAAAAACTTGTACACGAATGTTCATAGTAGCATGATTCACAATAGCCAAAAATTAAAAACAACCCAAATGTTTATAAACTAATGAAGAAATAAACAAAATGTGGTATATCCATACAATGGAGTATTATCCAGCCATAAAAAGGAATTGAGGTATTGACACATGCTACAACATGGACGAACCCTGAAAACATTATGCTGAATGAAAGAAGCCAGACACAAAAAGTCATATATGGTATGATTCCATTTATATGAAATGTCCAGGATATGCAAATATGTAGAGAAAGAAACTATTAATAGATTAGTGGTTGCCAGAGGCTGGGTGATGGTGGTGGTGGTGATGGTGGTGAATGAAGAATGACTGCTAATGGGTGTGGGGTTTCCTTTGGGGGGATGAAAATGTTCAAAAGTTACACTGAGGTCATGATCACATAACCCTGTGAGTATGTTAAAAACCATTAAATTGTATACTTTAAACTGATGAAGTGTATGGTATGTGAAATATACTCGGGGTGCCAAAAAAATGTATACAAGTAGACAGACACTTTGGTCAACTGTAATCAGAAGTGTCTGGACGCTGATGGTGTAACCACTTTGAGCACCTCTTGTAATTGCAGAAGTCAAATGTGTTGTATTCACCTATTGTTATTGGTATATACTGAGTATTACAATTTTAATACAGTTTTCCCTTCTTAAAAGGTGTATAGATTTTTTTGGCACTGTGTGTGTGTGTGTGTGTGTGTGTGTGTATAGAGATGTCATTTAAAAATCTTAAGAAGATGAAATTTTAGAACTTGATAAGGTTTATAATTGTCATTACTTTTTAAAGTTATTTTGAGGTGTTGTCAAGGTACCACCCATATTCTCTCCTCGTTTACTTGTACTTGAGCCTATGACTTACTCTGCCTAAGGGCTTATTTCTGGCTGCAGATGCCACCTAACCCATTAAGTACCTCGGCTGCCTCACACCTCAGTGGGGACAACTGAGGACTATCCTGCACTGTCTCCCTGAGGTCCCCAGCAGGACTGAGCTCTGGTCATCCACAGTGGAAACAGGCTTGACTGAATATGCACCCTTTCTTGACTTCTTTGCCTCTTCTACTGGTGTTTGCTGGGATCACTTCCCAAATAAATGACTTGCACTCACATCCTGTCTCGGAGTCAGCTTCTAAGGGAACCCAAGACAAGATACAAGTTACTCTTTCTTCCCTTTTCAAATAATATCCTTATCTTGCCCCACTAGAACAAGCTGAAATGATAATTGGTTAAGTCATTAAAAGACAATTTATTTGGTTATATGTTTAGCCAACACAGAGAGATAGGTTTAGAATTAGATTTTGTAGACTTGTGTTTACAAATAATGCCCAGTTTCCCTATATTTCTGTAATAACTACAGCCCATATTTACATACCAAGCTGCATGGAAAATATGGTGGTGTCTGGAGCAGGGGTCTCTGGAGCCACTGCCTTCCCTCGGGGTTCAGCGCAGAGGATTCTGAGGCCTCAGCCTACAGGTGTAAGAGCAGCAGCTCCTAGTGAAATGCTGTAGAAGAGGCAACTACAGCATCTCCAACCCATGGAAACAGCAACAAGGGCTTCAGGATAGCATAGCAGGGACAATGGAGCTGGCAGTCACTAGCACATGGAAGGTTCCAGAATCAGCCAAATGTTGGTGAGTTGGAACCCCTTCTTGTCTTCTGGGGTTCAGTTTGCATTATGGCCCTACTCAGAGGGACAGAAAAGCAGACACCATGGAAGCACTGCCATAAAGGTATTAAAAGCATAACATCGGGAAACTTTGTTTGGACTCCTACATATCAAATTTTTGCTGAAAATTTTGGTGAAACTATCAGATCTTTTCTGAAAACAATGAACCATATGAATTAGCAAAAAACCACCAAATAACAGACAAAAAACTCATAATGCACATAACAAGTATATAACTGTTTTATTTTAGGTATTATATTTTCCAATGTATGATACCCTCCTAGTTTATATTTTATGATATTTCCCTGACCT
>NW_017731357.1:3090921-3102304 GCF_001890085.2 Hipposideros armiger | reverse complement strand
GACATGGATGTTGAAAACGGGACAAGAAGACTCAGGGAAAATGAAGACACTCTCTTCATTAAACATATAATTTTCCTAGCCAATGAGGTGGTTTAATAATTATTATCCCATCATACAACTATATTAAGGTAACTAAGAAAAGAGGGAGAACACAGAAGGGTCCAAATGCAATTTAAAATCCAAAGTTCTAGCTCTTCCTAGGCACTGCCTACAGTGGTGGCAGCCATCTCCTATTTGGTATCATGACTGCCCTCAGACCATTTGTGAAGCCCAAGATCGTCAAAAAGAGGACCAAGAAGCTCCGCGAGCACAGTCAGACCAATATGTTAAAATTACGCGTAACTGGCGGAAACCCAGAGGCACTGACAATCGGGT
This sequence comes from Hipposideros armiger, assembly GCF_001890085.2. Lineage (NCBI taxonomy): Eukaryota > Metazoa > Chordata > Mammalia > Chiroptera > Hipposideridae > Hipposideros > Hipposideros armiger. Next base: position 3,101,929 of record NW_017731357.1, on the reverse strand, counting down.
GTGTAGAAGATTCAAGGGCAAGATCGTGATGCCCAACGCTGGTTATGGGAGTAACGAGAAAACAGGGAACATGCTGCCAGTGGCTTTTGGAAGTTCCTGGTCCACTACATCAAGGACCTTGAAGTGCTGCTGATGTGTAACACACCTTACTGTGCTGAGATTGCTCACAACGTCTCCTCAAAGAACTGCAAAGCCACTGTGGAAAGAGCAGCCCAGCTGGCCATCATCACCAATCCCAACACCGGGCTGCACAGCGAAGAAAATGAATAGACTGCTTGTGCGCACATTGTATTTGTGTTAATAAGACCATAAAATTCTGCCCCCCCAAAAATCCAAAGTTCTAAATTTAGTTCTCAAAGACTCAATAAGCCAAACCATATTTACTGTGAACCTACTAGGTATAGGCACTGTGCCAGGTGGAGAAGGACACAAAGTGCCCATTGCCCCTGGAGCTTATAGTAGGGAGGGCAGAAAAGGTATAAAACCAGGTGCCACAAAAAGGTACAACTGGGAAGTGCAGTCTAGTTTGCAGAAGGATATCAGATAAGGAGATCCCCAAAAAGTGAGCTTTAAAATAAATTCTGGAAGATAATCAGGAATTACCAAAGTGGTAGATGGGAGAGAGGGGAGCTAGGAAGAGATTCCACATGAAGAAAAGCAAGTGCAAAGGCCAGAGGCTGGTAGATTATTCAAGGACTTGAAAGTGGGCCAGTGTGGCTGCAGAGCAAATGGAAGACAGTGATCGGGGATGAGGATTCCAAGGTAGGCAGGGCTCAGATCTGGGCAGTTGTGTTTGGGCCACAGTTTTCACTTCAGACTTTATTTTGGAGTTAATGGGAGGCCACTAAAGGGTTTAAAGCAGAGGAGTGACCTCATTGGAATTATGCTTAAGAAACATTGCCCTCCCAGGAGAAAAGTCTGGAAGGATACATGCTATGCTGTTAACACGGGTCACCTCAAGCGGGTTAGGATGGGGTGAAGGCCAACTGATAATCAGCTTTGTCATTGAACAACTTCATTTGCTTCACTTCTGACAAGAAACACTTTTTTGTAGCTTAAAAATACCAAAATTAATTTTGTTTTCCCATTAAAAACAAACTCATCTTCCTTCAGTGTAAGAATAAACTAGGTGGATGAACCCTTGAAGACATTATGCTAAGTGAAATAAGCCAGACACGAAAGGACAAATCCTATATGATTCCACCTATATGAAGTTCCCAAAGTAGCTAAATTCACAGAGACAGAAAGCAGAATGGGGGTTGCCAGGGGGTGAGGAGAACAAGGAATGGGGAGTTAGTGTTTAATGGGAACAGAGTTTCAGTGTAGAATGATGACAAAATTCTCGAGATGGATGGAGATGATGGTTGCACAACAATGTGGATGTACTTAATGCTGCTGAATTGTACACTTAAAAATGTTCAAATGGTACATTTTATGCTATATACATTTTATCACAATAAAAAAGAAAAAAGGAAGAGGGGATGGTGGGATGTAAATGAGCAGACTCTAGGAAGTACAGGGGTCCACGTGACAAACCCCAGATCAGGAGGGGTAGGAAAACAGGGAGGTGGACAGGTCTGAACTATATTTTGAAACTGGAGGATATGGAGAAAAGAGAACCCTCATTTACTGTTGGTGGGATTGTAAATTAGTGCAGCTACAATGAAAATCAGTATGGAGATTCCTCAAAAAATTAAAAATAGAGCTGCCATACAATCCAGCAATTTCACTTCTGGGTATTCAAAGAAAACAAAAACACTAATTCAAAAAGATATCTGTACCCCCATGTTCATTGCAGCATTACTAGTAATAACCAAGATATGGAAGCAACCTAAATGTCCATCAATAGATGAATGGATAAAGATGTGGTGCATGCATGCGTGTGTGTGTTTGTGTGTGTGTGTGGTGCCAAAAAATGTATACACATTTTAAAAAAGGAAAACTGTATTAAAATTATAATACTCAATATATACCAATAACAAAAGATGAATACAAGTCACTTTTGACTTCTGCAATTACAAGAAGTGCTCAAAGTGGTTACCATCAGCGTCCAGACAGTTCTGATTACGGCGAACTACTGCTTGAGCAATGTTAACCAAAGTGTCTACTTGTATACACTTTTTGGCACCTCCAGTGTGTGAGTGTGTGTGAGTGTGTGTGTGTATGTGTGTGTGTGTGTGTGTGTGTGTGTGTATTTGTTGGAAAAGTCCTGATGCATTTTTGCAACAAAAAACAGAAAAAATATGTCATGACTTTTGCGACAACCCAATATATGTACACACACACACACACACACACACACACATATATATATATATATATGTATACATATATATAATGGAATATTATTTGGAATATTATTTAGCAATAAAAAGAATGAAATCTTGCCATTTGCAACATGGATGGACCTAGAGAGCATTATGCTAAGTGAAATAAATCAGACAGAGAAAGACAAATACCATATGGTCTCACTTTATGTGGAATGAAAAAGAAATAAATAAATGAATAAACAAAAGAAAACAGAAACAGACTCATAGATATAGAGAACAAGCTAATGGTTACCAAAGGAGAGGGGGTGGGATTATAGGAAAAAAGAAAATAATTCATAAGTAAATAGATGAACACTACTCAAAAACTACTTGAGGAATTTGTATCATAAATCACTTGCATATATATTTTAAATATCAATAATCACTTATTATTTATTTTACCTGACTTTCCGCTGCCAGAACATGTATGGATAATTTAGAAGTAGACATGTGCTTTGTATGGTTATTGTGAAAAAAATTTATGTCTTACAGTAATCCATACCATATTCTAAGATTTTAAAGCAGCAAATTTCTATGCAGAATTATATAAAGCTGGGATTTTACCAATACCTCCTAATCTACAGATAATTTCTATTGCAAAAGGTTCAGCATTTCCTTGGGCAAGATATTGAGAACTCTTAAAGCAAATGCCAGGTCTTTTACATTCAACCCTGCAGGCTTGAGGATGAAATGTGAATAATTTGATCTACAAATATATTCACAAATATATATAACACCTGAGGGGGGTGGTAGATGAGGGTAAAAGGGATCAAATATATGGTGATGGAAGGAGAACTGACTCTGGGTGGTGAACACACAATGTGATATATAGATGATGTATTACAGAATTGTACACTTGCAACCTATGAAACTACTAACCATTGTCACCCCAATAAAGTAAAATAAATAAATAGATAGATAAACAAACAAACAAATAAATAAATAAATAAACAAATAAATAAATAAATAATGCTGGATTTAGAGAGAATATGAAGAGTTTTCCATTGCTGTTAAAAAAAAAAGAGAGAGTGAGAGAGAAGAAAATGGAACTAACAGGGCTTTAGGAATAATAAAAACAGAAGAGAAGAAAGTATCTAGTATCTAGTACCCGAAAGTAGACCTAGAAACAAGGCATTTGGTGCCACGAGTTTATTTGGGAGGTGCTATCAAGAGCCCTGGTGGGCTCTGGGGAGTTGCGACAAGAGAGGAAAGGCAGGTAATCAGGGTTGCAGTATCAAGCAGGCTGCCACTGTGGGCACTGGGGCTCAATCCCACTGGAAGCCTCGGGATACTGTGTGGAACACGCCTCAGAGATCACAACTAAGAGGTGAGGAAGCCGGGTTGTGTATCCTGTCAGTATTAATTGGACAGTGCCTCCTGGGGGCATTAACCCCACCCCAATGATGGCCTGTCCTAGAAAAGAGCCAAGAAGGGCTCCAGTGGCCAGAGAAATCCTTCAGGCAAAGACCTGAAGCAGTCAGAAGCCATAGGTCCCTGTGTATGAGAATGGGTTCTAAGGGGAGATGGTAGAACCCCTACAGTGCCTGCTACAAACTCCAAGGGTCTCAGCTTGAACACTGGTCTGAAACTGGTTCTGTTTCCCAAAATAGGGAACACTGGAGGCAAAGCAAGTAGGAGCAGACAAAGGAGACTGCAGGAGCAGCTAGAGAGGTAGGAGGGAAGCAGAAAATTGTGAGATCCTGGGAGTGATAGGAAAGGATGTTTTAAAATGCCCCGTTAATACATAGCATGAGAAACTGGAAAATATTTTCTTAAGATTGTGGGAAATTTTGGAAAACAATATTAGTTAAAAAACAGTTTATAGGGCCCAAACAACACAAGGCTCAGATGACAAAGATATAGGAAACAATATTCAACTAGACAAGTAACAGTGTGAGAAAAATATAAGCCCTCAACCTGTTTCCATTCTTCGTCTTTTTCTGCCCTTCCACTTAATGTAAAATTATACAAATCAAGATACTGTATATACCACCTTATAGGCTGGAAAACCTAATATTGCCTTTCTTATGTGTGTAAGGATTACATGTAACCAAGGTCTTTGCAAAATATCAAGCAGATATTACTGTTACTACATTTTGCATAAGAATTTTGTTTGTTCTTCACACATAGCTGCAAGTATTTTAGCAGCAAGATTAAATAATCTCTCAGTTTACAAATTATTTGTGAACATCATTTTTTCATTGTCATTGAAGTCTTCATTTATTGTATTTGAAAAATATTAAAAAACGATGCCAAGGATTTATATATAGAATGCATGATTTGAAGTCTAGCTTAAATTCCAAGCGCTAATATTTTTTCAAATCCCTATTTTCTAAGAAAAGGTATTCAAACATCTTAACACACATACACACATTCATTGGAAATTTAAAATTCACAAATGCTTTTAATTTTAAAGATTGGTTTTAAACTTATTCTCAAGCAATCCTTAAACCTACAAACTCCTTTCAAAGGAATTCATCTATAGGGAAGGAACCAGATTTAAAAGACATCTGTTTACTGAAATATACCTTTAAAAAAACACAATAAAAGAAAAAAATGCTTTCTCATTTTCATCAGTTTCTCATAGTTTTCTGTTCACAAACTAAAACCCAGAAATAAAGCAAGCATAAGCCCCAAATGATTTTTCTTCTGTACACAAAAATGTTTTTGCCTCCCCTACCTTACAGTCCTCTCAACCACTGTACCTTTTCCCATTTCTCAGACCTATCCACTGGAAGCTCAATATTGTGAACTGGCAGACTGATTTATCCTGTCAGACAGAAAACTCATTTTCCCCATGGACACATTCTCCATGAAATCAGAGGGAAAGGAACAAAGGGGGGAAAGGAGATCACAGGCAGTGTATTTTGGATGTTCTGCCTTTTATCAACTAGGACCATGTGATTGATTTCCTTTCAGACTAACCACTCCTGCATGCAGCCCAATTTCGGATGACATAAAATGCATGTATGATATTCTACTTACCCCTCACAAGGCCAGGAATATCACAGCACCTATGACTAAGACTAAAAAAACTGGCAGAGGACACAACACTTGGAAAACAAAACCAAATTTATTTTAGTATCCATTTTGACTTGCTCCAAAGGTGAGCTACTTTAAGAGACACAGAGGTTTATTTCATTTAAAAAGTGCATTTTTATGAACAAGCCAACAATTAATAGGCACAGGTAATGTAATGTAACATTATCTATTGTGTGAGTGTGCGTGTGTTAAGTTGGAACTGTTTCCTGATTGTTTATTCCTAGCACTTAGCAAGTGGAAGGCACTCACTTCATGTTTTCTAAATGAAAGACTAGCAGCACACAGATGGAGATAGATTGGCTTGCTGCCAGCTAAGATTTTGGATAGACGGTAAACATAATAGGCTGAATCACAGCATTAAAAACTAGCCCACAATTTCCTTTTACAGACACTTTCATAACTAATGTGCTTTGAATTTTCCAATCAGAGAACAGAATCCTCCAAGTGTTAATGTCATCATAACACTAGTAGTCTAGCTCTATCAAGTTTGGTTTGGAAGGCCTAGGGAAAGACCTGCCTTTTTCTATGCTTTTCTAATCATTTTCAAGAAAATGAGCAGGTAGGGAGAGTATCTTTGTCTCCCAGCTGCTCTGTGCTGCTGGACCCTAAGCACCTTGCTTTGAGTCCCCTCCCCATTCTGTTGCACATCAATCACACAAGTCAGCAGTCTAGGGGTTGGTTATCCTTCCCAGTGATGTGCTTACAATTTGAACAGAAACCTATACTTAGAATCTTTAGGACCCAAAGTGCAGGATTCCTGCCTTTCTCAATCATCTTAAACTTAGACTAAATGAACAGTTGTCTCCTCTGCCCAACTGTAAAGCCAACAGCAAACTACAAAAAAAAAAAACCAGAAACCAAAGAAAAAAACAGACATTTTTCTGGCCCTTAAATCATATGTTGAATTACACAGAGGATCATATCTCTGGACATGCCAATTCAAAATGTTGTAACTCATTTAAATGCTATCAATGGTCATTTCCAAGAAGTACAATCAAAAGATTACTTGTCAAAACTCTACAGCATATTCCCTCACAATCATGATCTCCTATCCTTTTATTTCCCTTGCTCAAATCCCTCTAAAATCCCTTTAATATGGAAGTCCTTTAACCAAAGACTCCCAATCTATTAAGCCCTCTACTGGAACACTACCAACCAGCTCCCTCACAGCCTTATTTTCGTCTGTGTCCATCTAAGATTCCATTGCCCATCTTTACAATCATTTTTAGTATCTTAAGTTCCCTATGAAAAATCCTACAGCATGCTGGATAAAATAGTAGTAGGATTAGGGAAAGAATAGAGGTACAAACCAACAGCACTATTTTGCCAAAAACCCAGATTCTGAGCTGGACCCAAAATGGTAGCCTGAGATAGACAGACAGCCCGTGACCTTCTGTATCTAGTTGTCACAGATTAGGGTTGTCTGTTTGATCATTCATCCCTTGCCTGTACTACCACAGATGTTTCCAATAAAGGAAGAAATCCATATTTGTAGCAATTCCAGATCAGAGGCTATGAATTTCAGCTTTAAATCTACCTGCAGAGTGGTGAAAGAAGACTTAGATTCCCTGGAGCTTGTTTGGGCCAGTGTAGCAGTCAGCTTCCACCCTCATCCCTGTTCCAAGGGCGCAGGACACCTAAGAGAGGTTATCCAGAACTTATAAGGCTCGTCACTCTCCCTAGGCCCTTTTGGTTTCTTGAATCCTAAACAAAGGTCAACTTCTTTAATGGCCTTCACCTCCAACTGACTGAAGTTTCATGGTTAGAACACCTTGTGACATGCAGAACAAAAATGCTGTTCAATTATTGTCTGTCTAGATTAGGGTCCATGATAAGCAGCCTCTGAGACAGATTTGCATGTAGAAGCTTTATCAGGGTTCAATACTTGTAAATCGGTAAGGGAAGCAGGATTGAGCGGGGGAGGACTTGAATTGAGATGCAGTCACAACAGAGGCCTCGGTCAACCATACAGGGAGCTCCAAAGCTGAGATGACCTTTCCGAGTTGTCCTGAAGCAAGGCAAGGGGCTAGGCCTCTATACCCCCACACCTGTTGCAGGGTACCCCCAGGGAAGGGGCATGCCCATAGGTGAGCCAGAACCGCAAAGTCAAGGGCAATTTACAAAAAGGGACTCAGTGGTGAACCAACAGCAGCCTGCACAGGGGAATAACTCCTGAAGGGAGCTGGGGCAGCCCACTACAGCATCTACTACACTGCCACTGTAAGGCCAACAGTAAAAAGAGTGAAACTGAAATTTCAACACCCTGTGTATATTAGAGCATAGGTTTCAGGTTCAACCACTTAAAGCTATATTTTAAGGGACAATATTTCAATTGGCCGATTATCTCTCCAACAAATCCTATCACCAAATCTTCCTTCAAGTCCTTTGAGGCCCCAGGCAAAGCTGCCATCCTCCTCTCCTCTGTGTCATCTGAACCAAATGAACTTTATCAGGTTTCTCCCCCACCACCCCTCAGAGCATTTACCTCTACTTGTATGTAGCTGAATATGCTTCCCCCTGCTTGGTGTACCCCTCCCATTTGCATATCTCCACACCTAGCCCAGTGCTTGATAAATAGGGCACATATTCGGGTTTAGTGAATGAACAAATGAATGAATGAACACATGAGCAAACTTGACTTATTTTTCTCCCCTGCAGAAACGAGATTGAAAAACACATTTGATGATTGAGGATAACTCATTTCGGTGTATGCCTTTGTGTGTGCTTATCGTCAGTATTTAACAAGGGCTATTTTATTTTGACTAACTGGCATAGCATAAAAGGGTTATTCAAGACTGAGGCATTCAACTGTGTCTTACAGGACTCCTAAATAAACTAAAATCTATCATAGAATTTGAATGCAAACTAGAGAGGAAATTAAAATGTAAAACAAGAAACAGCTGTTTGATCAGCTGTTACAATAGACTGTGGACAAAGGCTATATTAATGTCTTATCTAGATGGGTAAAAATAATCATAGAAAATGATTTGTTACAGGGCTATTTTCTTTTCTGCACTGAAGCAACAGAATTATCTAATTAATGATGTTAAGCTTCTATTATCAATAGAATCACAGGATAAATGGTATCCAAAAAATTTAAAAGTAGTATAAGAAACATATGCTATGTGTTGCTAGTAAATAATGGTAGGCATAAAACATTACTTACAAAAACCGGTTTGCCTACATATTGTAGAGAGCAGAACTTACTTGCCACCAGCGTAATTTTACAAAACTAAAGATATTTGTAATTTCTAGTACCTACTACTTCATTAATTACAACTATAAACTGGTGAAGAACTACGGGTGGAGGTATGTTGATTTCCTATTGAAGTAATTAAGAAACCCATTATTTTTTTTAACTTTTATTAAATTTATTGGGGTGACATCGGTTAGTCAAGTTACATAGGTTTCAAGTGTACAATTCTATAATACATCATCTTTTTTTCACATTGTGTGTTCCCACCCAGAGTCAGTTCTTCCATCACCATATATTTGACCCCCTTTTCCCTCTTCTACCTCCCGCTTCCCCCTTACCCTCTGGTAACCACTAAACTGTTGTCTGTGTCTATGAGCTTTTGTTTCTTTGTCTAGTTCATTTATTGCTTTCAGTTTTATATTCCACATATTCCGCCATAAAGTAAATTGGTAAAACATTCTTGGGATAAAATTTTTTCCATAATTATTAAATGCCTTCAAAGAATCACCAACATTTCTTTCTAGGAATTTCCTAAAGAAATAATCACAATTCTGCACAATGGCTTAGATATAAGTATATTCATAACAGCTTTGTTTAAAATAGCAGAAATTTAGAAATACAGGTGTTCAGCAATAGGAGATTGGTTAAATAAACTAAATATAATCATATGAAGTAATATAAAGTTATCAAGATTGAATGAAAGAAGAGCATTTAAGACATGGTTAAACATTCAAAATAGGCTATTATTTGTTTTAAAAGGGATACCAATGTATGCAGAAAATACGATAAATAATTTGCAAAAAGAACATGAAGGTGTCAATAGTAACAGTGCTTAGTTTTTTGTAAGATCAATTATAGATAATTTTCTTTTTTTTTTCTTTTTTCTCTAATTTACAGGTTTTTCACAATAAATACATATTATCCCTGCAATTCATGTTATTAAAACAATGTTTCCATTTCCCCCAAAAAAATCCTTAAACCATAAATCACCAAGAAGGAATATGATTTCATCTTTCACTTACATCAGTGGCCTTTCTTCTTAAAGATGTGTGAGGGAATCTTGGTTATTAATTAATTTGGTTATTAATTCTCCACTGTACCCTAAGTTATCTGAAAAAGAGGCCCTGTTGGATAACAAAATCTCCTCTAAAGAACTTGTTGCTCTTTCCAGTAAAAAACTGGAGAATAACCCAAGGAAGTGAGATATAATTAAAGATATAATCAAAAGGACACAATTTAAGATAGAAACACAACTGGGATCACAGGAATAAAAAGTATCTCCAACAAATCCAATTATAAAATGGACAGAGGACACGAACAGAAACTTCTCCCAACAAGACATACAAAGGGCCAACAGATATATTAAAAAATGCTCAACTTCACTAGCTATTAGGGAAATGCAGATTAAAAGCACAATGAGATGTCATCTGATAGAAGGGCTATCATCAAAAAGACAAATAATAACAAGTATTTGAGAGGCTGTGGAGAAAAAGGAACCCTCATACACTGTTGGTAGGAATGTAAATTGATACAGCCACCATGGGAAACAGTATAAAGGTTCCTCAAAAAAATTAAGAATAGAATTACTATATGACCCAGCAATCCCTCTCCTGGGTATCTATCCAAAAAAATCTGAAAACATTTATCCGTAAAGATTTATGTACTCCAACGTTCATTACAAAATTATTTACAGTGGCCAAGACATGGAAACAACCAAAGCACCCTTTGATAAATGATTGGATAAAGAAGATGTGGTGTATATATACACAACGGAATACTACTCTGCCATAAAAAAATGAAATATTGTCAATTGTGACAACATGGATGAATCTTGAGATTATTATGCTAAGTGAAATAAGTCAGACAGAAAAAGTCAAGAATCATATGACTTCACTCATATGTGGGATATAAAACTGAAAGCAACAAAGGAACAAGGCAAAGAAGCAAAGAAAAAAAACCTCATAGACACAGACAACAATTTAATTGTTACCAGAGGGTAATGGGGGATGGTAGAAGAGGGTAGAGGGGTTAAATATGTGGTGATGGAGGGAGAACTGACTCTGGGTGGTGAACACACAATGTGATATATAGATGATGTATTATAGAATTGCACACTTGAAACCTATGTAGTTTTGTTGACCATTGTCACCCCAATACATTTTAATAATAATAAAAAAATTCCAAGTTTCTGTTACAGAGAAAATGGCTGTTCTGATAATGAGCAAAGGTTAAGAGCCTAGAATTATCTGCTCCAGTAATAACATTTTCACCAGGTGCAAAAGAAATCAATCAGGAAAACAAATGCTAAATTGAGTAACAGTGAAGTGATCCTAATATTAATACCTGCCGGGCACCCAATGAATTACAAATCTTCATATAGAAGTGTGCCCTGTGTTTAAAATCGGATATATTTATATCTTAAATGTATATTAAAAATAATTAGACCTTAAGCTTTTTTTTT
>NW_017731357.1:3079355-3089736 GCF_001890085.2 Hipposideros armiger | reverse complement strand
TCTGCCATAAAGGCACTCGGAGTCTCTTGTTATAGGAAAGGCAACTGAAAAACAGGGAGGTAATAGCACTTTTAAGGTGACACAATAGGTAATATAGGAAATGGGACTGATAACACGTCTGTTTGACGCTAAAGTATATGCTCTTTTACCATTGCCATACTGCTTGTCTACATCCTCTCCTCGACTGGGATATACAAATTTCCAAGCACTTCTACACAACTGTTATTTTTTTAAACATTGAGGTGGGTCATAGAAGCCCAGGGATGTTCTCCATCTTTCTTCATCAAAGATGAGGAGGTGGCTTTGCCATTAACACACGGGTCATATCTGCCTACTGCATCCCTCAACTCATGATCCCTTGAAAGCCATCTCTGATACTCCCTGCCCAGGCCAGTCCCACCAGCCTGCAGCAGGCTTGCTTTCTTGGCCACACAGTTCACCCGCCAGGTGTTGCTTACAATTTGGAAGGCCAGCTCCAACTCTTCCAGACTCTTAGCCAAATGTCTGCCACCCTCAGATGGCTGAATCTCCTCTCAAGCCTGGAAGAAGCTTTCTTCTTTCTGTTTCAAGTTCCCCTTTTTTCACTTTTATTTTGAGGACTGAGCAAGAGCCATTCCAGAACTACAAAAGATAGTTTCCATAGTTCCAACAACCCGACACTAAACACCAAGCCTCAGGACAGAAACAGTGTGCTTGCAGTCCAGTTCCACGTGGGAAGTACCATCTACTCTGCCAAGTTTCCAGAGATGACCTGCTCCTTGGGTGAAAAATATATCAGTAGGCATGCATCTAGATACCACACACATTTCCAAAAAACTGTTTCACAATCACCTTGGAATTTTTGAAACATCAAAAAAGGAAGTTATATTTTAACCAGCTATACCCCAGTATATCTCTATTTATCTCAATGGGAGTGACTAAAATTTGCTGACAGCTGTAAAAAATATCAGAGAATTACCAGAATGTGCCAAGTTTAATAATTAGCAAAGTTTAAAAACCAGAGTCATATTCAGATACTTTTAAATGTAAATCATTGGGTCGGTCACCTAACTAATTCTAAAATTCTAATTTTACCATGCTTCCCATTCTCAACATGATTTGGCAGGAAATGCAAAAGGGTTGGTAGTAAGTGGATGTGAATTTCAGATCCAATCAATTGCTACTTTGTTGTTGTAAAATTAAAGTTCATTAATTAAACACATTTATTGAGTGCTAACTGGGCCAGGCAGAGCTTTGGAGCTGGAGGTTGTGGGTTCTCTGGGGGAGGAAAAGAGACACCTTTCTCGGTTCTAGAGGCTTACAGCCTAGTGGAGAAGAGAGATATTGAATGAATGCAGGCATACCTCAGATGTGTGGGTTTGGTTCCAGACCACCACAATAAAACGAATATCACAATAAAACAAGTCATATGATTTTTTTTGTTTCCCAGCACACATAAAAGTTATGTTTATGCTATACTGTAGTCTATTAAGTGTGCAATAGCATTATGTCTTTTAAAAAACAATGCACATGCCTTAATTAAAAAATACTTTATTGCTAAAAAATACTAACCATCATCTGAACCTGTTGAAAAAATGGCACAGATAGACTTGCTTGATGGAGGATTGCCACAAACCTTCAATTCGTAAAAAAAACACACTATCTGTGCAGCTCAATAAAGCAAAGTGCAACAAAACAATGTATGTCTGTAATTACACTAATAAGTGAACAATTAAAAACTCATGGAAAAGAACAAGGTGGCAGAGAAGAGTTAAACAGAGGCATCTAATCCCACCCGGGGGTATTCAGGAAGGCTACGCTGGCAAATGACCTCTGAACTAAGATCTGAGGTTAACAAAGTGTTTTTCAAATTCTCAGTTTCCTCATCTCTCTCATCAAACTGTGGAGAATGACTGAAATATCTTTTCCTCCCTGTGGCGGAGGTGAGCACCCTCTTTTCCAATTCTGTCCTAGGCCTCCTCTCTTCTCTCTACAGTCTTGGTTTGGATCATTTCATTTACTTCAGTGGCTTCAACTAAAACTTCTCTGTCACACACATCTGTAAGCCCAACTTCTTCCTCGCATTTCCATCTGCTAGACACCTCTCCTTGGTGTCGTTCCAGCATCTCCAATTCCAGATGTCCCATCTTTCCCCCAAAACCTGCTCTTCCTCTTCCTCGGGTCCCTCTTTTTGCCAACACTGTCACTTGAAACATGTCACTCTGTGAATGCAAAATCTTCAGTGGACTCTCAATGATCATGGAAGGCACTAACCTTTTTGGGGATGACATACAAGACACCCCATAATTCATCGCAACTGACCATTGTAGCTTGGTCTCTCACCAGACCCCACCCCCAACTCTCCACACTGAAGTTCTTAAGATTTCTAAGCATGCTACCATGTTCTTTCACATATTTGTGATTTTTCCTTTATTTTTAGTTAATTAATTAAAAAAAATTATAGTTGACATACAATGTTATATTGGTTTTAGGTGTACAATATAGTGGTGGACATTTATATACCTTCCAAAGTGATCCACAATAAATCTAGTAACCATCTGCTACCATACAAAGTTGTTACGGTATTATTAACTATATTCCCTATGCTGTATATTACATCCCTGTGACATTTATTTTATAACTGGAAATTTCTACCTCCTAATCCCCTTCACTTCTTTTTGCTTATCCCTCTACACTCTACCCCTCTGAAGCTGTTCCTTAGCTTAAAATGCTTTCTTCATCTAGTCACCTGGTGAATTCATATTCATTCTTTAAGACCTACTTCAAATGTCACCTCCTCTGTGAAGTATGCCCAGATTGTCTCAGGCAGAGTTAGACATTCTCTCCAATCACCTTCTCTAAAACTTTTTGCATGTGCTGCTAAAGCATCTATCATAGGTCATTAGTGTTAATTGTTCATGACTCTGCCTCCCACATTAGCTTGTAAGCACCCCAGGGGCAACAGCCCTGTATAATTTACCCTTCATTCTTTTTTAAATGTGATGTGGGACAGAAAGTAAATGTTCATTGAATGAATGGATAATGAATGAATGAATGAATGAATGGATCTGTTTTCTGGCACATACTGCTTTCTACCTTGTATTGTCTTTATTTGGGTATCTCATCTCCTTTCCTGAACTGAGAAATCTTCCATGGCAATAACAACGTGATCTATTTTTGCATCTCCTACCGCAGCCTACCCTGATGCCTATTGTTTGAATAAAGGAGCAAAACTCTTGTAGGACCTTGTGTCATATGTTACAATTGTAAAGCTATTTTCAGACACTGCTTCACTTGCCCTTCACAATGACCCTGTAATCTAGCCATGATAAATTGGTGTTATCCTCATGTAGCAGATGAAGCAATTGAGTAAGGCCTTGGAACCCTGCTTTCTCGGTTTTTAGAACAATGCCTATTCCATGTGATGTTCTTGAGAAAAGGCAGGTCTGCTCATCAGTTCCTTGTTTGGAGAGTTTGGGAGTGAATGTAGAGATTCACCACTGCTTGTAAAAATAGCTAAACCCTTATCGATCCTTCCCATATAAGTCTAACATGAATGATTTAAGTGAGCTTGAAGGTTTGGAATATGAATCAGAAAGGGCAAAATAAGGGGAGAATAGAAGAATCTGAACCCTTTAGATATATTTTGGGCAAGAAAAAGACTTTGGCGGCTTGGAAAGAGAACCGTAAGATGGGGTGCTATGCAAGGCAGCATCAAGAAGCACTTAGTAATATTTTCTAAAACACCTAGGTAGATCTGCTTTTAAATTCAAGTTCCTCCAGGAAAGAAGATATCAAAAATGCTAAAAGAAAACCAAATCTGTATAGCCTTGGCCCACCTCAGCATGCTGCTGTGTTTATACATCTATATATTTGCAGCACTGGGCACAAAACCTAGCTCAGGAGGGCCAGGCAGACAGAAGTGGTAGCCTGACATCTGACTCAAAGGTGAGGAGGGCTGGAGTGGAGGAAGTTGCCCAGGATCAGGGTCAGCACCCTACATCCAAAGCCTTCGTTTCCATCCAGGCACAGCAGAGTCAAAGCACCTCTGCCCTGCCTGCTTCACAGGGAGTAAGGAAGACTCCTGCTCCTGAGACCTGGTTAGGGCAAGTCTTAGCCAACACATCCATGGGTGTCCGAATTAATGCTCAAGCACCAGGAGGCCCTGGGAGTTTGGCCTGTTAAACAGCTGCTTTGGGAGCATTACTTATTCCTACTGACCCCACCACATATAATCCACCTGACCCTCCTCAGAGGGTGGGTCCCCCCAAAGACCATATCCTTCCTTCTGACTTCTGTCTTCCGGGGCCCCTGCTGTGCGAATAGACCCCCTGTGTCTCAGAAGATAGTCTATGTCCCCATAACTGCCAAATATGGGCTGGGCCAGAGAGCCAAGTTTTTCCACCCCAGCCCTGCTGGGCGGCTAGGCAACCCTGTGCTGGGGGGTGGGGAGGAGAGGATGAGAGAGAAAAGGCATTTGCCAAGAAGAATCTGTAGCCGCGGGTAGACCATGACAATTGGGGAACCACAGAGAATCAGGCTCAGGAGGGACTTTGGCAACCTATTGCCCAAGAGTCCAACCCCTTCTTTCTGAACTGGGAGCTATTCAAGGTCGTCTCCCTGGTGTCAGTATAACAACAATACATTGTGGTGCACGCCTGCTCCAAGCGAGGGTCCAGAGTGTCCAGGTCAAGTTGGAGCAAATGACAGACCTTTGCGGTACCCTCTAGTAGGAGTCTCTCGCCTGCCCGCCCGCCTTTCCCCTCGCTTCAAAACTTCCAACAAGCGGAGGCTGGGCAGCCTTTCCAGGAAGAAGTTCAAAGTCTGGCCCGAGAGCTTCAACAGACTTCCAGCCCCCTGCTTCTGTGCAGGGGCACACCAAATCCTTCCCCCGAGGGAGGGTTCTGTGCTCAGACCTCTGGACCTCCTAGATCCCGGCAGGTGCATGGATTGTTTGGGGGCTCCTGTGGGCAGCCCCCGCCCACCGCGCGCCTCCCGAGGCCGCCGCTTCTCCGTGTGCGGGAGGAGAAAGAAGGGCGCGCAGCCGCAACTGACCTGAGATGCCGCCCCCAACCACGACCACGTCGCATTTGCTGCTCATGGCGCTCGTCTCTCTCCAGGCTGCCCTGGTGCCTGCTGCTCTGGTCTCTGGGTCTCGGCCCTCGCAAGCCGCACTCCCCCACCCACTACCACCTTAGTGGAACTGCTATATAGCCCGCCCAAGGCGCCGGGAAGCTGAGCCCCGCCCGCCGCCCAAGCGCTGGCCGGGAGGAGCGCTGGGCTACCGCCCCCGCCCGCAGCTCTGACCTGCTTAGGGCTGACACCTGGGGGGAGAGGCCGCCTGGGGCCTGCAAAAGTCCCTCCCTGGGACCACCACCCCTTGGCCTTCTGCACAGTAATTTTCCATCAGCCTTCCTAGTGTGCCGTTGAGCTTGGTGACTGGGAGGGTGGCAGACTGGGGAGTCTTCCTCCAGCACCCCAATTACTCCCCAGATCGGAGCAATACAGATAATAGCAAATATTAATTGAGTTCTTTCCAGGTCCAGGCACCTTACTAAGCTCTTCACATTGCATGATTCAAATGAAACCTTACAATAACCCATTTTACAGATGAGAGAAGTGAGATAAAGTAGTTAGTGAGGCGTGAAGGCAAGATAAAAAGCCAGAAAGAAAAAAAAAAGCCAGTAAGATTCTGAGACCCACTTTGTGCCACCACATAGCACTGCCATTAATCTTGACATGTCCTTGAGTAGGATTCCCAGACCTCTCATACTCCTTTCAAATACCCACTTCTTTCCACTGCCCTTATGCCCACAATTAATTCAGGAAGGCTCTTCCCTACTATTGCAAGTGCAGCGCCTCAAAACAATCTTAAATTGCCTCACTTTTGCAAATGATCAAAATAGCCAACTGCTCCTTGAGCAAATGAGTGTGTCAGTGCTGGAAGCTGTTGAGGCAGGAACCCAGGAAACTGGTGGTAGCAGGGGCAAGGCCTTGGATGGGCAGGGTAAAATTCAGAGGCCCCTCCCTGCTCTAAACAGCAAGGGGAGTTACTTATGGCCATGGGATGTGGGTCTGGGGACCTTGACTTTGCTAAACATGGGGGGTGATTCAACAAGATTAAAGTTGTTAAGCTGAGGTGTCTCCAAGTGAAACAGGTTATTTCTTCAGAGCACTGGGAAAGCCACCTCTGAGAATGAAAAGTAGAATGAAGCAATGTATGGTGGCTTCTCAAGAAATAAGTGTACGAAGTGCTTTTGTTCATGTTAGGAGAGCTACAGTATGGGTGATGACTTCAGGTCTGGTGAATTGATGAGAGTTTGAAGCAAACCTCCTTCTCAGCCCACCCCAGTCCATGTATCTACCTGCTGCCAACATATCCTGAGCTTTTGCTGTCCTCAGAATAGAAGAGAGTTTGGACATGTCTGTGACTGAGAAGTCGCTGGTAACAAGGACAGTTTTGATCCAGCTTTGACTTGGATTCTAGAAGCTTCCATCTCTCCTGCTTTGGTATAAAACAGCCACAGGGCCTGAACCTTGAGCCCATGTCTCCACTGTCTCACCCTGCAGACAGCCTATGCTGCCCTCCTCCTTGCCAAGCCCTACCTATCCACCTCTATTGACAGGGCCCTGAAGCTGTGTGGGTTCCTTAGCTGTGGGCACTCTTGTCTCCTCACCTAGCCTGCAAGTCAATCACATGTCTGGTGGGATAGGGTGAAATGGGTGGAAATGATACTTCTACGATCTGCTTGGGATCTGTTTTGCTTGGCTCCAGCAACACCAAGTCAGCCAGGGGGCTGGGTATCTAAAACTTTGAGTCCAATGCAGGCTAACTATAACTTCTTAATGTCCAACTGGCAACTAGGCCAGAAGAAAAAACGCAGTTCCATGGTGTCTATGGAGAAAACTCACTGACAAACATCATTTTCCCCAGACAAAGGTAATCAGTTACGTTGTACTCCAAGAGGTCACAAATTTGTTAAATTAGAAGTCCAGCCTTGATTGTAAGGAAAATAGAAGCCTTTAAAGAGGTCTCTGAGGCCCCCTTATCCCCACATCCAAGCAGTAGTCCAGGCCTGCTCAAGGTTCTAAGTCTCTTAGGTGAAGTAATTCTCAAAGTCCGTCATCTCCCTCAGCATTATGTGGCCAGATGAGGCCCCTAGAAACAGTGCTTCTCAAATTTGAACATGTGTACAGATCACTCAAGTCTGGGTTGGGGTGTGAGAAGCTGCATTTTCTAACAAGCTCCATGTGATGCTAGTGCTGCTGGTCCATGTATCATACACCTTGAGCACAGTCTTCTCTATTGCAGGTGTCCATTCCCCATTAATTCCAGAACTAGCTCCATTCTCCAGAGCCATACCTGCTATGCTGAGCCCTGCGGAAGAGATGCACAAGATGGAGGCTTCCCCTACCCTCTTTTGAGGCTCACACTCTTGTCAGGGAAGATATCCAGGAAGAGTGATCATGAGTGTAAACCTGAATGTTGCTCTGGAACATGCATCAGGGCCAGATAACGTAGCCCAGGCAATCACAGAGGACCCCGAAAAGAAAATGACTTTCCTGTTGGGATGTGAAAGACAAATCAGAGTTAATAAACTATTGAGGAAGAGTTAGGAGGCAAGCCTGAGGCTGGAGTATTGGAAAAAAACTGGAAACAGTCCAGGGTACAAAGAGCATCTTTGACCACCTTTAGGACTTAATACAAACACTACAAAACTAATAGCAATTAATAGGATAAGAACAAGGAAAAAATAGCAATGAATAAAATGATAGGGAGCATCATTATTGTTGTGTGTGTTTGTGTCTTCTCTTCCCAAGTTGATAATAAAGTCCCACAGGAGGGGATCATGCATTATCTTTTATTCATCCATTCAAGAACAATTTATTGAGCACCAACACTGCATCAGGTACTGTGCTTATCATTGCAAATAAGCCGTTATAAATAAGAAATAATGCTAATCACAGGAAAACCAAATATGAAAACACACGATTACAATAAACCTAATTCATGTTCCAATGGAGTGATGCTCAACACCGCTAACCAAGAAGCACAGATGAGTGCTGTTTGCCCTGAGCAGTGTTTATTTGCCTTTCTAACTTGATGAAATCCATGTTTCTTTCATCAATTAAAATGAACTTACTTTCCTTTCATTTTTTTATTAGAAGACTGCCAAAGAGATAAAATGTCCTTATTACTTCTTTCTTGCTGTCCAGCTTTTCATTAATGGATATTTCAGTGAGTTTCTTATGATGCCACAGGAGGTTTCAATAAAGAGGCAGGCTGTGCAGAACAGAGTTCACCTGATATTATCTAAGTGGTACATTTCATCTTCTTTTTTTTTTTTTGAACACTGGAAGCTTGACAGGGGATGGAAATTTAAAAAAAAAATAGATTCTTTAGAGCTTACCAGTTTCTTTTTTCCCAACTTCTCTGCTAATCTTTTTTTAAACATACACAGGGGGATCAAAAGATGAAAGGGTCAGTCATTGCAGCCAGGACAGCTCTTTAACAATGTTAAATGGGAACTTTAACAATGTAACTATTGTTCAATGTTATGAGGCCTTTGATTCTGCCCAGTGAAGTATCCATCATCAGCTTGGATCCTAATATGAAAGTGTCCAAATCTCCAAAACAACAGGGGAACTTTCAATGGACCAAGACCTTGCTTTTGACCTCAAGGACTTGCTTACAGGGGAATCACATCCTCAAGCAGCCTAAGAGTTGAGGGCACCCAGCTTTAATCCAAGTCAAAGCTCTTCATGGAACACGGCTATAGGCTTGAGATCCAACTCAAAAGTCCATAGGCTGGTTTAAGATGCCAAAGGAAACACATGCCCCAGGACCAGGAAACTGGTCAGGAACTGGATCAAAGTAGAGTTGACAGGGAACAAGTCAGGTGACAAGTGGCTGTTCATGACTCACCTTAACAAGCTGACAGTTATGTGGATGCATTGAACTGTCTTAAAGAGACAAGGTTGACTGTTGCCTTGCAGCTGCCAACTCAAATGCTCATGCGCATTGATCCTTTGAAGACATAAGGAAGCGTCTTGGAATGCTGAGACCCGAGGGAATGATCTCGGTAAAACTTCCTTATCCGGTGGTCTCGGAATGCTGAGGCCATCCCGGGGATCATACGTATGTGTGAAAGCACAGCACCTGCTTGATCACAATGCGTTTCAGTGAAGCAGCTGCCAGTCTAATGGAATCAATGAACTGGGTATAGATACTCAAATTGACTTCTTGGCAACAGTTGTAAATAAGTTATTCACCTTCCAGGATCAGGGCTTGCTCTCTCAATCTGCAGAGACAAGACCCCTGGCCCGCAGAAATTCTATTTTTGACTCTTGTGATTTCTTAACCCATCGCCGCCCCTCCTTGAAACCCCAGCCCTTGTCACACAGGACGTGATAGTTGACATGGAAGAGAAATGACTCTTCCTGCCTAAAGAAACAGAGTATAGTTCTTTCCCCTATGACCTAATTGCCATAGCATGAGCAGGGCAGGGACAAAGGGGCAGAGCACAGAGGGGCAGGTCCCAGAACATGTGAATCAGACAGAGGCACCAAGCAACAAGACTTCAGAAAGAAAGAGGCCATACCTAGACATGTTGCATAGCACGCTGAAGAAGAACAAACCTTATCTGTAATATAAGTACTAAACAACCTGTACCCAAAGTGATTTTTTTACAGTTACTGATGTCGAGACTAAAACTATTTCCACAAATCATAAGAGTTTCTAAACAAGGAGTGACATATCAGAACAAACAACATGACAAGGGCTGTGTTGGACACACAGAGGAAAAGCGAACGGCAAATATACAGCTCAGGAAGAAGAGAAGACTAGAACAGACATTCCCTAAGAACTACAGATTAAGGGTTTTCACCAATTCTTTTGGGAGAGGAAATTAGAAATTAATATTAGAGCTCTATTGTACTCTAATTATTGCTTGCTGAACAGAGTTATTTCCAATTAATTATTCTTATTTATATTATCCTAATTTCATAGTGTGACATCACTGATGCAGAATCAATTCTTTGCTTATTTTTATGTAGTCCTGAGTTAAATAATCTCTCCATGTTTTCTTATAAATAGACATTTATATCATGTAAATTCCAGATGACAATTGCAATTAATAGTCTGGTAACTATGGTAATAAGATGAGAAAAAAGAGCTCCATTTATAGATGGCTACCTCAACAATACATATTCCTGGTGGGGAGGATTACACATTATGAAATGATGCTGGTAGCTGGGCATTGCGTTGACTTGAACTCTTCTAAGTAATAAAAATCCAGTTTATATGAAATGAAAGTGTTTAAGAACAAAAATTATACTTCACTATGGATGTTGTGACTGTTAGGAGTTTAAACCATGAACAATTATAAATATAAGTGAAGTA
>NW_017731357.1:3064027-3078284 GCF_001890085.2 Hipposideros armiger | reverse complement strand
TCATTTGTCCTTGGAGCAGCAGCCAGGCCTTTGTACTCCTGCCTCCATCCCTCATTAGATGTGGGCTGCCTGGGGACGGTAATGTGGCTCTCAGAAGCTGAGACAATCCTCCAAGAAGGCTGACTTGATTTTATTGGGATCTGTTAAATTTATAAAATCAACTTATGAAGAACCAATATCTTTATGATGTTCACTTTTTTTTATCCATCAACATGCAATGTTTTTCTGCCAAGCTTGCGACCGGAGACGCCAAGGACGAGACAGAAATGCAATGCAGAGAACAGGCAAGACAGACAGCGACGTCTGACCCCGCGTCCTCACTGGCTTCAGTCTTTTATTAGAGATAATAGAGGAACAGGTGGTAGAAAATAACAAGTATGCCCCTAAGACTAAGGGAGAAATGCTTATTCTAAGAGCTGTTTTTTAACTCAAGAGGAGCAAAACAGTTTCAAAGACTTTCGCTGGGCACACATTGATTTCAGTGTGGCAGGCATCCAGCCTAACTCAGTTAACCATTAGTTGACCGCCGAACTTTGGCTCAAGGCAGCAACCTTACAACCTTGGTTTTGGGGGCTCATGTGGGGGAGTCCCTAATGTGTCCCTACATTTTTCCACTTGTTCAAGTATAACCTTGTGTATTAGAAACTGTTTTGTAATTTTCCTCAAATAGATTTTGGATCTATCTTGTTAAGTTTACACCTATGTATTTTCTTTTTTAAAAATGATTTTTATTTAAAAATATAGCTAACATACAACATTATATCAGTTTCAGGTATACACCATAGTTGTTCAACATTTATATATCTAAAGAAGTCATCACCAAAAGTCCAGGAACCATCTGACCCCATACAATGCTATCACAATATTATTGACTATATTCGCCATGCTGTACATTACATCCTCGTGACTTGCTTGCTTTACATCTGAACATATGAACCTCTTATTCCCCTTCATCTCCCCCCTTTTATAATTTTTCAATTACTGTTAACATTCAATATTATTTTTTATTAATTTCAAGTGTACAGCATAGTGGTTAGACATTTGTATAATTTAAGAAGTGATCCCCCTGACTAGTCAAGTACTCACCTGGAACTATACATAGCTATTACCATATTATTGACTATATTCCCTATACTTTACATCCCCATGACTGTATAGAACTGCCAATTTGTACTTCTTACCTCTTTACCTTTCACCCTGTCCCTCAACCCCCTTCCAATCTATCACTCCAAAAAATCTAGTACTTATCTGACACCATAGTTATTACAATATTATTGACTATATTCCTTGTGTTATACTCTACATCCCCATGACTACTTTGTAACAACCAATTTGTACTTCTTAATCTCTTCCCCTTTTTTCACCTACCCCCACAACCCCCCTCTTATCTGGCAACCATCAAAATGTTCTCTGCATCTATGAGTGTGTTTGTTTATTTTGTTCTTTAGATTCCACATATAAGTGAAATCAAATTGCATCTGTCTTTCTCTGTCTGACATACTCCACTCAGCACTGTACCCTCCAGGTCCATCCATACCACCGCAGATGGCAAGAACACATTCTCTTCCATGGATGAACAATATTCTTTTGTGTGTATGTACCACCTCTTCTTTATCCGTTTATCCACTGATGGACACCCAGGCAGCTTCCACATCTTAACCATTGTAAATAGTGCTACAATGAACATATGGATGCACACGTCCCCTTAACAGCGTTTTGGGTTTCTTTGGATAAATATCCTGAAGAGGGATTAATGAGTCCTTCTTTGTCTGTTGTTATAGCCTTTGTTATAAAGTCTATTTTCTCTGATATAAGTATTGCTACTCCAGCTTTTTTTTTCCACTTCCATTTTCAATGAAATAACTTTTTCCATCCTTTTATTTGCAGTCTGTGTGTGTCTTTCAATCTGAATTGAGTCTCTTGTAGGCAACATATGTAAGGGTTTGTTTGTTTTTTTAATCCATTCAGTCCTTGTATGTCTTTTGATTGGAGCATTTAATCTACTTACATTGAAAGTAATTGTTGATAGATATGTACTATTGCCATTTTATTATTCATAATTTTTATTTGTTTCTGTCTTTAAAGNGGGGGGTGGGTAGAATCACCCCCTGTCGAAAACGATTGGTCTAGATGAAAGCAATCTGTACCAGTTGAATTAGATGTCTAAGAAGTTGCTAATGTAATTTTTTCCTATCCAACTGAGACAAATAAGGGACAATTTAAACAAATAAAGTCTATTCCTTTGAAAAGCTTGCATCTAAGATGAATAAAAGTGCTGCCAGACATGAATACTGGATGATGAAAAGACAAATGATGAACTTTACCCATTAAGATCACATACATTCACTTCAAAGCTCCTGATTTCAGTGGTCCTGGGCCAACCTCAGTTAGTTCCCTCATTGAAATAAGTGTACCTGACAAAAGCAAGTTGTTACTGGCTAATTACAAGGAGTATTACCTTTAATAAATGTTACTGTATCTACAGTTTGAGGCAGAAGAAAAATTGTCCATGATAAAGGAAAAGAAGAAAGACCCTTGAAAATCTGGAGTCACTCTTGAGAGGCATTTCTCCTCAGCTTGTAAACACTGTGTTCTGTCAGTTCCTTAGGAAATTTGTACATTCAAAAATCCCTTAGGAAATTTGTACATTCAAAATCATTCTAGCAAATCAGATAGATCCCATATTGTTTGCCTCTGGCCATCTTATGCTAGAAACATTATTTCATCACTTTGAGAAACAATTATTACTTCCAACTACTATTTGGAAGCTCATTAAGAATTGATCTCTATGGGAGAGATAAGCAAGGAGATATAGTCACAATGTTTTTTTTGTTTGTTTCGAGAAATTAGTTTTTCCTATGTGAAGTTAGAAAGAATTATTTTTTCTGATAATTTATTAAGTGAAATTTAGTATGGGATTCAAAATATGAATAAAATGAGTTTATATTTTGAATGCCTACTGTTTCATGGAATTATGGACTAAATATTAGAGGAAACTCTTATCCTTGCTTTAAAAAAAAAGGTAAAGCACTGAGTGAAAGTTTCAGAAGCTCCAACGGATAAGTATTAGTCAAAAGGGATTTTCAATAAAGTCTCTTAATTTCTTACTCACAGTGACATTAAATAATAATCAGATATAGGATTTCTATTTCCAGCAACATGATATATATACTAAATGTCCTGAAAATTCTCCCAATGCAAACCAGCTAAAAAATAGATAAACACACAACAAACATCACATTATGCTAAATAAAAGAAGCCAGACACAAAAGGTCACATATTGTATGATATCATTTATATGAAATGTTTAGAATAGGTAAATCCATAAAGACAGAAAGCAGAGTCATGGTTGCCAGGAGCTAGGGGGAGGAGGAATGGGGGATTAACTGCTTAACAGGTACAGGGTTTCCCTTTGGGGTTATGAAAATATTTTGGAAGTTGATAAAGGTGGTGGTTGCACAACATTGTGAATGTACTAAATGTCACTGAAATGTACACTTCAAAATGGTTCATATGATGTTGCATGAATGTGACCGCAATAAAAAAATATATAGACATAACAAATATTTTAAAATGTATAACCAATTTAATAAGAAAATGATAGAAATCATGAGTGATCAAAACTTAGGAGGCAGATGGAAGCATAAGTAATCATCTGAAACTACAGCTATCTGGGGTCTTTGATTATTTTCCTAATGAAACGAATTGTTTTTTTAGGGTAGCACAGGACAGGAGGCAATGCTTTGGACTCATGCTGCATGAGATGTTAGAAGTGAGACCCTTGAATGAAGCCCAAACACTGGAAGGAATGAGTCAATGAAAGGGCTCATTGGACACAAGCCACCTGCCTGAAAAGCAGAAGAAAAAGAATATGACTTGGGATATGCATGTAAAAACAAGTTTCTTCCTAAAAAACTGTAACAGAATGTTACAATGAATGCTAGAAATTATGGGGAAAGGTAATAATTAAATACTTATAATTTAAAAAAATATATTTATCATATTAAACTATTAAATAAAATTTTAAAAAATTATAAAATGGAAGGAATTGAAATCTAAAGGTTTGTTAGTGCATTGAAAGTAAAAAGGAAAAGAATGAAANTTATGGAGGTTGTGTGTGCTCACCTGTTATAATTGAGCCTTGATTGCTATTGGCACATCAGTGAGTGCGATTAACTCTCAGGCTGACTGGCTGTGGGGTTTGGCCACATCCACAGCTCATGTGCTATTGTGTAGGAGGCTTATCCCACTGAGTGGGATTCACTTCAGTGGGATCTGGTGCCTGTTGGGACCACCTTTTGAGTGGGCCACTTATGAGGTTAATTGAGCAGTCCTGTGCTATAGTCTGAAGCCAACTTCCAAGTATATTGGTTTGGTGCCTTTTGGGAGGGGCTCTGGTGCAGGCCCAGGTCAGTCACTGCCTGTAACTGTCCAGGGGCTACCTGGTAGGAGCTACAAAGCAATCCATAGTTCTTCATTGCTTGTGCTAAAACTGGAGGCCATGCTGCAAGAGGCCGTCCTCCAAACCAAGGATGCATACAACCAGTACCAGGCCTGGGGTAACTGCAAAATGCCAGTACACCCAGAGGCCTGCTGCAACCTGCTGGCTCTCTTAAGGTTCAGCCCCTGATAAAGCTTTGTGCAGTACATGAGTTGTGTGAGGCAGGGTCTCAGAGAGTCAGTAGAGTGGGAAGGGTTGTGGTCACCAGGTTAATGTAGACCCTGGTTTGGTGCCAGTGCTGAGCCTGGAGTGACACAGCAAAAGTCTCAGAGCACACCGAGACTAGTCATCACCCACCTGGGGCCCATGGACTCCAATAGTTTTCCAGAAAAGAGTGCAATGTGGGAGGGGTTGGCTGCTCACAGAGAAAGTGCCTCCAGCTGTGTGCAAGTTGTGGGGGACAGGGTCTCAGCTGAGTCAGCTGGGTGGAGCAGCAGAGTTCGCCAGGCCAATCAGATTCAGATTTGGCTATGTTAGGGGTGGGTTCAACATAGGAAAGATGGCTCCCACCTGCCAGTTGCACGGAAGAAGGACCCCTCACCAGGAAAATGATGACTGTCCTCCAGCCCTCCCCTGAAGCCACACACCTCAGTCTGCCCTCCATATGCCTCCAAGGCCTCCTGAGTCACCATCACTATGTTGTAGCCCAATGTGAGTGCCTGGGAGCAAGTGAGTCTGTTTGTGGGTCATTTAAGAGGAGGTCTGGGTTTCCCACAGCCTTCCATCCCACCTTGCATGGTCAGAATCCCCACTGTTTTTCACAGCCAGATGTTGTGGAGGCTCCTCTTCCCAGAGCCAGTACTCCAGGCTGGGGAACCTGGTGTGGGGAGCTGTGGTACCTTGCTCCCCTGGGGTAACCTCTGCTGCTGAGATATCCCTACTGAGCCTCAACCTCCACAGGAAGGGTTTGGGACCCCTTTGGCATCTCTACCTCTCCTACCAGTCTCAACGTGGCTTCTTCTTTATATTTTTAGTTATAGGACTTCTGTTCAGTTAAAATTCAGATGGTTCTCCAGATTGATTGTTCTATAATTTAGTTGTAATTTTAATGTGCTCATGGAAGGATGCAAACACAGTGCTTATCTACTCTGCCATCTTGGATCTCCCTGTGATTGTTGAGCCTTGATTACTATTTGCACATCAGTGGATGGGATTGACCCTCAGGCTGACTGGCTGTGGGGTTTGGCCACGTCCACAGCTTATGGACTGCTGTGTGAGGGGTTTACCACACGAAGCAGGATTCCTACCCACTCCCACCCCATTCCCATGGGCTCTGGAGTCTGTTGAGACTACCTTTTGTATGTGCCTAATTGGGTGGTGCTAATTGGGTGATGCTCTGCTGTGGCCTGATGCTAACCTGCAAATATCTTGGTTCTGGAGGCTTTTGGGGGGGGCTCCACTGCAGGCTTAGGTCGCCACTTCCTGTGCCCAGTCAGGAACTACCTAATAGGAGCTATAAATTGATCCATAGTTGGTCATTGCTTGTGCTGAACTTTGAGGAACATGGGAGAGGCCACACTGTGAACCAAGGACATCTGGGGTCTGGGATAGCACTGCACAAAGCAAGGGCACACTGAGGCCTGCTGCCAGTTGCCAGCTCTTGTAAGTTTCAGCTGCTGATAAAGCCTTATGCAGTATGGAGTTAGGTGGGGTGGGGTCTCAGTGAGTCACCAGCGTGGAACAAGAGGAGCTCACCAGACCAATTCAGTTGCCGATTTGGCCATGGGTGTAGGGGAGGGCTCAACACAGGAACAACAGTACCCAACTGCTGGCTGCATGGGAGGAGAGGACCACACACAGGGAAAATGGTGACTAGCTTCCAGTCCTCACCTGTAGCCACACACCTCAGTCTGTTGTCCCCCATTTGCCTGTGAGACCCCCTAACTCGCTGTCTCTCCTCCAGAGCCCAGGGAGACTGCCTGTGGGCACATTTGTGTGGGCCTTTTAAGAGGACATCTGGGTTTCCTGCAGCTTTCCATCCCACCTAGACAGTTGGAATCCCCACTGTTTTTTCACAGCCAGATGTTGTGGAGGCTCCTCTTCCCAACACCAGTACCCAAGGCTGGGGAGCTAGTGTGAGGCTGGGGTCCTTTGCCCTTCCTTGAGGAACATCTGTGGCCAAGATATCCCTCCCGATTTTCATCTGCCACACAGAGGTTTGGGGCCAGCCCATTTCATGTCTCTGTCCCTCCTACAAATCTCGATGTGGTTTCCTCTATATATCCTTAGTTATAAAACTACAAAATTTCTGTTCAACTAGACTTCAGGTGGTTCTCCAGGTTGATTGTTCTATAATTTCATTGTAATTTTGAGGTGTTCATGGAATGAGGCAAGTATAGCATTTATCTACTCCACCATCTTGGGTCATGTCCCCTGGGTACTTTCTTTCATTTATTTTGTTCTATTGTGAATGAGACCTTTTGTTTCATTATATCTTTGAATATAATACTGTTTTTTTAATGGAGGACTTTTATATTTTGTATAGTTATTTTATAACCTATCACTTTATTAAAATCTCTTGCTATTTGCAGTAGTTTTTCCATTAATTTGAGTTTTATATAAAAGATAATGCAAATAAAGACAGTTTTACCTTAGCATAGCTAAGAAAATCCTGAAGAAGAGGAGGAAAAATAAAGGGAAGCAGAGAGCTGGACTAACTAGGTATAAAAACATATTTTAAAAGCCTCTATGACTAAAACAGAGTGGCATTAACTCATGAATAGATAAACCAATGGAATGGAATTGCATAGATTGACTCAATTGCATATGGAAATTTGCTATGTGATAAAAGGTGAATCTCAAATCAGTGAGGAAATGATGTAGGTTGTTTTTTTTTCTCCATAACTATGTTATTTTAACACATTGAGGATGGGACACTTAAATATACAGACACAAATCTGCATCACCGGTCCACAATGCGTTAAACAGTTTCAAATTTACAGAAAAGTGAAAGTAGAGCATGAACTTCATTCTCTTCCACAGTTCTCATATGCATGAACTGAACTGTGTCCCTCCAAAAGTCATATGTTGAAGCCCTAGCCCCAGTGTAATGGTATTTGGAGATGCGGAGTTTGACAGGTGATTAAGTTTAAATGAGGGTGGGGCTTAATGATGGGGTTAGCACCCTTATTAAGAAGAGACACTAGGGGTTGGCCGAGTGGCTCAGTTGGTTAAGAGCACAAGCTCTGAGCAGCAGGGTCACCAGCTTGATTCCCACATGGGCCAGTGAGCTGTGCCCAAGCTGAACTGCCGCTGAGCTGGCAACAGGTGGCAAGATGGTTCAGCTGGTGACAGCACATGCTCCTAACAACAAGGTTGCCGGTTCGACTCCCACATGGGATGGTGGGCTACACCCACTGCAACTAGGATTGAACACGGCACCTTGAGCTGAGCTTCCCTGAGCTGCCAAAGGGCAGCTAGATGGTGACTGGACTTGGAGCTGAGCTAGCTGCGCCCTCCATAACTAAGACTGAAGGACAACTTGGCTGTTCCCCTTCTCCAATTCCCCAACACTGTTCCCCTCCCCCAATTCCTCAATAAAATCTTTAAAAAAAAGAAGAAGAAGAAGAAGAAGAGACACCAGAGAGCATTCTCTCTCTTTCCCCCGCTCCTTCCCTCTTTCCCTCCCTCCCTTCTTCCCCCTCATTCTCTCCCTCTGCCATCTGAAAATACAGTGAGAAGGGGGCCACTTACAAACCAGGAAGCCTCACTAGAACCCAACTAGGTGGACATTCT
Organism: Hipposideros armiger; assembly: GCF_001890085.2. NCBI lineage: Eukaryota > Metazoa > Chordata > Mammalia > Chiroptera > Hipposideridae > Hipposideros > Hipposideros armiger. The sequence goes on along the minus strand of NW_017731357.1, from coordinate 3,070,048 downwards.
GATCTCAGGCTTCCAGCCTCCAAAAGTGTAAGAAGTATATTTCTGCTGTTTAAGCCACCCAGTCTATAGTACTTTGTTATGGCAGGTTAATGCACAATGGCAGGAGTTTTTTCTCTTCTACTGTTAACCTCCTCAGGCTACTCCCTTTTTAAATTTTTATGCTAATGTACCTTCCCTGAGTCACTTTGTTGAATCCTCCTGTAACTTCTATGTTACACCTACTTGATATTTTCCCTTCTTGGTTCTCTGTCCACATGATTTTCCCATTTTCCCGGGCCTAACTACTCAGCCACTTCGCTGAAGGCTCTTATTCTACTGGAAATGTTGCATTTTCTCTCTCAATAAATCAAATGACCCTTTGGCCCTTCCTTGAAATATCTTACACCCATAAAAATCCTGAAGTAGAAATGTCTTCAAATTTTACAGTGATTGTTCTAATAGTCTTGACTTTAGGTAATGTTTTGTAGGCTTTTGTTTTAAGTTGGAAAATTTTAGCTATAGCATTTGCACAACAAAGCCAACAAAGTTCACCTAAGCCTTTTACACATTTTCTGAAAGAGGCTAAATAACAAAGGCGATGGTCTCACTTCGGAAAAAATTTTCTATCCCAAAGTTCTAAACTACAGTCTGATGTTCTGATACTATAACCACTGACAGATATCTGGCCATGTGCAGTATAATTACTATTATACTAAGGATCCCAAGAGCTTCTGAAATCCTAGAATGTTTCCTAAATTATCCACCAAAAATGATTAAATATGCTGAATATAAAAGTGACTTAAGAGACCCAACCAAATGCAATGTGTAGACTTGTTTGGGTCCTGATTAGAGTAAACCAACTATATTTTGGGGACAAATGGACAAATTTGACTATAGACTGGCTACTAGATGGTAGTAAGCGATTATTCCTCATTTTGATATATGTGATAAGGTTGTGGTGGTTATATAAAAATGTCCTTATCAGTTAGTGACACATACTAAATATTTGATTGTGAAAAACATGTTTGAAAGTTGCTATAAAACATACGAGGAAAAAATAGTGGTAGCTGTAAATAAAACAAGACTGGCAAAACAGTGATAGATATTTAAGCTAGGTCATAGGTACATGAGGAATATAGTATACTATTCTTTCAACTTGTGTTCATGTATGAAGATTTCCAGAATAAAATATTTTTATCTGTTCACTATAATTTTATTAAGCATATTTTATTATGTTCAAATTACTTGAAAATTAATAGATTGACAAGTTTGTGGAAAATATTGTTCAACTATGTTGGGGAATAGAGGATTTGCTAAAGAAAATGAAGTTTTCCCATCTCCCTTACTTCCTACTTTAGCAAATTATTCAGCTTCTTTGCTCTCTACATGTAATTCCTTAGAACAAATTCAAATAAACTTTCCATCTCCTCAAAACAGATGAGAAGTTAATACCTTTCAATCTTAAAAGGACTGATGATGTGTACCACTGAGCTGGAAAAGACCTTTGGAACTATTTGGTCTACATCTCTGCTGTCACTTCCTTATGGTGGGCCACCTAAAGCCTTGGGAACAAGGAGTAAGGTCACCGTCAAGCAGGCCCTAACAGTGAGGCAGTGGAACAGCCAGAAGGCTCTAATTAAGAACAGGAAGTGGGCCTGCCGAGTGGCGCGGTGGTTAAGAGCTGGCTTGGGANTAAATTTAACCAAAGAAGTAAAAGACCTGTACTCAGAAAACTATAAGACACTGAAGAGAGAAATCACAGAAGATACAAATAAATGAATATACATACCATGCTCATGGATAGGAAAAATTAATATAGTTAAAATGTCCATACTACCTAAGGCAATACATAGATTCAATGCAATTCCTATCAAACTGCCAATGACATTTTTTACAGAAATAGAACATACAATCCTGAAATTTATGTGCAACCATAAAAGACCCCAAATAGCCACAGCAATCTTGAGAAATAAGAACAAAGTGGGCGGTATCACTCTACCAGACATCAAATCATACTACCAGTCTACAGTAATCAAAACAGCATGGTACTGGCATAAAAACCGGCACATAGATCAATGGAACAGAATAGAGAGCCCAGAAATAAATCTATTCCTATATGGTCATTTAATCTATGACAATGGAAGCAAGAACTTACATTGGGGTAAAGACAGTCTATTCAATAAATGGTGCTGGAAAAACTGAACTGACACATGCAAAAAAATGAAACTGGGCCACCTCCTTATGCCTATATGAGAATAAATTCAAAATGGACTAAAGATCTAAATGTAAGATCCGAAACTATAAAACTCCTAGAAGAAAATATAGGAAGTAAATTTGCAGACATTACCCTGAGTAATATTTTTACTGATATATCCCCTCGGGCAAGGGAAGTAAAATAAAAAATAAACATATGGAAGTACATCATACTAAAAAGTTTTTTCACAACAAAGAAAACCATCAATAAAACAAAAAGGCATCCTACTGAATGGGAGAAGATATTTGTCAACAATACATCTGATAAGGGGTTTATATCCGAAATTTATAAAACACTCATTCAACTAAACACCAAACAAACAAACAACCCAATTAAAAAAATGGGCAGAGGACATGAAGAGACATTTTTCTAAAGAGGACATACAGATGGCCAACAGGAATATGAAAAAATGCTCAACCTCACTAATCATTAGAGAAATGCAAATAAAAACCACAATGAGATATCACATCACTCTGGTCAGAATGGCTATCATCAATAAATCAACAAACAACAAGTGCTGGTGAGGTTGTGGGGAAAAGGGAACCCTCGTGCACTGTTGGTGGGACTGCAGATTGGTGCAGCCACTATGAAAATCAGTATGGAGGTATCTCAAAAAACTGGAAACGGAACTATCTTATGACCCAGCAATTCTACTCTTAGGTATCTATCCAGAGAAATCCAAAACGCTAATTCGAAAAAGTATATGCATCCCTATGTTTATTGCAGTGCTATTCACAGTAGCCAAGACATGGAAACAACTGGAATGCCATCGGTAGATGACTGGATTAAGAAACTGTAGTACATTTATACAATGGAGTATTACTCGGCCATAAAGAAGAATNAGCCAGCGTGAGCAGCCAGCAGCCGCAGTGAGCGGCCATCCAGAAGCCAGCGACTGATCTGCCTCGCCCAGGAAGAGTGCAATGATGGTACCAACTTGGGCCAGTGAAGCAACGTCCTCCACAACTAGACTGAAGAACAAAAGGACAGCGACTTGTCTGTTCCCCTTCCCCCAATTCCCCACCACTGTTCCCTTCCCCCCAATACCCCAATAAAAAAAAAGAACAGGAAGTAGTTTTATCTCTAGCAACCCTTCCTACTGCAAACCGCAGCACTCAATGATATGGCTGAGATTAGAATACAGGACTGCTGGCTATGAAAAACAAGTATGAAAAAGCTGAAATATTGTGAAATTGTCATAGCATTTTCTGTGACTGTAATCGTATAAAACTCTGCTGTATGTGAGACATTGACCAACAAATTCCAGATAACAGGACATTTTCAGGCTTCAAAAAATTATAGTTGTAGTTGTTGTTGCAAATAGAAACTCTAACCTGCTGGGCTCAGAATGAATGCATTTGGCAATGGATTTTTATGCTTCCTGGGCATTTAAATCAAGTCATTTCATCAGTGCTGAGATTTTAGAAGTAGTTCCAGGTATTTTCAGTCATGATGTTCATTGTAGAAATAGTATAACTTACTGATAGCAAAGTGCTAGAGATAAAATTTACTATTTGGGGTTAAATTTAATTATTCAAATAGTTGAGACTGAAACAAGTTGTTTTCCTGGATTGTCAGTATACCATTTTCCTATATGAAACTCAGGCTTAGAATGAATGAGACTAAAAGACAAACTCTCACCCACCCTATTTTTCTGGGAAAAATTCCCTAGGGCCTGGATACACACTTCTCCTAACTTGTTATTTCTGAAGTTATACCCTAAGCTCCATCATTTCCTGGAAATCTGCTCCTCCTTCAGATCACAACTGATTTCACTATAATGTGAATATGAACTAGGATAAATTACTCACTGTCCCTGCCTTTAGAGGAAGAATATTTTAACTTTCTGTCTACCTGAAAGAAATGAGACAACTGCTTATTTATATACTTATTTGAGTACTGACTGCACAGCCAGGCCTCTTTCATATGTCCTCGGAGATGTAGAGAAAACATGAGCGAACAGTTGTCCTAAACTGGGTTGCAAGATGTAGCCAATAAAAATACAGGATGCTCAGTTACATTTGAATTTAAATAAAGTATGCTTTTTAGTATACATGTGTCCCATGCAACATTTACAACATAATCATACTAAAAAAATGCATTGTTTATCTGAAATTCAAATTTAACTGGATGTCCAATACTTTATCTGACAACCCTAGCCACTCCCCCACTAAAAAAATATTTTGTTCTGCTTCAGGAAGAGAAATCAACACAAAAAAATCAATTTGAGACTAATAAGTAGCAGGATATGATCCAGTATTCAATTGTGGGGTACAAGGAAAGGAGTGTTAACAGATGTCAGAATTCTTCCAACAATGAGCTATTCAAGGAACTCTGTCTTAGCAGGTTTTTCCTATGTCCCTAGCCTTTAGCATATTGGTCATGGTGTTTAGTAAATTCTCAATGTGCCTAATGAATGAACACATAAATAAATACATCAATCACTGTGAGGGGACTTGAGGTAGGACTTGAAAGAAGACCAAGATCTGTAGGTAAAGAGTAACAGAGAGAAGGAATGGACATATGCATCTTGGCAGGAGGAGCTGTTACAAAGAATTTCGGTAGCAAAATAGTTCTCAAGCTTTTTTTGTTTTTTAACTGAGAATGACTTGGGCAGAGCAAAAGATTCCACAGCTGCTGAATCTACTCATTGTACTTTCCAGTAGAACTTAAAGTCTATGGAATTGCATGTGATACTCCTAGAAACATGGATATGATATAAATATTTATATTTTTTAGTCTGTTTACAGATCTTCAGGGGAACCCTTGTCACCCATTAGTGGCCTAAGGACTGTATTTTGAGAAACATTCAACTAGAATATAGGTATTAAGTTTCTTGAGCTGGAAAAAATTAAAAACAAGAGACTAAATATTAGATTTTTAACATTTTGATACAACAATGTTAATACAAACAGCATATTCTTTGGCCTGGCAGATTTTAAATGCATTTTTAACAGTTAATTAAAATTATCTGAGACCAAGAAGGAGCAAGATTTAAATTCTAGAATTGCTTCAGCCTAGATCAGGGTTTCTCAACTTCTGCACAATTGATGATTTGGGCAGGAAAAGTCTTTGTTATGGGGGCTGTTCTGTGCATTGCAGGATGGCTAGTACACTCCTGGTTTGATGGTTTATTTTATATGTCAATTTCACTACCCACAGAGTGCCCAGACTAAACATTATTTCTCAATATACTCGTATGTGTCTGCGTTTGCAGATGAGATTAGCATTTGAATGAGTGGCCTTACTAAAGCAGATTGCCATCCCCAGTGTAAGTGGGCATCACCCAATCTGTTGAGGGCCTAAGTAGAACAAACAATGGAGGAAGGAGGAATTTGCCCCTTTTCTTTCTTGCCTGCAGACTTGACTTGGCACATCTCATCTCATCTTTGCCAGCCCTCAGACTTGAATTTAAACCACTGACTCCACTGGTTCTCAGGCTTTCGGATTTGGACTGAATTACACCACTGGCTTTCCTGGGTTTTGAGTTTACAGATGGCAGATTGTGAAAATTCTCAGCCTCCATAGTCATGTAATCCAATTTCTCTCTCTCTCTCTCTCTCTCTCTATATATATATATATACATATATATATATATATATATGTATATATATACATATATATATATATATACATATCTATATCTATATCATCTATATATATATATCATCTTTAGATAGGTAGCAAAAAATATATCCTTTTTAAGAAAGGAAAAACTGTATTAAAATTGTAATACTCAATATACACCAATAACAAAAGATGAACACAAGTCATGTGTACACCTTTTT
>NW_017731357.1:3055638-3061542 GCF_001890085.2 Hipposideros armiger | reverse complement strand
AGTTTTTTAAAAGCATGAATCTTAAAGAGTCAAAGAACAGAAAGAAAATAGGGTACTAATTCACAGAAAAATAATTTCAAATAGACTAAATAGAGTAAGACTGTACAAAACCAATACAGAAACAAGATACGAATAATTTTAAATTAAGTAAATGTATACCCAATCACTGTGAGAAAAAATAACAGCCACACAGCTAATAGCAGAGTTGGTGAGAATTCCTAAGGGAGAGTGACAGTGGCAGGGCCTGGGCAGAAGCCATCAATGTCAGAGGAGCACCGGTGGCTGAGTGCAAATGCCAGAGGTCACAGCCTTACCCTTTGTCTATTTACAAGATGACCTGAAACCCAAGTCACCCCCTCTATAAATACACACACACACACACACACACTCATGCATGCACGCAAGTACACTATGACTATTAAGTACACTATGACTATTAGGGGTGGGGGCTTTTCCGACATCACACAACTGATAAATGACAGAGCTATTATTACTTCCCCTCTGGTCTCCTGACACCAAGAACATAGATTTCTATTATTCACCTGAATTCTCATCTTAAAAACAAACAGTGAAGCAATTGAACACAAAATACCCTTGTTGTTGTTCTGGTTTTGTTTTTGACTTATTTTCTCGCTTTTGGAATTTCAGAAATGTTATGTCTAGTTAGGAAAAAGAATTGGATGGGACATGCACAAACCCTTTTGCACATAGTGAAGAAGCAAACAGCTGGGTGGCAGTGTTGGAAGGGAGTTGGGGGGAGGAGTTGCAGGGTCCAAAGAGTGTGAGAGAGGAGTAGCAGAGTGCACATAGGACCCCAGAGGGAACAGGTGATCCTGTACTCAACAAGTATTATCAATCCTTCTCAAAATAGGAAGACAAAGAACACTGCAGTGAAATATTCAGGAAGCAAAAATTATGCTAACTTGGGGACCATCACCTAATCTGAGATTACATCCTTCCTGCTTTTTTGGTGTTAACATGTCCTTTCTTAAAATAATGACAAAAGCAGATAGTCTGTAGGATATCTTTATTTGGCAGAACTAAAATTTGACAAACTTACACCAGTCAACCAATTTATTACTATTATTATTAGGGAAATTATATCAATCTGTGAAATCGCGAAGTCTATTCTGCATTTTTGAGAAAAAAATTGCTGATGTTAATAAAAGAGGGCTGAAAGCTGTGGTGTGCATGTGTAAGTGTGCATGAAAGAGAAAGAGAAGGACACACAAAAAGAAAGAGAGAAATAGGGAAAGCCAATGTGGAATATGGGAATTTTAGAGAAGAATTCGGGGAACAAGGAAAGAAGAGACTAGGATGGATGAGCCTGGAAAGCATTAATTTCTTGTCTTGGATTTGTATAAATATGGTGCTTTTCTTAGCCTGATTTGCTATGAACAGCAGTCTGAGGCAAGGGTGTTCATGCAGATAGTTTATTTGGGGAAGTAATTCCGGAGAACGGTAATGTGGACTAAGGAAAGGGAAACAAGGAAGGAGGAGCACAACACGGGCACCTGGGATTTAATCTCACTGAGACCTTCATTGGGAGCTGTATAGAATGTGCCCCACAATTATCTGTCAATGGTACAGAAGAGGGGAACATTTATCCATTGATTCTCATCCTTCATTAGTCATGGCTTGATCGTGGGCTGCTAAGTGCCCCACACTTCCAGTTTATGCATATATGAGTAGTAAGACGGTTTCTGCAGTTATCCCATACAATGGTGTCAGAGGAACCCTGGGGCAGGAGGAGTGCAAGATGCAGTTGAGTGAGGAGCTGTGATCTTATACCTGTGCAAAACTAGTTGCCACTTCAATGCCTGGGGCAAAAGATGTGCTAGGAGCATGTGAGGCAAGGCATCTGAAAGGTCTGATATAATGCTTTTTTTTTTAAGTAGAAGAATAATCCAGAAACAGTTGGCTTATCATAAAAAACAAGCTTTCAGGTGAAACTTCAATTGGATGTGATGTTATTCCCATTAGCCTATAGCAATTCTGGCTTCATCCCAGTGACAGCTGGGATAGGCAGGCAGGTGTTCTTTTCACACACCATGCACCCAGACCCACTGAAACTATAGCTGATGTCTTAGGGTTTCTCCCTTCCCAAATTCCCTAATCTCCACTCACATTTATACAGCAGCTGCAGTGATCTGCTTTTTGCATAATTACTTAATAATTCAGTCTCAAGTGTCACTACAATGGGACTCCTCAAATTCTCCATGACCTAGACTGGCTCAGTTCTAACCTGGGTCAGGTATGAATTGGCGTATTTGTGCAGCCTTGATAAAGTTACAGAACATTTTCACATGACATTTCTTATTTGACCTTCACACCAGCCCTGGAGGAATAGGTTTCCAACAGTAGAAGTGGCAGCTACATTACAGAGGTATCATAATTACCAAGGCATAGAATGTTAGAATTTCCAACAATGTTCTCTTTTCCTAAAGATTCTTCTTCTTGTCTGTAATAATTTAGAAATAGATATTAAACCAAAATGACTCTTTTCTTACAAATTGAAGCTAGGACATTGCAATCACCAGCTTTTGTCAGTTGCCTGTGTACCACTTGATACCCTTGGTAGCAAACAACTGAAATGAATCCTATCTATCTTAAGAAAGAAAGAACTTGTTGAAAGGATATAGATTGGCTCACAGAACCAGTGGGAAGACTAAAGAACTAGGCTAATAAATAAACTGGAACCAGTTACAGGACTGACTAGGTTATGTCAATAAAGGCTTATTTTTTTGCTCAATTCACATGTCTATCTTGGGTTAACAGAGACTCTCTGCTCAATACAGTAATGATGGGCTCCAGGCTGATAAGGCAGCTACCATCTCAAACCTTTCCAGTGGCCATGTCAGAAGGAAAAGATACTTCTAAAGGGTCTCATTAAACCAATTAAATTCTCAACCCTGAAGTAACATTCATCATTTCTAGCCCAATTCATTGGCCGTAATGGGTCATATGGCTCCACTCAATCACAAAGCAGCCAGGAAATGAAATTGTACTATGTACCCAGAAGAAGGAAACAACTGGAAATATTTGACAAACAGCACTCAATACTATCACAGTCATGAAAAACGAAAATTCTCTGGTTAGAGTGCCACCACTGGACACTGTTGGCCACCTCTAGCACTACCAGAACAAAAGTTAAACTGCCCTGGTCATTCATTCTGATTTCAAAGCCCTGAATGCAATCTGAATTTGAAATCCACATTAATTGACTGGACTGGGGTCACATGATCATGCCCCAGCTACCAGTACCTGTTTCCCACCATGTCATTGTGTGAATTAAATGGCAGATTCCCCAAATGCAAGAGGAGATTTTAAATCCTGGGTGATCAAAAGGAAGAAAAATGTCCACTATATGATAAATGCCCAATACACTTAACTTGCAGAAGAAAGTAGAAAAAATACATATATATGGTCTTGTTCAAAGTGTCGTTTCTATTTGTCCTCTGATTAGTGTGGAAATCAGCATTGCATGGGCCATTCACTCATATCTGCATTCATATATTACTTAGGCAACATATGAAAAGTCAGGCAATTAAGTCCACGAATTTGCCATAGTGCACTTACATGGTGGAAAGTTCACGAACTTAATTGTCTGACCCCCATATGTTGATGGAGATCTTGTCTACTTCCAGGAACTTTGAACATAACAAGTTGAGCAAGATATGATCTTCCAGATGTTTGTGCTCTCATAGTAAGATAAACACTATGTAAATAATTTCAATACAGTGCAATAAGTCTTGATAGAGCGATTAATGTTAAGAGACGGTGTTGGCACAAAGTAGAGAGTAATTAACTTTAATGGAGGTGGGGTGAATTAGTCACGGATGGTCATTCTGAGAAGAAGCTATATAGAAGGGAGGGATGAAGCTGTGCAGTTCTCACCTTGGGAAGAAATGAGTAATGTAGAATGTCAGGGGCATAGAAGAGCAGATGGAGCTGAGGCTGGAATTAGGGTTGCCAGATTTAGCAAATAAAAATACAGGACTCCAGTTAAATTTGAATTTCAGATAAACAACAAATATTTGTTTATAGTACGTGTGTCCCATATAATATTTGGGTCATACTGACACTAAAAATTATACTAAAATTTTTTATGTAATATTCAAATTTAACTGTGTGTCCTATATCGTATCTGGCCACCCTAAACGGAATTCTTCCTTACTCATTCTCTGAGACACAATTCAAATGTCCTGTCCTCCAGGAAGCCTATCCTGAACCCCTGGGTTGTCTGAATATGTTCTTCTGGGCACCTCTGGACCTATGGGTGTGCCTCTATAATAGCATATAGCACATCTTTGTGAAATTATCTTTGGAGGCAGTATTGTCCTCTATTAGTCTCTAAGTTTTCCCAGAGCCTGATGGAACTCTATTCCCAGCATGAAGCTTGCTCAGGGAATATTGGATGGCCATAATATCTATAGGAATATATCTGTAGCCTTACAAATAAACATCCCAAACATACCAGTCCAAAGAGGCTTAAAAGAAAAGAAAAAAAAGATTGTCATATTTCTTTCTGTTTTTCGGGTGATAAAAGAAAAGAAATACAAGACTCTGATAGCTGAGCGCACACCTTATTCAAATATAAAGGGCAGTTGTAAAGAGCCCCAAGAAATCATATAGTATTCTTTTCAAAACATCAAAGTTCAAACAACCTAGAAGTTTGGCCTTTCATTATAAATATATGTTTGACATGAAACATTAAAAAAAAGATATTTTGCATTGTTCTAACTCAGAGTGTTGTTGAAATGATAAGAAATGTGAAGGAATTAGTGCTTCAAAAGGAAAAGCATTGGAACTAATAGAGATCAGAGCAGAAATAAATGAAATAGAGACCAAAAAAACAATACAAAAGATCAATGAAACCAAGAAACCAAGAAATGGTTTTTTGAAAAGATAAACAAAACTGACAAACTTTTAGCCAGACTCACCAAGAAAAAGAAAGGACCCAAGTTAATAAAATCAGAAATGAGAGAGGAAAAGTGACAACAGATACCACAGAAATACAAAAAAAAATTAAGAAAATACTACAAGCAACTGTATGCCAGCAAATTAGACAATCTGGAAGAAATGGATAAATTTCTGGAAACATACGATCTTCCAAGACTAAATAAAAAAGAAACAGAAAATCTGAACAGACTGATTACTACCAATGAAATTAAAGCAGTAATCAACAAGCTCCCAAGAAACAAAAGTCCTGGACCAGATGGCTTCACAGGTGAATTTTACCAAACATTCAAAAAAGAATTATCACCTACACTCCTCAAACTATTCAAAAAAATCCAGGAGGGAAAGCTCCCAAGCACATTTTATGAGGCCACTATTACTCCGATACCAAAACCAGGCAAAGACATTACAAAAAAGAAACTACAGGCCAATATCCCTAATGAACATAGATGCAAAAATCCTCAACAAAATATTAGCAAACCAGATTCAGCAATACAGTAAAAAGATCATACACCACGATCAAGTGGGATTCATTCCTGGTATGCAAGGTTGATTCAATATCCATAAATCAAATAACGTGATACACCACATTAACAAAATGAAAAATAAAAGTCATATGGTTATATCAATAGATGCAGAAAAAGCATTTGACAAAATCCAGCAGCCATTTATGATAAAAACTCTTAGCAAAGTGAGAATAGAGGGATCATATCTCAACAAAATAAAGGCCATATATGATAAACCCATAGCTAACATCACACTCAATGGGGAAAAGCTAAAACTATTCCCCTTAAGATCAGGAACAAGACAATGTTGCCCACTTTCACCACTTTTATTCAACATAGTTCTGGAAATTCTAGCCACAGCAATCAGACAAAAAAGAAAGAAAGAAAGAAAAAAGAAAGAAAGAAAGAAAGAAAGAAAGAAAGAAAGAAAGAAAGAAAG
>NW_017731357.1:3047286-3051373 GCF_001890085.2 Hipposideros armiger | reverse complement strand
ACACACACACTCACACACATACACATACACTCACACACATACACACACACACCACACACACATACACACACTCACACTCACACACATACACACACACTCACACACATACACACATACACACACTCACACACATACACACACACCACACACATACACACACACACACTCACACACACACTCACACACACACACATGCTAGCACACTCACACACATCGTGTTGATTACTTAGTATGTATTCTTCCATACTTAATGGTATCTTTTGATTAGCACAAGTTTTAAATTTTGATAAAATCCAATTTATTAATTTTACCTTTTATAGTTAGTGGGTTTTGTGTCTTGACAAAGAAATCTTTGCTTAACTTAAGGTTGTGAAAATATACTCTTATGTTTTGGTTTAGAAGCTGCACAGCTTTAGCTTTTACATTTAAGTCTATGAACTTCTCAAATTAATTTTTTATGCATAGCATGAAGTAGAAGATGTGGTTCATTTTATTCCATACAGATACCTTGTTATTCAAGTATAATTTATTAAAAATACTTTCCCTATTAAATAAATGTTGTGCTTCTATTGAAAATAAATTGATTGTATAGGTGTGAGTCTATTTCTGAACTCTATTATATTCCATTGATCTATTTATCTATCTTATGCTAATACCACACTTTATAAGCTTTATAGTAAGTCTTGAAATCAGAGTAAGTTTTCCAACTTACTTTTATTTTCTAAAAATTGTTTTGGCTATTCTAGTTCTTCCGCATTTCTATGTAAATTTTATTTATCTATTTATTTATTTGTTTCAGGTGTACAAAGCAACATAATAGTTAGACATTTAAACCCCTCATAAAGTGATAACCCACCCCCCAAGCTACTACCCCTCTGACATCTTATACAGCTGTTACAGTACCATTGACTATCTTCCCTATGTTGTACTCCACATGTGACTACATATACATATACATTTAGTTATAGTTGACATTCAATATTATCCTACTTCAGCTTCAGGTGTATAGCACAGTAGTCAAGCATCTACACAGTCTATGAAATGATCCTCCTGATAAGTCCAGTGCCCATCTGACACCTTACATGATCTTTACAACATTGTTGATCATATTCCCTATACTGTATTAACTATGAATTTGTATTTCTCAATGCCTTCACCTTTTTCACCCTGCCCCCAACCCCATTCCCATCTATCACCCTGATAGAGTTAGTACTATCTGGCACCATACCTAGTTATTACCATGTTATTGACTATATTCCTTATGCTATATCCTACATCCCCATGAACACTGTGTAACAACAAATTTGTATTTCTTAACCCCTTCCCCTTTCACCCATCCTTAACCCCCCTCACATCTTAAAGAAGTCTCTCTGAGATTCCTTGTAATATTGACTTGGTTGTGATGAACTCCTTCAGCTTTTTCTTGTCTGGGAAGCTCCTTATCTGCCCTGCAATTCTAAACGACAGCCTTGCTGGGTAGAGCAATCTTGGTTGTATGTCATTGCTTTTCATCACTTGGAATATTTCCTGCCACTCCCTTCTGGTCTGCAAAGTTTCTGTTGAGAAATCAGCTGACAATCTTATGGGGGCTCCCTTGTAGGTAACTAACTGCTTTTCTCTTGCTGCTTTTGAGATTCTCTCTGTCTTTAACCTTTGTCATTTTAATTATGATGTGTGTTGGTGTGGGCCTCTTTGGATTCATTTTGTTTGGGACTCTGTGCTTCCTGAGTTTGTATGCCTATTTCCTTCACCAGGTTAGGGAAATTTTCTGTCATTATTTCTTCAAATAAGTTTTCAATTCCTTGCTGTATCTCTTCTCCTTCTGGTACCCCTATAATGTGAATGTTGGTATGCTAGATATTGTACCAGAGGTCGCTTAAATTCTCCTCAATTTTTTGGATTCTTTTTTCTTTTTGCTGTTCTGGTTGGGTGTTTTCTGCTACCTTATCTTCTACATCGCTGGTTGGATCCTCTGCTTCATCTAATCTACTGTTGATTCCCTGTAATATAGTCTTGATTTCCGTTATTGTATCCTTTATTTCTGACTGGTTCTTTTTCATGGTTTCCATCTCCATTTTTATGCTTCCTATCTCTCTGTTGAAGTTCTCCCTGAGATCATTGAGCATTCTTATAACCAGTGTTTGCAATTCTGTGTTTGATAGATTGCTTACCTCTGTTTAGCTTAGTTCTTTTCCTGGAGCTTTGTTCTGTTCTTTTATTTGGGACAAGTTTCTTTGTTCCNTGTGCTGTACACCTGAGCTGAATAATATTGAATGTCAACTATAATTATATATATATATATATGATATGAAGTACAGCATAGGAAATAGAGTGAATGGAATTGTAACAGCTATATACGATGTCAGAGGGGTAGTAGATTGGGGGAGGGGGTTATCACTTTGTGAGGGGTGTAAATGTCTAACTATTACATTGTTTTGTACACCTGAAACTAATAAAAAAAGTTCACAGCAAAAAATAATAATAATAATAAAAGGAAAAGCATTATTGTCAGCCATTAAATAGCCTGACAAGGAAATCTAGCTCACTTCCTTGATTTGAGATCAGACTCATCCCAGCAAGGTGAGAATCTATCTAAGAGTGAAAAGTGTTCTTTATTAGTCCAAAGCTGTCATTTTACAGAAAAAGAAATTAAGACACAGAGAAGCTAAGTAAATTGCCCAAGATCATGGAACTAATTATTTAGTTACTAAAGTTAAAGTTCTTCTGATCCCCAGCCCAGTGGACTTATAATTATCTACAGAAGATTTTCATGGAAGTTTTCCAAGATCATGGAGTAATCCATTCAAGAGTGTATCAGAAGATCTTTATTATCAAAAAATCCTTCTTTCCTTCCATCTTATCTAAGTTCGTCATTCTGTTAAACACTTCACTTTGGTTCTTCTTTCAATGAAAAGGAAAAATAAGCCTCACTCTCATCAATCTGTGCTTTGTATATTTGAAGCACTATTAAGTTTACCCCTAGGTCATTTCATTTTCAGACAAAAATAAAAACAGTTTTTTATGGAGTTTGTTCTTATGGGCAAAGTGACTCTCCTTTGAACTTTTACCTAGGTCTTTAGAGTCTTCCTACATTAGAGCATGTAGAATGGATATGGCATTTTAGTATGGACCTGCCCAGTTTGAGAATAAAGGAAGAACTAGTTTTATCTGTGTATTTTCAAACACCCCTATACACTTTATGATTATATTTCTATTAAAGAAAAAACAGGTGGAAAAATGGCTTTTAACTACTGAATCTTGATAATGCCATTCACTTCACATCTTGACATACTTTTACCATTTCAGTAGTAAGTTCACTGGGATCCCAAGACCTCTGCCCTGTCACTAGTCATTAATATCTCATGTGCCCTATACCTTAAAGGGCTTCCTTTGCCAAAGATTGGGCTTAAACTCATTCACTTTGCTGTGCTCTGCCTTAGATGTATTTTACTAAGAATGCAAAACCACAGCACGCAGGCCATAAATTTTATCCCGGGCAAAGTATATTAAATTTCAAGGAATTTAAATCTGAAGTTCTTTCTTGGCCAATCTTATTGAATTTCCAGTATCCATTTTACTTAATCTTTCTCTCAGCTCTTTACTATGTATTGTCCTGATTTTTAATCTACAAAGTCTCTAATTGCTGTGTAATAACACACGTTTATCTTCTTATTTTTAAAGATTTTTATTGGGGAATTGGGGGAAGGGGAACAGACAAGTTGCTGTCCTTTTGTTCTTCAGTCTAGTTCTGGAGGACGTCGCTTCACTGGCCCAAGTTGGCACCATCATTGTGTTCTTCCCGGGTGAGGCAGATCAGTCACCGGCTTCTGGACGGCCACTCACGGTGGCTGCTGGCCACTCACACTGGGTGCTGACTACACACGGTAGCCCAAGGCAACCCACTACAACAGGGGCTGCAGCCTACACCGTCGCCGGCGACTCACAGCAGTCCAGCTCCAGTTTGAGCTGTTGTTCAGCATCTTAGCTGTAGATGGCAGTGTCCTGGCCCTCATATGTGGAATCCGAACCGGGGCCCTCTGGCATCCCAAGCCAGTTCTTAACCATCGTGCCACTCGGCCGGCCCCAA
>NW_017731357.1:3031812-3043841 GCF_001890085.2 Hipposideros armiger | reverse complement strand
TGCTATGTCTTCCAATCTCAGCAGAGTGGCCTTATGTAGTAGGTGTGCTGTAGGGTTCAGTGGCACAGTCTTTCTGGTCACCTGAGCCACACACTCCAGGTGTGTCCCTTGTGTGTGCCCTCCTCTTGTAGTTGAGCCTTGGTTGATAATTGCACATCAACAGGAGGTACTGATCCTTGGGCTCATTGGTTGTGAGGACGGCATTGACTAGAGTGAAAGAGTTGTCATGCAGGGCCTCACCCTAAGGAGCAGGATCTGTCTCAGCAGGACTCTAGTGCCTGCCCCATCGACCCCATCGTTGTGTTGTACTTGGAGGCGGCTGGGTGATGCTCCAGCTCATTTTGAAGCTGCCACTGGGTGTGCCAGCCCCAGGCCCACCTTGGAGGGGATCTGCTATAGGTTAAGTTCAGCCACAGCCCGTGCCCCACCTGGGGCCACCGAGCAGGAGCCACAAGGAAATCCGCAGATGGCTACTGCCCGTGCTGTGCATGGAAGCGCCTTGAGAGGCCAAGCCAGGAACCAAGGCCAGCTGCCACTAGTGCCGGCTTAGGGCTGCTCAGCCAGTGGCACAGGACATGCTCAAGCTAGATGCTTCTTCTTTGGGTTCCATGAACCTTTGAGAGACCTCGGAAAGTCTGCAGCTTGAGCCAAGGCAGGTGGTCTTCACAAAAAAACCCACTGAAAATGGTCTAGGTGTACCTGAAAGTTGGGCGCGGCCAGTTCTCGAATCACCAGGGCACGGCAAATGAATGGCAGAGACTCAGATATGGCAAACACCTGCATCCACACGCAGAGAAGGAGAAGGGCTTGGCAAAGAAACAATGGCCTCCACCAGCCTCCCCGTCCAGGATAAAGCAGTCTCTCCTGCCCTGATTCCAAGCCAGACAACTCAATTCCCCACCATATTTCCCTGTGGCCTTTCCAGCTGCTGCCCCAGCGCTGGAACTCAGAGCGAGTGATTCCGTTGGTGGGTAAATCTGCATGCAGTCTCTTTAAGAGGAGCACCTGGGTGTGCAGCCACACTCACTCTCACTCAGTCTCACTCAGTCACAATCTTCGCTGGTTTTCACAACCAGAAATTATGGGGACTTCTCTCCCTGGCACTGGAACCCTGGGCTGGGGTGGGTCTGAGGTCTCTTGCTCCTCTGTGAGAAGGGGGAAACCCCCACAGCCAAAATAGCCCTCCCGATCTTTAATGATCATACGCAGGTGTGGGACCAGCCCGTTCCACATCTCTGTCCCTCCTACCAGTCTGGAGGTGGCTTCTTCTCCATGTCCTTAGTTGAAAGGCTTCAGGTCAGATTTATTTTAGGTGATTCTCAATAATGGCTGTTTTGTAGATTAGTTGTAATTTTGATGTGGTTGTGAGAGAAGGTAAGCATGGTATTTACCTACTGCGCCATCTTGGTTTTCTCCTCTATATAAATTTTAGAATTAGCTTGTCAACTTTTACCCAAAATAAAAAGACTGCTAGTATTATGATTGATGTTGCATTAAGTTTCTATATCAATTTGAAAAAATTGACATCTTAACATTCAATTTTCTCATCAGTGAGCATACTGCTCTTCATTTATTTAAATCTTTAATTTCAGTCAGCAGTGTTTTATATCAATAGTTTACAACATAGATGTCTTCCACATTTTTAAAAAATGTATTCCTATGTATATTTTTGACACTATTACAAATGGTATTTTTAAATTTTGTTTTTCAGCATTTGTTACAACTATGTAGAAATACAATTGATGTTTTTATATTGTCCTTATATTTTATAGCTTGCTAAATTCATTCATTAGTTGTATTAATCTCTTTGTAGAATTCTCAAGATTTGCTATATACACAACCATGCAATCATGTCATCTGCAAATAAAAACAGCTTTAATTCTTAAGTTCATATTTTATATATTTAACTTCCAGATAAATGGTGAATCAAAGTGGCAAGAACAGATGCTCTTACCTTATCTCAAACTTAAGGGTAAAACATTCAATATTTTTTATGAATTATGATGTTAGCATTAGGGCTTCTATCATTACCTTGAAGATATTGATGGTGGAGATATGGAGGTTGCAGAAAATTCTTGTGAGGACTCAGAAAGCAGAGAGGATAACAGTAAAGAAAGCTTCTATCATCTTAGAGCATACACTTATTATCACAAACAAAATATTACTAGAAATAATAATGTTAAAGGTACTTTTAGTGGGTCTCAGATAGAAATGAGGAGCATGTTCTTGGACACTAGAGGAAAGATAACCCTTATTTTAAAGTGGCATAAAACAGAAATACGTTCGGTTAGGGGGAAGGTAGAACTTGTAAGCAATAAACTTGGTTATTTAGCTGAGGAAACTTCCAAGCAAAGTGTGGAAAATGCAGCCTGATTCTCTTTGCTGCTTACAGTAAAATGTGAGAGAAAAGAGATAAACTGAAGAATGAATTATTAAGCAAAAAGGAATCAGCACTTGATGATTTGGAAATTACTCAGCATGTACAGACAGAATGCTCTGAAATCAAGGCCAAGGGTGTGGCTAGACAACATTTTGTTAAAGAGAGATTAGGTATGTGACTTGTGGATCCAGCAGAAACCAAGATTAGAGATGTCTTTATTCAGGAAAGATCTGTGAGGGGCTCTTTTTTTTTAAGAAATAGACTAGGCAAATTGATACCAGGGGAAACTCTGCCAGCCTGGAATGAAAGGGACAGAAATGAGATGAAATGAAGATAAAAGGGCAGAGCCACAGAAGCAAAATCCTAGGTATAATGGGACTTCCACAGTTCCAGAGGTCAGGGCCATCACTCCGGGCAAATAGGGTGGGGCCATCACCTAGAGCTAAAGGGGTAGGGCTGCTTCCCAGGGCCATGGGGTCAGGGCTGTGCCAGTGAGCTGAGAAGACAGAGCGTGGAGCCATAAAGATTTTCAGACCTTGAAATCTAACAGTTTCCCTGATGAGTTTTGAACTTCCTTGGGACCCATTACCCCTTTTATCTTTCTATTTCTCCCTTCTGGAATGGGAATGTCTAGCCGATGTTTATCCCACCATTGTCTTTTGGAAGCAGGTAGCTTCTAGTCTAGTTTCACAGGTTCACAGATAGAGAGGAATTTGGCCTCAGGGTGGACCATACCCTACTTGCCACCCATATTTGATTTAGATGATTTTGGATTATGACCTCCAGAACTGTAAGAGAATAAATTTGTGTTGTTTTAAGCCACTAAGTTTGTAGCAATTTGTTATATCAGCAACAGGAAACTAACACAAAGTTAAAGAGGTGGCAAATAAAAAGTATAAAGGAGACAGAAGAAGAAATCAGAAAAAAATAGCCAATTAAAAAAAAAACTATGTATACAAGATAAGAGGTTCCCTTTGTGATGTTCACTCAAAAGTAGAGAAATAACATATCTCTAATTTTTTTTGTAGTTTGAAAAAAGAGGGTTGAAAATATCTACTTTAAATCCTAGTCATTATATCTTCCATAATAGGATACTTATAAAATAAAAAGACAGAGGTAACATTTTAAAAAAGAAACTTAAAATTAACAATATTGGGAGACTATATAAATTTCCCTGAAGATTCCAAGGAAATCAATTGGAAAATTATTATTATTAACGAGTAAATTTATTTCAAGATTTCAATAAAAAATGTACAAATGCATTGCCTTTCTTTTATACTTATCATGGCTAGTGAAAACTATAAAGTTTTTCTTATTTGAATTTTCAAACACTTCTATAGTTACTATTTGTTACTTGGGTAATAAAAAAAGAGCAGTTGATAATGAGAAAAATTAAGAAGTCACTGGTTTTAAGCAATTTGATTATACAGAGGGTGCCACTAAGTATACACGTTTTAAGAAAGGAAAACTGTATTAAAATTGTTATGTTCAATGTGTACCAATAACAAAAGATGAATACAAGTCACATTTGACCTCTGCAATTACAAGAGGTGCTCAAAGTGGTTACCATAAGCATCCAGACACTCCTGATTACAGTGAACTACTTCTTGAGCAACATTGACCAAGTGTCCAAAAACTTGTATACTGTTTTTGACACCCCTGGTATTGTAAATTGTGTAGTTTCCTTCATGTTTCTCATGTTTGGAGTTCATAGAGCTTCTTGAATTTGTGGGTTTATAGTTTTCATCAAAATTGAACTTTTTTTTTTTTTACTTCTAATTTTTTTTCTGTTCCCTCTTTTTTCTTTTGGAGATCCCAAATACACATGTCACTTGACATTGTCCCACATCTTATGTAGAACACTCCCTTTTCAGTCTTTTTTGTGAGTCTATTTCATTCTGGATACTCAGTATTGCTGTGTCTTCAAGTTCACCAATCTTTCCTTCTGCAAATTTCAATGTGCTGTTAATCTTGCCAAGAGTATTTTCCATCTCAACTATTGTCATTTTTATCTCTAGCATTCCATTTCAGTCTTTTCTGTTTCTTCATATTTCTACTTAATATGCTTAATCATCTTCTACCTTCTACAACATATGGAATATAACTATAATAGTTTTAATGTCCTTGTCTACCAATTCTATCTTCTTTGTCATTCATGCATGTTTTGATTGATTTTTCTTCTTATTTTGGCTCATAATTGCCTGTATTTTTGTTTACCTGATAATTTTTTTGTTAGTTGTTAGACATTATGAATTTTACCTTGTCAGTGGTTGGATATTTTAGTGTTTCTAAAAAATTTTCCAAGCTTCATTCTAGGATGTATTAATAGTTAAGTTACTTCAAAAACAGTTTGATTATTTTTAGGCTTTGTTTTAAGCTTTAGTAGATGACACCCGAGTAACCTTTAGTGTAGGTCTGATATTGTCTCACAGTTCAGTCAATATCCATGTGGTTAGTCTATCTGAGGCCCTGTGAATTATGAGGTTTTCTTCTCTGGCTAGTGGGAACACAAACTATTTTTTATCTTGCGTGACTTCTGGGTATTTTTCCTTCTGTTCTTTTTGGGTTGTTTTTTTCCCTAGCCTCTAGTAGTTTCCTTATGCATATGCATGGGTTTGCTCTCAGCTATAAGAGTCAAGGGGTTCTATGCAGGTCTCTAGAAAACTCCTTTTGGACATTCTCTTCCTCAGTATCCTGTCCTGCAAACTCAACTCATAGAGATCACAAGGCTTCATTCGGGTTCCCCCTTCCTGCATTGCTGCCATAAATCCTCTTTGAACAGCAAGCTGGGGCAGTAATAGGACTCAACTCATTTGTTCACCCTCTCTCAGGGATCACTGTCCTGCACTGCCTGAGGTTCAGTGTTTCAAAATTTTTGTTTCATATATTTTTTTCATTAAAAACTTCCTTTACCCTGTTATTCCATGAACTGACTGGGTGGCGAACACACAATGCAATATATGGATGATGTATTATAGAAATGTACACTTGAAACATACAAGGGCTGACAAGTTCATGAACTTATTGCAACAATGTTGCTAATCTTTTTTTATATCAGAGGGATTATTCATATGAATTTGTACCAACTGGACAAGCAATTAACCAACTTTACCACTTGAAAGTGCAGAAAAGGCAGCGTGAAAAAGTTAGACAATCTGAATTTTTGTCAACAATTCATGGCTTTTGCATCATGACAATGCACCAGCTCACACGGCACTGTCTGTGAGGGAGGTTTTAGCCAGTAAATAAATCACTGTATTGGAACACCCTCCCTACTCACCTGATCAGGACCCCAATGACTTCCTCCTTTACCTGAAGTAAAATAATATTGAAAGGAAGACATTTTGATGACATTCAGGACATCAAGGGTAATATGACAACAGCCCTGATTGCCATTCCAGAAAAAGAGTTCCAAAATTTCTTTGAAGGGTGGACTAGGCACTGGAATCAGTGCACAGATTCCCAAGGGGAGTACTTCAAAGGTGACTTAGTGATATTCAGCAATGAGGTATGTAGCACTTTTTCTAGCATGAGTTTGCAAAATTAATTGTGAGGCATCGTATATTATTTTACTAACCAATGTCACCCCAATAAATTTTAAAATAAAAAGGGAATATAAAATAAACATTTTAATATACATCTTAATGATGCAATTATTAATAGTTTTTTGAAAAACCTGATGCAAAATTTCCTTGACAGATCAATAAATATGTACATTATTGACACATAGTCATACAATGTACAATAAATGTGGCACCATAAATCAGTTGCCAAACAGAGGAATTAATCGGTAAAATGAGCTGGAAAATTACTTAACTGGGAACAAAATTAACTTATATCCTCACCACATAAAATACTTGAAAAAAATTTCAGTTGGAATCAAGAATAACTGTAAATAAAAAATAAGCAAGGACAAAAAGCAAATAAAAAAAAATAGACATGAATATTTATTTTATCTCTCCATGCACAGAGTTTCTAAGTTTACATTAAGAACTGTGAGGAGGGCCGGCCGAGTGGTGCGCTGGTTAAGTGCGGGCTTGGGACGCCAGCTCTGAGCAGCAGGGCCCTGGTTCAGATCCCAGGCCAGTGACACTGCCCTCTACAGCTAAGATGGTGAACAACAGCTCGACCTGGAGCTGGGCTGCCGTGAGTCGCCAGTGCCAGCGTAGGCTGCAGCAGGGCTGCAGTGGGCTGCCATAAGCTACCATGTGTGGCTGGCAGCCAGCGTGAATGGCCTGGCAGCTGGTGTGAGCTCCCAAGAGCCCCTGTGAGTGGCCATCCAGAAACCAGCGAGCGACTGCCTCACCCGGGAAGAACACAATGATAACACCAACATGGGCCAGTGAAGCGATGTCCTCCATAACTAGACTGAAGAAAAAAAGGACAGCAAGTTGTCTGTTCCCCTTCCCCGACTCCCCAACGCTGTTACCCTCCCCCAATTCCCCAATAAAATCTTTTTAAAAATCTTTAAAAAAACTTAGGAAACACAGAATAATAGACAGATCTGATTGATAAAAATAAAAAACTACATGTCAAGAATTATTAAATACAAATGAGAAAGGTTGAGAAAACTATTTTCAATAAACATTTATACACTGTGTTAATAACATTTTGTAAATTAAAGAGAAATTATAATTAACACAAAAATGAACATGACTCCCAAATACAAATAAGTCCATATTGTGAGTATATATTCTTTTCCACCAACACTTCACAGAGAGGGAAGCCAAGACCCAGTAAACTGAAGGACTCTCCCCAAAGTACAGTGTCAGAGGCAGGACTAGAAGCCAGATCAGGCTTTGTGGTTCCCAGTCTAACCTTCCCTGATGCTGTATTTCATGACAAGGAGCTGGGACAGAACGAGGAGGAGGAGAAGGGAGATGGTGGCAATGGTGGTGGTGATACTGCTAAAGAAGAAATGCTACATGCATAAAGTCTTCTGTTCACCTTGTTCAATGGAAGGACACTTATCTACAGTAACAATCATGGTGTTATGGGCTGAATTATATCCCCCAAAGTTCATATGTTGAAGTACCTTAAAATGTAACATTATTTAGAGATAGGATCTTTAAAGAGGTAATTAAGTTAAAGTGGGATCATTAGAGTAGGCCGTAATGTAATATGACTGGTGTCCTTATAAGAAGAGGAGTTAAGACCCAGACAACACAGATAATGGGAGGACCATATGAAGACACAGTGAGAAGATAGCCATCTGCAAACCAAGGAGAGAGGCCTCAGAAGAAACCAAACCTGCCAACACCTTGGTCTTGAACTTCCAGCCTCCAGAACTGTGAGAAAATAAATTTCTGTTTTAAGCCACCCAGTATGTGGTATGTTGTGATGACAGACCAAGCAAACTAATATATGTGGCATTTCATTCCTTTTGTGAAAGCAACTAACCTGTTATTTGCATTGATTCTTCTTATTGATCAGAACTGGTCCTGGCCACTTGTGCCCTTCTCATGGAGAAAAATTTTTTAAAATTTTATTATTAGTTTCAGGTGTACAAAACAATGCAATAGTTACCCTTTTCACCCCTCACAAAGTGACAACCTCCCTCCCCCATCCACTGCCCCCCACCCCCGATGTCATACATATCTATTACAATTCCATTGACTCCATTCCCACACTATACTTCACATCCCATGATATGGGGAAATTTTTTTAATGAGAAAAGTAATGGGAGAAAGGAAAGAAATGGAAAGAAAGATGAATAAACAAGAGGTATTTAACCCTAAGAAAGCAGAAAAGAATAGAAAATAAAGTTTAAAAACTGACAGAGAACATAGGGGAAAATATCACTGTTGTGAGTGAACTTTTTCTTGAGTTTACGAAAATTTCCTTCTGTTCTTAGACTGTCAATGCTGGTTTAAAGCGTTTCATCCCTTTAAGCTTCCCTGTCACTCCTATTTTCTAATCATTGCATTTAATTTCATAAGAACTATATTTTATGCTGATGTTGCAAGTGGAAGAACAGGGCTGTCATGATTCACTGAATATGAAATTGCCCAAAATTCTCATCATACTTCACATATCAACTGAAATATATCAAGGTGTTTATTTTGATCCACAATGACATGTCACATCTACAACAAAGAAGCTTGTTCCACCTTTGTACATACAAACAGCTTTAACCTGCAAATGAGTATGTGTCCATTGTGGAAGTAGGCCACTATCAAATGGCTCCATTTTACCAATTAACTGGATGTCTGCCCACTTATTATTTACCTCAAAGAGAAGATTTATTCTTCTGGATCAAATCTTTTTTTGATATCAGAGGGATAATTCATTATGAATTTGTACCAACTGGACAAACAGTTAACCAAGTTTACGATTTGGAAGTGCTGAAAAGGCTGCATGAAAAAATTACATGGCCTGAACTTTTGCCAATAATCCAGCTCACACGGCACTGTCTGTGAGGGAGTTTTTAGCCAGTAAACAAATCACTGTATTGGAAAACCCTCTCTACTCACCTCGTCTGATCCCCAATGACTTCTTTCTTTAACTGAAGGTAAGGGAAATATTGAAAGAAGACATTTTGATGATATTCAGGACATCAAGAGTAATACGTCAATAGCTCTGATGGCCATTCCAGAAAAAAAGTTCCAAAATTGCTTTGAAGGGTGGACTAAGCTCTGGCATTGTCGCATACCTTCCCAAGGGGAGTACTTCAAAGGTGACCATTTTTACATTCAACAATGAGGTATATAACACTTTTTCTAGGATGAGTGCGTGAAGTTAATTATCCGACAGCATATATGGCAGTCAGCAAACTTATCCTATTTTCTATGTACTCTTTCTTTTTTCATTCAATTTTTTCAATTAGATACTTGGCATTCAGAAAGGTAATTGATATTTGTGTATTGATACTTTCTAAAGTAACTCAATTTTTGAATACTTTACTACATTTTCGTTGTCAGAGATAACAATTAGAGGCTACTCACTTCTTACCGTGATTTTAGTTTTAGATCTTTTATTGGTTTTCTGAAGCTTATTGTCTACTAGATTTTTCAGAAAGGCCTCATGGGAATAATACTCCCCAAGGTCTTACAGAGACACAGCATTATAATTAACAGTTAGCCTGGCTGCTTATAAAAATCTTGGCTCACATTTTCTTTTTTTTAGTGTCATGTCTGTATATGCTAATTCTATTGTCTTTGTGCATAAATTGAATAATGTCATTCTGATTTGTGTCCCTTATCAATGACGTGGTCTTCTAGCCTGAAAACCCAAAGAATGTTTTCTTTGTTTGGGGTCTGTGTGTGTGTTTGTGTGTGTGTGTGTGTGCACTTTAAAACCTATGGGCAATTTTTGGATTACCTGTTTTTTGGGGTCACTGAAAGTTCCCATTCCTTTCCTCCATTTCCTCCTGCACAGTGACTGATTCTATACCCGACTCATTGCTGTTGGGGTTTTGTCCCAAATCTGTTTATTTTTCAGGGTTTGTGGGGACCCCTTGCCACATGGGTTTTTTTATAGATATTTCTAGTTTTACTATCTTAGTTGCTCTGTATTTTTTTTTATGTGAGAAGATTCAAAAGCTATGCTGAATCACAGCACCACTGTCTTTGCCAAATTCCTTTCAGTAAAAAAAAAACATTGATAAATAATAATAAAACCTACCTTCCTATGCCACAAGGTCATCATAGAAATCAAGTGAGATAATGTCTATGAGAACGTGCATAAACCACAAATCATGTTACTTCATGTTGCTCATGGAAGAGAGGGACTAAAGCCCTTTCATTGCTTAGACCACATTCAGTGCAACATACACATACTAGACATTGACAAGCTCATTTTCATAATCATTGATTGTTCAGCATCACATGGAGGTAGGGTGCACTGAAATCAAAACACCTGTATTTCCAGATGATTATTGCTGTTACAGTAAGTCCCCGACTTACGAACGAGTTCTGACAAAGTGAGTCTTATACACCTTTGACACAAATATACAATGTAAACCCAATGGTCAAATGATTCATGTTATAAGAACGAGCGACGTCTACCATCTTTTCACCTCAGTCCAATCTCTCAGTTATTTTCACTTTGTTTCCATGGTTATTGCTTTGCACTTCCTAGCAGTCCTCTCCCCATCACCACTGCTTTTCCTCTTGCTTCCGGACATCCTGGGCTCTGATTGAGCACTGCACTACTGTACAATATCGCACTGCACAGTAAGCACACAGCAGCACAACTGTGACAGTGTCCGGCAGACACGTGAGCTACTTCCATGATTTGTTCACATCTACGAATGTTCATAATGTGAGGTCCATTTGTATCTGTGAAAGTTTGCAACTCGAATGTTCATAAGTCAGGGACTTACTATATTAAACTTCACACTGAAAAGAGATGGAAAGTGTTTAACATCTTTGTGTTCCAACCCTTAATGCAACATTCCAGAAGCAGAATCTGACCAAAAAAGAAAAAAAAAGGTCTAAGTGAAATAAACTGGTTGAATAAAATGTGTCCATGAGGAAATGGAAATTCATATTGCCACAGGTGGATTTTCTCAGAAATGTTCCTAGGTAAAAACTATAGCTGTAAACTCCTATAGTTATTAAGAGCAATTTACTTTAAAAGTGATCAAAATAAGTCTTTTTTTAAAGATTTTATTGGGACATTGGGGGAGGGGAACAGCCAAGTTGTCCTTCAATCTTAGTTGTGGAGGGTGCAGCAAGTTCAGATCCAAGTCCAGTCACGCTGCTCAGCTCAAGGTGCTGTGTTCAATTAGTTGCGCGTGGCCATAGCCACCATCGCATGTGGGAGTTGAACCAGCAGCCTTGATGTTAAGAGTATGCAGTCTATCCCCTGTGCCACCCCAGCAGCAGCTCAACTCAAGGTGCTGAGTTCAGTCTTTAGTTGTGGCTGGACATAGCTGACCATCTCAATAAGGCAACCTTGTTGTTGGGAACGTGTGCTCTCACCAGCTGAGCCATCCTGCCACCTGTTGGCAGCTCAGCGGCAGCTCAGCTCTGGCACAGCTCACTGGCTGATTTGGGAATTGAACCGGCGACACTGTTGCTCAGAGCTTGCACTCTTGTGCAAGCTCTTAACCAGCTGAGCAACTTGGCCAGCCCTCAAAATAAGCTTTAACAGAAATGGCTAAAAGGAGAAAGGTAGAAGTGAATCTGCTCAATAAAAATTTGGAAATATATTTTAAAGATGCCAGAGGAAAGATTTAAATGCTGGACAGTAATCACCAAAGTGTGCAGACATATCAAGAATAACAGAACTCTTGATTCTTTCCTACTTCCTTATGGTAATGACCCTGAGGGTCAGAGGAGAGTTTTCTTGACTATACAAACTAATGTAAGGCAACAAATTCTGTTTAAAAGGAAGTTGAGGATGGTGGAGAATAATAGGTATGAGTCAATAGGTCTTGGACAGGAGAGAGCTGGCCACAGGTAGCTCACCACACAGGACTCTTCCTTTTCTCCTGCCTAGGAATCTGCAAAAAGCATGGTAAACTTGTCTTGTTAGCTCCATTTCTGTGACTCCAGTCATTGAAGCTCACCTTCCTTGGCAATCTATCCTCTTTCCTGTGCACTTTGATGAAACACCTCTGGCCAAATTCACCAAAGACTCCCCATAATGCCACCAAACCTCCCAATCCTCATGCAATCCTTGAGTAGGTGACACACTGTTGACC
>NW_017731357.1:2984589-3030822 GCF_001890085.2 Hipposideros armiger | reverse complement strand
TGCTAATATAACAGATGAACGATTTCAGATCACAAATATTATGTTATGATATATTATTAGAAGCTGAAATTTGTGTAATTGGTTCAGCCCCAGATGACAGGTAACAGGGTAGACAAAAGCTGACTACAATAAAAAGAGTCTTTCCCAACAGTTGCCTGCTTAAGTGTGGGTGGGATTCCCAGGGTGTATTAATCATGTTTTTTATCTTTTATATTTTATGATGTTTTGACATCTTAGGGCCTTGAGAACTCAGGGAGGAACTGCCCCTCTTCAGGTTAGCTAATTCCTAGAAATAGCAAAGAACTTTCTGAAAACCAACCAATCCTGAGTCTATACCCACCATCTACCTCTTTTTATCAGTCTTCTGTAGTCCAGGACACTATTCGCCTGCTCTAAATCACTCCAGGGCCAGGTACCAGACAACTAAAGACCACCCTATAGCCCAGAGCCTGCTAAAATTATTCAAACTATTCAATCCTAAACATGCTTTGTTTGCCTACTCTACCTCGCCTATTCCTTGTGCTACTCAAAGAAGGCTTCATTTTTCTTTCTTTAAGATCCTTGAAATGCTTAAGAGAATTTGATCTATAAAATTTTAGGAAGGTTTTTCATGTTAGATTTGAGAGTCTGCCTTTGTAAATGTAGGGAAATCAAATACACTATATTTGTAAGTGTAGTTTGAAATATCTAAGGTAATTTGATTAATTAAACATGGAACTGGTGTTAAATATTTAGGAGAATTTGATCCATCAAATTTATGAAATAAGTGCACATTAATCAAATAACCAATTAAATTGATTGTTCTTTTTCTTATACAAAAATCACTAAGGTTATAAATATAACTTATAAGTTGAGCTTAAAAGCTTAAAATAGAAGTTTTTTGTATATTACTTTGATAAATTAAATAGTAAGACACAAGTAACTGTAAAAAGGATATTTTTGTGTGCATGAAAGCTCCTTGGACAGAAAAGTCTCTAGACCTGAAATCAAGTTTAAAATCCCTAGCACAATGCAAAGTCCCTGCAGAGGCAAGTCAACCACTGTCTGCCTTTCCATGTCATCTCCCCAATTGTGCTGGTGTCATCTTAGCCCTCCTCATCCACTGGCTCTTTCCTGCCCTTTCTTC
The DNA here is from genome assembly GCF_001890085.2 of Hipposideros armiger. NCBI lineage: Eukaryota > Metazoa > Chordata > Mammalia > Chiroptera > Hipposideridae > Hipposideros > Hipposideros armiger. The sequence goes on along the minus strand of NW_017731357.1, from coordinate 3,029,696 downwards.
AAGTCTCACCTTCGATGTCTCTTCTGGCTAAGACCCCCAAAATGAACTCATATGATATTCCATTTACTTTGCAAGTAATACCCATCTTAGAATTCCCACCTATTAATTGCTTTTGTATTAATTTTATTTTGTATCAAAATAATTGTATTAGTTGCTTTTGGGTATTGCTGGGCTCTCAGGGGATGCTTCTTTTTAAAAAAATAATTCTTAATTTTTCAATTACAGTTGACAAGCAATATTATATTAGTTTCTGGTGTGCAACATAGTGATCAGACATTTATATAACTTTACAAAGTGATTGCCCTGATAAATTTAGTTGAGGCAGCCACAACAGCACAACTAAAGACATTCACTAAAGAAGACTTCCAGAACGGCTTCAGACAGTGGCAAGAATGATGGGATAAATTGTGTTTGAAGCAAGTGGAAGTATTTTGAGGGGGATTAATGACAATGCATCTTTTACTGTAAAAAATATTTTTTTATTTAAACATTCACCATGTTTTTTTATCACACCTCATAGTTACTGCTATTTTATTGTGTGTGTGTGTGTGTGTGTGTATATATATATATATATATATATATATATATATTTCTTCTTCTTCTTCTTCTTCTTCTTCTTCTTCTTCTTCTTCTTCTTCTTCTTCTTCTTCTTCAATAAGTCTTTTTAACATTTCTTGTAATACTGGTTTGGTGGAGATGGGCTCCTTTAACTTTTTCTTGTCTGGGAAGCTCTTTATCTGTCCTTCAATTTTAAATTATAGCCTTGCTGGGTAGAGTAATCTTGGTTGTAGGTCCTTGACTTTCATCACTTTGAAAATTTCATGCCAATCACTCTGGCCTGCAAAGTTCCTGTCAAGAAATCAGCTGACAGTCTTATAGGAGCTCCCTTGTAGGTAATTATCTGCTTTTCTCTTGCTGCTTTTAAGATTCTTTCTTTGTCTTTAACCTTTGGCATTTTTATTATGATGTGTCTTGGTGTGAGCCTCTCTAGATTCATTTTGTTTGGGACTCTTTGCAATTCCTGGGCTTGTATGTCTATTTCCTTTTCTATCATTGTTTCTTTAAAGAGGTTTTCAGTTCTTCTCCTTCTGGTACCCCTATGATGCAAATGTTGGTATGCTTGATGTTCTACCAGAGGCTCCTTAAACTATCTTTATTTTTTGGATTCCTTTTTTCTTTTTGCTGTTCTGATTGGGTGTTTTCTGCTACCTTTTCTGCCAAATTGCTAATTAAACCCTCTGTTTCATCTAGTCTCCTGGTGATTCCTTCTAGTGCATTCTTCATTTCAGTTATTGTATTCTCCAATTCCAGCTGGTTCTTTTTTTATGTTTTCTATTTCCATTTTTATGTTTCCTATCCCTTTGTTGAAGTTCTCACTGAGATAATTGAGCATCCTTATAACTAGTGTTTGTTTTTTAAAAATGATTTTATTGGGGCATTGGGGGAGGGGAACAGCGTTGGGGAATGGGGGAAGGGGAACAGACAAGTTGCTGTCCTTTTGTTCTTCTGTCTAGTTGTGGAGGATGTTGCTTCACTGGCCTATGTTGATATTGTGATCACTGTGCTCCTCCCGGCTGAGGCAGTCGGTCACCGGCCATTGGATGACAGCTCACGGCAGCCCAATGCAGCCCCACTGCAGCCTACACCATCACTGGCCAGTCATGACAGCCCAGCTCCAAGTGGAGCTGTTGTTCGCAATCTTAGCTGTAGAGGACACAGCGTCACTGGCCCTCGTGTGGGAACCAAACCGGTGGCCTTGCTGCTCAGAGCTCGCCGCTCCCAAACCAACTCTTAACCAACTGAGCCACTCGGGCAGCCCCTATAACTAGTGTTTTGAACTCTGCATCTGCTTAATTGCTTTTCTCCATTTTGATTAGTTCATTTTCTGGAGGTTTGTTCTGATCTTTCATTTGGGACATGTTTCGTTGTCTCCCCATTTTGGATGCCTCCCTGTATTTGTTTCTATGTATTAGGTAGAACTGCTGTGTCTCCTGGTCTTAGTAGAGCAGCCTTATGTAGTAGGTGTGCTGTGGGGCCCAGGGGCACAGTCTCTCTGGTCACATAAGCCAGGTACTCCAGGTGTGTTCTTTGTATGAGTTATGTGTGCCCCCCTGTTATAGTTGAGCCTTGGTTGTTTTTGGAATGTCAGTAGGAGGGATTGATCCTCAGGCTGACTGGCTGTGAGGACTGGCCATGACTACAGTGGAGGAACTGCTGTGCAGGGGCTGACACTATGGAGCAGGATTTGCTTTAGCAGGGCCCTGGTGCCTGCCTAGTCTGCCATTTGGGTGCGTTGTTTATGGAGGTTATTTGGTGGTCCTCTAGTTTGGTCTGAAGCTGGCCACCCTTTGTGTTGGTTCTGGGGCCTCTTTGGAAGGGCTCTGGTGCAGGCCAAGTTCAGCTACTTCCTGTGCCCTGCCCGGGACTACTTGGTATGAACTACAAAGATATCTGCATATGGTTGCCACTTGTGCTGTGTTTGGAGTAGGGGTGCTTCCTGGACAGGCATGACCTCCACAAGTGGTAACTTACCATTTGGTCAATTCACTGATAGGTGTTCTCTGAAACAACAAGCAAGTTCCTTGTTGTCTTTTCAAATTTAACACAAAGACTATAGTGACACTTCAGACTTCCAGGACTAATTCTCAACCACTGAAGTTTAAGGCAAAATAATCTTGCACCTCTTCCCTTTATATGACCACACCTCCCAATGCAATGCCCTCTCTTCCCAGGTCTATACCTGGGTACAAGCCTTTGAACAAATCTCTTCATCTGTGAAGGAGGCCTGATGATTAGCAGGGCCCTACTTCACTCCATTCACAAAAAAATTATTTGAGATGCTTTATAAGCCCAAATGTAAAACCTGGAGTTGTAGAGCTTCTAGAACAAGGCATAAAATTATATTTTCATGACTTTGGGACAGGCAAATTTTATACACAGGACACAAAAAGCCTTAACCATAAAGCTTTTTGGTTATTTAGGTTATTTATTTAAATAGGTCATTTATTCTGCTACACACCTGAGCCTGTAAGCTCTATATACTATACTTGCCAAGCTGATATTTGAAATTTAATATTTGAGACAGCCCCTTTCATTTCATTTTATTTCAAATCTTAAAAAGTTCATACCTATTAACATCACCAGTAATGTATCCTAGCAGATCTTTGATCAGAGGAAAAAATATTGGTATAACAGACATCATTGGGACGATTGCTGAAATTTGGGTATGGAGTGTATAATTTTACTCTGATTATGTAAAAGAATGTCCTTATTCTTAGGAAATGCATAGTGAAATATTTAGTAATATAGCTATAATGCCATTTACTCTCAAACGGTTCAGAAAAATATAAATACATACATGAGCGATAAAGCAAATGTGACAAAATAGTAACAATTGAGGAATCTAGGTAAACATCATATGGGCATTCTTTGTACTTTTCTTGCAACTCTCTTATAAGTTAGAAATATTTTTTTAACTAAAAAAGTTCTTGCTTAAATGGAATCAAAATCTAGCTCCCAAAGATTTCCATCCCTTTGGATCTAATTCTGCCCATTACATGATCTTTCTGGACAAATTGATTCTTTTTGCATGATAATAGAATTTCAAACATTAGAAAAATGGTATCATGACTCTCCCAAACTTTTTCTCACCAAATGATCTGGATGGGAACTTCATCTCCCTGCTGACCTTCATCCCTCCTTGCTCCCCATTCCTTCTCCTCTACTCAGGGCAGGTACACACACACACGCACACACACGACACACACGCGTGCACACACACACACACACACACCACATGTATACACTAAGTGTAGCATCTTACTTTGGCAACCTCTGTTGGCTCCCACATGTGCAGAGCCATCCATGTGAATGGATCAGAAGTTATTTTCTTCCTTGCATAGAAAAGCTCAACAATATTCAGAGCTTCTCAATGTGACTATGACACAGCCTGTCACCTGCTGCAATGCCAAAGAAAAACAGGATAGCAAAGTATTGTCTCTTTTGGCAAGACTATGAGACAAATGGAGCCTCAGGAACTTACAATGTGTGGAAAAGAGAAGAAATAAAACACAAAAGCCTACTGTAGAAACATTGCTATGGTGTAACGTTTTCTCCACCCCTCTTTTCAGAGCCAGGAAAAAAATGAATGATTGTAAGTTTCACCAGTTCTTTCCAGATTTGTGTCTATATATTTAAATGCCCCATCCTCAAAGTATTAAGTGAACAAATGAGGTTTTCCTGAAGAAAAGTATCACACAAAATAAATGGCTCCATTACATCACACAATTTAGCAACATTATGAACCAAAATCGCCACAAGCTCTAGTCAGTGCACAGCCAGAACCTGAACTCTGAGGATGTGTATTCACATTTAAAGAATTGACTGATGGCATAGATTATAGGAGAGACATGCCTAGAGTAGTCTGGTACATTTAGCATTACCAAACCTTGCTGTGGCAACAAAAGGCCCAGAAATGTATTTTTATCAAGATCCCTCCAAACATGTTCGTGGGTATATTCCCAGGGCCTGTCACAGGAGGTTTGAAACATAACCAGCTTTTTGGGGTCTTTCTACCAACTTGATTCTGAGCATAAAGAGTTCTTACAGACTCTGTGTTATAATAGAACATTAGCACCATCTAAAGGCTACATACCAAATGTCTTGCCAGTGTGAATGATGCTCAAAATGCTGTTTAGTATGATGATATGATTCTTTGGGGGACTGACTTTGTGAAAAATTTTGCCTACCTAGATTGAAGCAGTAGGCTACTATCTCATGCTATGTGTCTGTGACCATTATATTCCTAGAGAGGTGTATGTCATCTGTAGTGCTTGCTTACAAGCACTATGGTGTTTGAAAGAAGAGGCCATGCTTATCAGAAGCTGTGTTGTCTTGTTTCCTTGTGTAGGTACCTGTTATTCTTTAGCTCAGAAGATTCACTCTGCCAGTGGGCCTAGTCTCAACCTGGCCATGTGTGGGGGTGGGATGGTACGGGGAACGGGGTTAGGAGGATGGGGCGCTCATCCAATAACCATTAGCCTTGGCAGCAGAGATGGGAGCTCCAGTCCTGTGTTGCTGTTCACTAGGTTTGTGACATTAACTTCTCTGAGCCTCTCATGCATAAAACAAGGCAGTTCAACTAAACCAGGGGTCGGCAAACTTTTGAAACAGAAGAACCACCGGGGGTCAACAAACTGTGGCTCATGAGCCGCAGAATCTGAAGTAAAATGGAAAATGAAAATAAAACTATCATAGTTTCATTTATAAAAATTTAAAGGATATTATTCACATAATGGTTATTATGTAAAAATATATTTATGGCTCTTGAATAACTTTTAAATTGTTGTGAGGGACAGGATTGGCTCTTCCAGGGGTCGGCAAACTTTTGAGATGGAACGTGCCCGAAGAGCCATATGAGGCTTGTGAGCCACAGTTTGCTGACCCCTGAACTAAACTATTCTCTAAGGGTGTCTCCTGTTCTACCATCAGTGTGGCCCTGGGTTCTGGGAAGGCAATGTAAATAGCATGATCCCATAACTCTACTTCATATCATTGCAGGGAACAAAATAAATTTATTTAGGCAGGTTTCTGTTAAGGAGTTTTATTTTTTTTATTATTATTTTTTAAAGATTTTTATTGGGGGATTGGGGGAATGGGAACAGCTCTGGGGAATTGGGGGACGGGGAACAGACAAGTTGCTGTCCTTTTGTTCTTCAGTCTAGTTGTGGAGGACGTTGCTTCACTGGCCCAAGTTGGCACCATCATTGCGCTCTTCCCGGGTGAGGCAGATCAGTCGCCGGCTTCTGGACCGCCGCTCACTGCGGCTGCTGGCCGCTCACGCTGGCTGCTGGCCGCTCACGCTTGCTGCTGGCTACACACGGTAGCCCATGGCAACCCACTGCCACAGGGGCTGCAGCCTACACCATCGCTGGTGACTCACGGCAGCCCAGCTCCAGGTTGAGCTGTTGTTCAGCATCTTAGCTGTGGAGGGCAGTGTCACTGGCTCTCATATGTGGGATCCGAACCGGGGCCCTCTGGCGTCCCAAGCCAGTTCTTAACCATCACACCACTCGGCCGGCCCTGTTAAGGAGTTTTTAAACACAGCTGAGTTTCACCCAAATCCTTTGGATTCAAGCCCATGGAAATTCTGACTTAAATTTTCCTTGGGAAGTTTACGGGGCCCCGGTGATTATCTAGAGTCCCCATATTCTCTAGAAGTTCCCAAGGACCTTTTTAAAAATAGGGGCCAAACTTAAAATGACTGCAGTGGTAGGAGGTTTTTAGAAGAGATTGACCTTTGACCCTGACCCAGGCCCTCTGATGCAGTCATCTTGTGGGAATTTATCTTGTCTGAGGGTTAAACCTAGGTGGGTGCTGGGACGAAGGATGGATGGAGCAAAAAGAAAAAGAATCTTAAGTTTAGTAGACATAGAGGTCCGCCCCTTACTGGTAGTGAGTCTCTGGGCAAATCATAAAAACCGCTTTGGTTTCCCAGTCTGCAAAATGCCGCTAACAAAACGTTGTTGAGAGGATTAAATTGGATACTACACCCCTCATGTCTAGCACACTACTCAATGCAGAGTAAATATTCCACGAGTGATGTCATTGGCTTATTACTTTAAAATCACCCCCGTTTGAGGCCATACAGTACACAAAGAAAGGGTTACATTTCTTGCACATCAGCACAGGCCCCAGTGATAGATCCCGTCTCAGACCTAACAACTGTGTGCCGGGCTCCCAGGACACACAGCCCAGGCTCTTGCTTTTGTCTTTCTCTGCTCAGTGCTTCCTGAGGATCTGCCAGTGGCACCGTGTTTCCCCTGCATGATCCTGCTTCTGCTTTTAGCACAGGTGGCTTTGCTGTCAGGGCATTTGAAGGTTTCCTTTGATGGCCCTGCAACTAAGCAACTTAATTATGAATAAGTATGCTGCCTAAAAGCCTGGACTGCAGTTTTTTTTTAAAAAAACCTCAAAGACCCTTAGCATATATCAAGGCAATGCACAAAGGCAAAGTTATGACGGACCCACTCATCTACCACTGAATGTCCTTTCTCATCAAGCGGCTGCTGGCCCCCTTTGCTAGAAGGAAAGAGTGGAAGAGTGGGGTAGGAGGAAAAGAAAAGGAAATATGTAACACATTTTTAATGAAATATACTCTATTTAAATTTTTTAATTCTCAAAATGAGTCCTGCATTATCAGCAATTCACTATGTTTTGAGATTAGTCAAAGCAATATTTTAATGAACTTACTTCCATTTTTTATCACTTACTTTATACATCACCCATGCACAACTCTTGAAAAGAAGGAAAAAGAAAAACACAGAAACTCAATAAGTAAAAATATAAGATTTCTTAGTAGTGAAAACACAACAGAAACAGATTTTTAAAACACAGACTCAATAAGTAAAAATATAAGATTTCTTAGTAGTGAAAACACAACAGAAACAGGTGTGTGTGTGTGTGTGTGTGTGTGTAGAAAGAATATTCGTGATATGGGAAGAGACCTTTGCAATGTAGTCTAAGAAACAGACATAGAAAGCATAAGGGATTTGCTCTGGATCACACGGCTGGTTAATGGTGAAGGCAGGAGCGCATTTGGGATTCCTGACTACTAGGGTATTGTTCGGCAAAGCCACATTGGTAGTAAAGTCTTTGAACTGTCCAAGTAACTCTTGCTTTGCCAGGTTCTAAGCTGGTTCATCCATAATTTGCAGGCCTATCTGTTTTGCTCTTGTTGTTAAACTTCTCCACCGTATTTGCTTTTTTTCTCAGGGATTTCAGTGCATCTATCAAATCTCAAAAATAATACATAGTTCAAATTGATATGCACTGTTAGTGTAAAATAAACACCAGGTTTCAAAGACTTGGTATGAAAAAAGAATGTAAAATATCTCGTTAATACCTTTTCATATTGATTACATATTGAAATGATAATAATTAGGATATATTGAATAAAGTAAAATATGTTGTTAAAATTAATTTTACCTGTTTTCTATTTTTTTAATGTGGCCAATAAGAAAGCTAAACATAAGTTATATGGCTCACATTTAATTTCTATTAGGCAGCACAGACTTAGATAATACAGAATTGTAATTTTCAAATTTTAATTTGATATTCTACCTTTTGTTCAAATCCAAGACTTGCTACAAAGTTTTCTGGCTTTGGACAAGTGACTACTACTGTTTTGAAAACAGGAATTAATGTAAGAGATAAATGATTTGCATGTATTAAACTACACTAATCAATAGTTGTGCTGTTTTCATAATAAAAAATAATTTAAAACAAACAAACAAAAAAATAGTTGTGCTGTTTTGATTCCACTTATTAATATTCCACTTATATGTGGAATCTAAAGAACAAAATAAACTAACAAACAAAACAGAAACAGACTCATAGATACAGAGAACAAATTGATGGTTACTAGATGGAATGGGGGTTGGGGGGCTGGGGAGGAAAGGTAAAAGGATTAAGAAGTACAAATTGGTAGTTACAAAATAGTCATGGGGATGTAAAGTACAGTATGGTTAATATAGTCAATAATATTGTAAAAGCTATGTATAGTGTCAGATGGGTACTAGAGTTAGTGGGGGGATCGCTTCATAAATTATATAAATATCTAACCAATATGCTATACACCTGAAACTAATATAAAATAATATTGAATGTCAACTATAAAAAAATAGTCAGAGGAATATAAAGTACAGCATAGGGAATATACTCAATAATATAGTAATAAGTATGTACAGTGTCAGATGAGTAATAGACTCATCAAAGTCACTACTTTGTGATATATATAAATATCTAATCACTAGGTTGTTTTGTACACCTGAAACTGATTTTAAAAATAATAATTGTGCTGTTTTGAAAAAATGTATAAATTGTGCTAATCAATAGTTGTACTATTCTGGAAAAAATAGAAATTAATGTAAACAATAAATGATTTGCATGTATTAACTTGAACTATACTATAATCTTCCCTTCCTTGGGGTGGAACATATAGTCCCTGACTCTTTGGTGTTCTTAAATTTAAATTTAACCAAAAATTTGCCTTCATGAGGTTCTTCCAGAAGGCTACTACTCAGAATATACTTCAGATTAGGCTTGTTAACTTACACCTGTAAGATGAATTATTAAAGGGGAAGAGATAGAGAAGACAATGTTTCTGAGAATAATTTATGGGAGGAAGAGAAGGCTATACACTTATTTCAGAATAAATTTCCCAGAAAAACTATTGAGAAGCTTGCACATTTCATTACTTTAGTTGTTTTCATCTAATCCTGATTTGGTCATGTAGGAGTGCTAATAAAATGATCTAATAGGTGTCTTCTGCCACCAGTATGAATTTAGTTTTAAGGCAGAATACACAAGTTAAAAATTAAGCTATAAAAAAACAGCTCTGATTCATTTATATCAATTTAGTACTATAAACTTAAAAATGAAAACTTTTATTGTAGAATAATAAAACAAGAAATCTTAAGAATACATAATTTTTGCTTGGAAAAAATAAGGATAAAAACAATGTTTAGTGTAACTAAAGCTATTTTGAGAAGTTACAAGTTGTTTGAGCATTGAATGCATAATGCAAATGGTAGCTAATACTTATGAATGCTACTTGGTGTCAGGCATGGTTCTAGGTTTCTACACTTCATGCATTAAGTCATTTAATGCTCATAATAGTACCATGAAATCTATACATAAACTATCCTATGTTACAGAGGAGAAATCCAAGGTACAAAAAGGCCAAATAACTCACCTGGAAGTCACATGGCTAATTAACCCCAGAGCAGGGATGTGAGCTCAGGCAGTCTGGCCCCAGAGTTCATGGTTCTTATCATATGATGATGGTATGTGTGCTGAGCACTATGAGTCAGTAGGCGAAAGTGGGTAAACAGTCAAAGAAAGTATTAGAATGTTGGTTTCAACAACAATAGTGAAGAATTCTGTTGCACTGTTCATAGGAAACTGTCATGCAAAAAGAATTAAGAACGTAGCATTGGCCAATGGTATGAGCACTGATTGAGAAGTCAGGACACACAGGATCAAAATCTTCTACAAAATGAGAGTTGGATGACATACCTTCCATGTTTCTTTTCAGATCAGTGATTCTTTTAGTACAATGATTTCTCATGGCTTCTTCAAACAACAGGTACTTTGTTGTTTGCAGTTGCAGAATCTAATGAAGAAAAGGAGTTGCAGAATCTAATGAAGAAAAGAGAAGGAGGCTGTCCCAACTTTTTGAAAGAGGAAAGAATTGGATGTTAGGATTATGGGGAAAACACACTGCCGGTGTAGACCAAAATTGAAGAGAAGACACTGTTCAGAATTTAGTTACTTAAAACCATAAGTAGGGTTTAGAATGTCAGCTCTTACAGGAAAGACCTTACCAGTTTAAAATTTATTTCCATAGTACATATACATGTACAGACACTTTGTGATGATGATGACAATATTAGTTTTGGTGATCATTTTGTAGATAATGAATACCAAAAAAAGGTCTAAGTGATTAGAAACCATAAGCCCTTCTTCATACTATCTGCAAAGTGGGGATAATATTAACCTCAAGGTCGGTTGGGAGGATTAAATGAGATAAAGCAAAGAAAGTGCTGAGCACAGAGTCTGCTTCATTATACATTGTTAACCAAGGTTAACAATGATGTTGATAATGATGATGACATGTCTCACAAATCAAACGGCTCCTAGGGAACCATGTCCAATTCTCAACAATTTTAAAATAAAACATTCAAGTTAACATGTATGTATAACAGCAGGACACTGAAGCTATTCAAAAGATGGTAGCCAAATACAATAAGGTTTTAAACTCATAAGTGCAGCATTAGTTTCATATATAATTTGTAATGTATTTATTTTCTCTAGAAGTTTGTATTAGAATAGCATATCCTTGCCATAAGAAAAGATGAAATATTGCCATTTGCAACAACATGGATGGATCTTGAGATTATTATGCTAAGTGAAATAAGTCAGACAGAAAAAGTCAAGAATCATATGATTTCACTCAGATGTGGGATATAAAACTGAAAGCAACAAAGGAATAAGACTAAGAAACAAAGAAAAACTCATAGACACAGACAACAGTTTAGTGGTTACCAGAGGGTAAGGGGAGAGGGGGTGGTAGTAGAAGGAAAAGGGGGTCAAATATATGGTGATGGAGGGAGAAGTGACTCTAGGTGATGAACACACAATGCAATATATAGATGATGTATTACAGAATTGTACACTTGAAACCTATGTAATTTTACTAATCAATGTCACCCCAATAAATTTAATAAATATTTTTTTAGAAAAAAAAAATACCATATCCTCTAAAGTTCTATGGGGCCAACATTTTGTATGCTTTGTGTACATTCTGGAATCATAGTTTGCTAATGAGAACTGACACACCAACAACATGGTTTGGTAGTCCTGTCCACAATCTTTAGAAAAAAAGAAAAAGAAGGTGTTTGGGAATAGCAAAAAAAGTAGAGTTTAAGGTCAGAAGACTGCCTCCAGTTTCTTATCTGTGAGAGTTTTATAATAATTAACTTACCTCATAAGGATATTTTGAAAACCAAATGAGATACAACTATGCCAGTGCTGTACAAATGCTAATGTTATTATTGAAAGTCATAGCTCATTACTTTTTAAATGGCCGCTTTAAAACGAAGTACACAAGATCATCTGCTTTGTGAATTATCTCTGCATGTCATCAATGCACTTGTAATAGTCATCTCTCGCCTTCTGGAGCCTGTGCAATAATAAAGCAAGGCTACAGCTTTTTTGCCTCAGTATCTCCAGCATTTAGCATTCTAGCTGACAAGTAGTAGATGCTGGCATATATATTTAAACTATACACTTAAAGGAAGCAGAAACATTGATTTGAACCCTAAATATTATAGGCCACATAATGAGAGTAGACAGCTTTGATGTATTTGTTTCCTTTAACAGGCAATAAAATATGTAAAAGTTAGTTTGAGGCTTGGTTCCCGAGAGTCAGACGCTGAGATGGAGAGACTGTGGTGTAGGGTATTTATTAGGCATCAGCACCTGTGCAAGGCCAGGGGGAAAGTGAGCTTGGGCAGAAAGAGTAGAGTTGGCATGCCTCAATCAGCCCAGTGCATAGCTCTGCAACCAGGTTTGCCCACTAGAGTTGTCTTTCATAAGTACAAGAAAGCCAGGCTCTTATACCCTCGCCTCCATCACTCATTGGATATGAGCCACCCCTGGGAGAGCATGCCCTTGGGCAAGGTGATTCTGCAGCTGAAGGGATTGAGAGCTAAGGCAGCAAATCCTTCCTTGGTGCTTGTCCATGTTCACCATAGTCACCAAATTTAAAATGTCTGTGTACCACATGAGAAGATGGCATTCATATTTTGGGGCACAGAATTACTTTAATCAATGAGAAATTTGGAATTATATTCACAATCAAATTAAAGAAAGGGCCTATGCTCTCATAAATTTTTGGTAGAATATACCAAAATGTTTCATGAATGTAGTGAAGACTTACAGGAAGACATTGATTTGTTGGCATGTGATGTCGTTTTCTCACAAAATACTGTCCTTTAGCAAGTAGTTGCTGCGTATCTGTTTGTCCATTGAAACAGGCATTACTAAGCAAAGTGCTCCTCTGGGGGTGTAATAATATATCTATGCAAAGAATCTCTTTTCCCAGCTCTAAGCTTCTCCACTGTTCTAGCTCCTGAAGGGAATGAGCATGTTTGTTCACCAGGATATGGCTGCACTTAGGGTCATGAAGAAGGCAGGATCAACAAGATATGACTTCCCTTTCTGATCTTAAGTCTTCTCAACTCCTTGATCCCCGTGCATCTAGTGTTCCATCTTGGGCAGTACTCTCACACAAGTGCGTATGTTTTGACAGGAACTGAAGAAGTAACCAAAAACAGACCTGTACCATGATTTCTCCAAGGTCACAAGGAAGAAAGCAACTTCCTCAAACGGTTTCCTAGCTATAACACGTATGCAGCCTGCTCTACCTAATACAAAATAATTTCTTGGGTGGATTAGCAAACATTTAAGTTTAGCAGAAAGTCAACCATTATTTCCTGAGGACCTAGAGGGTCAATCTGGCCTTCTTTCTAAGGTTTTGGAAAAAGTTCAGGAGCATACATAAACAAGACCTAAGCATTTGGTCTGGGAAACAGATCTCAGGAAAATCAATTCAGTCCATAAACCCCTCTGTCTTCCAGTGCAGTGTTAATTCATTATTATAAAATGCTTATAAATAATGAGGGTAAAATAAATTTACAAGAGGCTTGCCCTCCACCATTTGGATTACAGATTTTTGTGATGTAAGCTACCAAGATTATAACATATTTTAATCTGCCTTTATTTATGTATAGCAAATGGGCAAGACGGGTGAACATTCCTTAGGCATTCCAGCAGTAATGTTTTTAACTGATTAATGTTTTCATTTTGTTCTCTCTCAGTCCTTAAGGGTAGACATTAAAATAAAGCTAAATAAGTTTAATTTTTAAAAAGATATAATACAAATTCCATAGTAACTTACTATCCAATAATGTCTAAATTCTGTCAGTTCCCAGGGCTATTTTTAGGTCTTTAGGGAAAATATAACTTTTTTTCCTCTTTCTCAGCCCTGATGTGTCCCATTGAAACTTGACTGTCTCACCACACTCTTTTCCAGTTCATTCACCATATTCAGCAACCAAGGTCCTAAAAAGAGTGAGGCTCCTTTCACTGGTAGTGGGAAGTGAAGCACCTATGGCTGTAAAGCAGGAAGTCTGGGTTCTAGTTCCAAATCCAGGACTAAGTGTGAGACTTTGGGCAAGTTCCTGAGTTTCTGAAGGTCTCCATTTGCTCATCTATTTAGGGAGAGGAAAGGGTGCATGCTTTTTAATGGCCCTCCCAATGCCACTGTTCTGTGGTTCTCTAATGTTCCAAGCATATCCTGCTCATTTCCATGGGGGAAGCTTTGACAATAGACCGTGTAATGGGATTTGAAGGGAATATTTTCGGTGGCTTCCAGGGAATTTAGAAAATATGAATCATGTAACTACCCACACCAGTCCCAAATCCATAGTAAGGAAATAAAGGCTGGAGTTCAGGGCATGTGACTTTCAAAGCAATTTGAGTTTTCAAAGCCAGAAAGAGATATTTTAAGGCTAGAAGTGTTATTTCCACTTTTTGATTAGTGACATGAAAGAATAGCTATGAATGTGACCAGCAGTTAATACTTTCATTATCATTTAAGAATTATGACCGTTAACTTTAAGTATTAAATTTAATTCTTTTTTATGACAAAATTTCTTCTCATGTAATGGTCCAAATTACAATTTCACATTTGCCTTCAGAATGAGACAACCTCCAATTTAGTGGGCTGGCTGGCTCTATCACAATGAAGGTTAAGATTAAGGTCAAGGCTTAATAGTATTAGTTTCTTTCTATTCCAAAGCCACAAATACACATTTAACCCTGCTGCCTTTCTAAAAAATGTGTGAAAGCTAAGCCACAGAGTTTATAAAGCCATCATCTCTATGGGAAAAGTAATTCACAGGTTGGCTGTACTAATAGTGGGGTGCACCATCATCTCTGGTGAACCAAGACAGCATGGTGTCAGGGTTGCCCTGGAAACTGAGTTGCCAGTCTGGGTTAGTGCTGAGATGCCTAAAGCAGACATAGCACTATACTAGCACTATGAATATTCTCGTAATTCTCTGGAGTATCTTTGGACCTGGAGCACTGCATGGTTAATGACACAGAAACCATTGTTAGTGAATTATCTGTCCTCCTCTGGCTCTTCAGACTTCATTTATGGACACTTATCCTCTTCTGAGAAAAATGAAGAGATTAAAACGGAGACAACTTTTCTATTTCATTCTGTAGTGCCTAAGGAAGCCAGAATGCATTAGATTTCATGCTTATTCCATAAACTAAATTCTGAGACTAAAAGTAAAATTTCATAAGCCCCGACCTCCCTAATACATTGATTGCAAAAAAACGCCCTCATCATGCATTCTAGAGCCTTATTTCCCTCTTTTTCTGGGCCCCTCCCCCCCACATAGGGATGCATCATAGTAGAATATTTAGTAGGAAAGAACAAAACTAACAGAGTCAAATTTTTGACAATACTCTCTTTTTATTTCACAATATGGGAATAACTCAAATTTTAGTCTCAAAGACCAAAACATATTTGAACCAAATGTTCAGAAGATGAGCCAGGCCACCATGTTGGCAGCGAGTTTCACATGGACAAGTGGATGTCGGAGAAGGATGCCCGCCGCATGGCTAAAGCTATAGCACACCCACAAATAGATTCATACTTGGTTGTCTAAGTTGCATGCATGAGTATAGTGCATTCTCCATGCCACTAGTACATATATGCCTTTTTCAAAGTCAGTGCAGGATCCGTATTTGTGCAGGTCTTTAAAAGTCTGCTCCCTTACAAAATTTTACCATAATTTTTACCCGAGAGAGCCTTCAGGTGACAAATTCTTTATGCCACCTTTACTTCTCAAAAGTCATGTCTCAATAATAATTACAGCTATCAGGAGTTCCAGCATCACATAAAAGAATCTGTTTGTTAGTTATCTGAACGTCAGTTAGCTGGCTATGAGTGAACCTGGCTAAACATATCCACATGCTTGGTGCCTGGAATTTGAAATTGGTAACCTTTAGCAGCAATGGCAACTTTAGATCAAATGACAAGATAAACAAAAACCGGACAATGTCCCAGAAAGAGTCGCAATGTCTCAGAAAGAGTAGAGCTTTCCTGCTTTCCAAAGCGAATGCTTCCCTAATCTGCACCAGTGACAGCCTGACCCACTCTTGCCTGGGGGCCCATTTTTCCCACTAGTGCTGAACTGTTGGAAACCCAAACAACATTCAGCGCCAAGGGGGAAAAATGCCTGAATCTGAAAAGGAACTAAAAGAAATTTTACCAGGGAAAGGAGACAGGAATGGAAAACAAGTTCCCAGAGTATCTCTGTCAACAAGCATGTAGTCTTTATTACTAGAATATGCAGAATCCCGTGGGAATTGCTGCATCTTTTTTTTTTTTTTTGCCTTAACTCTTTTCTTGCCAGTCCTTCCCTGGTTGGTTGAACTGCCTTGACAAGGGGAGGAGGTTGTCCCATCCAGAAGCCTCTCAGCAGCAGGTCTCAGGAGCCACACTCCTCGCAGTGACATGAGAGGATGTACCGGTAGGTGGCCGTGAGGCGCATGCCCCCTGAGCAGCGCAGCCGCAATGCCTTCAGCTTGGAGGTCTGGGGCCGGCAGCAGTGACAGGAGGAGCGGAAGGGTTGCTTGAGGACAGTGCTGAAGGACACCAAGGGCTCGGAGCGTGATGCCTGGCTGCAGTGCCCCTCACACCTGGCCAGAAGCACCATCTGGGGAGAGAAGAGAGGTGGTTACTCTGTGGGGATGCCAAAACCTCAGCCAGGACCCACAGTCTCCTTTAAAATGCACTAACATTCTTTGCCAATTCCTGCTGGATTAAACCAGTGGCTCTCAACTCTGGGTGCACATTGGAACCACCTGGCAAAACTTGTTTTTAAAATGTCAACAGCCAGGCCCCATCTCAGGCCAACTGAGTTAAAATCTTTGAAGACAGGGCCAGGCTTTTGTTGTTTTCAAAGCTCCGTAGGTGATTCTGATATGCACTGAGTGTTTAGAACAACTGGATGAGGCCCACCACCATGATGTGCAAAGGAAAACCAAAGGACAAAAGAAATTGCTTCACACAGGTGGCAGTCTACCATTGGCCCAGTGCCAATTCTACCAGCCTCAAAATGCAGAAAGTCATTTCAAATTAAACTCAGGGAATAAAGAATAACTATAGGGGGGGAAAAAGGAATTTGTTATGTGCAAGGAATTGCTAAACTAAAGGAATATGCTTCTAAAGAAGAAAAAAAAAGGGTAAGCTGAGTGATACTTAGGAAAAAATATTCCAGACACTATAACTTGAAACAAGAGCATGAAATAGAAACAGGGTACGTTTGGGGCCCTGGAATGACACTGCTGAGCTTATACATTGAGGGAGCCTGAGATTTGTGCAATCACATCTTCAAAGTCATTTAGGGCAAATATTTACTCTTTCTAACCATCTCCATTTCCAAACGTAGGTTAGGATTATAATAAAACGGGCTGAAGTAACAGAGGCTATGTTCTTTATAGTGGCTCTAATGTGGCATTAGTAAACAGACTCCTTTAAGAATCCGACACAAACTACCAAAGCTAACCCCAAAACAATGGATATAAGCACATACTCAACATTTTGCACACAGCTTAAGGGGATGGAGCAGAGGCTCATTTATGTATACCATACATAAATCCTGGTCTTCTGGGAGTGGCAGTCATGGATATGGTAGAACGAGCAGTTCGATTCATTAAGCTATACAACCCTATATGGTGGGGGCACAGAGGGTGAAGGGAACCTGAGATTATTGGCCCATGTTTATGTGGGAGGGTCTTGCTTGGTGAATTTCATATTAAGTGATGGAGAAAAAGTTGTGCGATAATTCCAGAACAATAAGAACATAAAAGTGGAACTATGCAAATAAAACACACACACACACACACACACACACACACACACACACACGAAACCATTTGACATTTACGTGATGATATTTTAGGAATTCTCAGTTGTTATTAAAACTCACCAGCTATGATCTGACATTATCCTATAGGACAGAATTAAACACCTAAGGATTAGAAGAAGGTAATGGCCTTCCCAACTTGCCACAATAAAGAGAAGGTAACTTCCGGTAACTATAGATTGTTAACGTCCCTACCTGAGAAGATACTGGGATGAATCCAACAATCTCTTAGCAACCAACAAGAGAAGATGAGATACTAGGAAACAACCAGCAGGGCTTGGTGTGGATAAGCTGGACTACACCTACTGATTGATTTTCTCTGGAAGATCCCAGAGGCAGCGAGAAAATGGCAGCTGTAAGCTGTTCTGATTTTATTAAAGCTCCGATTCTATCCTGCCTGCTCTTCACGTTGATAGGTGAAGCAAACATGATCTGAAATAGGTTTTGAGGTTATGCCGTAGGTTAGTAGTGCATGGGCCAGTCCTTGGTGCCCACCCCATTCATCTAATGAGAGAGAGAGTCCAGGGTCTTTCCAAGTCCCTTCTCTACATACCTACAAGTACATGGAAAGAGCTCCTTGACATCTCGCTTTGGAATAGTGTTCCATTTGCTCATCTCTAATATGGATCATCGATTAGGCAGATTAACCAATTATTCAAAGAATCGCCTCCCCAAATGGACTTTTTAGAGATCCCGTTTCAGTCTGGGTGGATATAGCCAACCTGTGCCAGCAGACTGAATTCAGAAGAGCAAAGACATGGTGGTACATCGTCCCCGAATGATATCCATACATGTGAACAAAATGTAGACCTTGAAGGCCAGGCAATCAGTGCTGTCTATAAACTGACCGAGTCAGCAATGTAGAGCCATTTGTACAAGAACTAACCTGAGAGTGATTTCACTAAAAGTTTTCAGAGTCTCGACCTCCACCTTCAGCTCATTCTGAAGGACAAAAACTCCAGCGCTTGAAGACTCTGGGGCCACCTCCTATCGGCCCTTCTCCCTCAGGAGCTGGACTTTCTGGACAAGGAGAATGTATAGATATGTACAGCAAACACCTTCAGTGACTGCCCGCAGCCTTCAGAATAAAACCCAAAATCCTGAACAGGCATTAAAGCCCTCCATGACCTGGATTTCACATATCTTTCCAGTCTTTCTTATGCTGTTCTCACTCTTATCACGCACTCTCTATTCTGACCAAGCTTAATTAATTACTAGTCCATTGAACTAT
The DNA here is from genome assembly GCF_001890085.2 of Hipposideros armiger. NCBI lineage: Eukaryota > Metazoa > Chordata > Mammalia > Chiroptera > Hipposideridae > Hipposideros > Hipposideros armiger. The sequence continues at coordinate 3,010,895 of NW_017731357.1, read as the reverse complement.
TCTGAATTTCCCTGTCTCTTTCCATTGCTCTTGTCTTTCCTCTCTCAGGAATGCCCTTTCCTCCTAGCTCTTAAATCCTCCTTAATGAAATCCCAACTATCCTCCATTGTCAGATTCAAATGCTTTCTCCTTGAAAAAGAGACTATGAACCAATTATCAGGCACTTGATGTTCTCAACACACACATGCAAATCCCCTCTCTGGGAGAGTCCCAGTATATATATCTCATCTCAAAGCTGAAAACTATATTAAAATCTAGCTGTGTTTCTTGTATGTATGCTGGATAGGTTAAAGTGGGAAGTTTGGAAGATAAGATCCATAAATGAGTGTCGTTAAGGAAAGGAAGGGAAAAATAGTTGCTCTCCGGGTTCACTCTTGATATTCCACATTTTAGTCTCTGCCATGCCTTACTTGTGCTACAGATTTAATGAATATCCTCTGACCTCTTCCAGACCAGAGCTTCTCAAACTATAATATCCATGTAAATCATCTGAGGAATCTTGTTAAAATGTAGAATGTGATTAAGCACTTCTAAATGAGGCCAGAGATTCTGCATTTCTCATAAGGTTCTGGTTGATGGTACTGCTGGGCTAACATCCACACTTTGACTAGCAGGCTCTGGACCTGTTAAAGTTTGGCAGGCTCTACTCCAGATGAATCACTAGATAGTGATCATTTAGCTAATAATAAGAATGGTAGGTCAAATTTACTGAGTACTTACATTTAGTCTCATTTAATCCTCCACATTTTTTTTGCTAAAGGTACTGCATATTATTATCTGTACTATTGTTACAGATGAGGAAACTGAGGCTTGAAGAGTTTAAGTAACTTGCTCAGACTCATATCTGATAAAGACAGAGCTGGAATCAAACCCATGTCTGTCTAAAACCAAATCCCTGATCTAAATTACTTTAATATCCTGCCTACTGAGATAAGATGTTTTCCTGAGGTATGAGCCAACTCATACCCTTCTCTAATGTACTTTGATTTTCCTCTGGGACGTGTAACCATGTCATAATAATACAAGTCTGAGCTTTTCCTTATGGGCTTCTTGGGACACATTATCACCACCTCCAAGCTTACACAGGGCTGAATCTTCCATGAGCCATGGCAATCCTAAATAATATCTCCTCCACTGTCAAGACCCTCATTTATCTCCATCTTCCAGTGATTTAGAGACTCCCAGCAATTCACTGGACAGTACCACACACTCTCTAACTCCTGACCAATGTATGTTTCAGTTCAATAAACCTTTGACACCTTCAAGCATCAGTTCACTTGGCAAACATGGTGGCCCCCAGTTTGTGGTTGACACACATTCTTTACGCTTGCGTGACTCGGCTGTGTTTTAATAATATAGGAGGACTCCTCTGCAGTTTGTGCTGCACTGAAGTACTCTTAAAGGAGAGTGCCCACACTGCTCCATTATCAAATCAGGAAAGGAGCTTCTTTTGACGAAGAACCCACATGGGGCTTCACCATTAGACAGTGGGTTCAACAGTTGGTTATCGCTCATAAGACCTTCTATTGATGCCTCACAGCCCAGGGGGGTGACATATACATGTCATCTGCTTTACATTCAGTTAAATTTTTGCTATCTTATGTCTCCCAAACAAGTGGTCTGATGCTAACAAGCTAGGCAACTCTTCCAGCAGTCTCTTTGTATCCTCTCCACCTTGGAGTCACTTGGCTCCAGCTGGATGTGAAAGCCACTTTCTTTCAATAGGAACAGAGCTGCCAGGTCCAGAGTGTTTGCTCAAGAATGGGCACCTTCATGTGCTTATCTGATTTCTATGTGCTGAAGCTAAAAGTAATAAAAAGATCTTTGGATAATAATAAAATAGTAAAGATGATGATAAATAACATGCATTGAATGTTTGCTAGGCTCCAGGCACTCTGCCAAGCCCTTCGTATGCAACTTAATTCTTTTTTTCTTTTTTAAGATGTTACTGGGGAATTGGGGAGGGGAACAGCCAAGTTATTGTCCTTCAAACTTAGTTGTGAAGGACACAGCTAGCTCAGCTCCAAGTCCAGTTGCCATCCGGCCGCTTGTGGGCAGCTCAAGGCTGCTCAGCTCAAGGTGCCGTGTTCAATCTTAGTTGTGGGTGGGTGCAGCCCACCATCCCATACAGGAGTTGCAGCGGCAACCTTGTTGTTAAGAGCATGCGTTCTAACCAGCTAAGCCATCCTGCCACCCGTTGGCAGCTCAGCAGCAACTCTGTGGCAGCTCAGCTCGGGCGCCGCTCACTGGCCCATGTGGGAATCGAACCAGCCACCCTGTTGCTCAGAGTCCACACTCTTAACCAATTGAGTCACTCAGCCAGCCCTCAACTTAATTCTCAATAACCATTTCAAAAGATAAAGTCTTTCCATTTTACAAATTAAGAAATTAAAGGCAGAGGATAAGTTACCAGACTGAAGTCACATAGCTGTACAATGCAGGGCCAGGCTTCCAAACCAAGACAACCCTATTCCTGAACCTTTTCTCCTAGCCAAGGCTATAACCATGACTATACTGTAGGCCATGACAACCAGCCTGTCGAGCCTTCAGCTTTCATAAGATGCTCAAGTTCATCATGGGTAAGTTCAGGCTACATTATAAGGGTTGTAGCCACCTGTGATTTCTGGGTCCAGACCAAAGATCGCACTGCAGGCCTCAGGCCCCTGCTCTCTCTCGTGACCTACCATACATAGTTCTTGGACAGTTATGTCTTTTCTGCAATACACAACTATCCTCTGAATGAGAGAAAACCCAAATACAGATGGTTTTCATCAGCCCTTGTTGAAAGACTCTTACCATCGCCAAAGTTACTTTCCTCTCCTGTCATGTGGAACCCCCATGAATTCCTGGCTCAGGCCATGACTAACTAGATGTCTCCGTCAGTATCAGAATAATATTTTGCTTTTTTCCCCAGCAGTGAGCACTGTGAAGTTCTTATTCCATGGCAACCCTTGAAGCATCTTCTTTCTCCTTAGGAACAAGATTTATCTATGATTCTCCCATTTTTTCCCTCACTAACACCCTCAACAAATGACTGTTCAACTCATCTCCAGGAACCCAGATCAACCTCCAAAGGGTCAATGTCAGGCTGAGGGCATCAGTAAAATTGCAACCAGGGGAATAAAGCAGTGTGTGGGGGGCAAGGGTGGTGGTGGTGGCAAGAGCTTTGATAGGGTGGGTAGCAACTCTGCAAACTCCAACTGGAATCTGGTCCCTTCACTCTGGTCACAACTCAAATGGACATAAAGAGGCCTTTGCACACAGAATACTTCCCTTCTCTCTCTCCCCCATGTACTAGTAAGCATTATAAGGGCCAAAATTTTGGCTTTTTTTGTGCCCCCAGTACCTATCACAGTGTTTACACACAATAGACATTTGAGTATACATTTGTCCCTTTTTAAAAAATTAAGTCATATTTGCAGCAACATGGATAAACCTAGAGGGTATTATGCTAAGTGAAATAAGTCAGACAGAGAAAGACAAATGCCATACAATTTAACTTATATGTGGAATCTAAAGAACAAAATAAATGAACAAATAAAGCAGAAACAAACTCACAGATACAGGGAACATTTTGATGGTTGCCAGATGGGAGGGGGTGGGGGGATGGGTGAGAAAGGTGAAGGGATTAAGAAGTACAAATTGATAGTTACAAGATAGTCATGGGGATGCAAAGTACAGTACGGGAAATATAGCCAATAATATTGTTAAAATCTATGTATAGTATCAGGTGGGTACTAGACTTATCAGGGGGATCACTTCATAAATTATATAAATGCCTAGCCGCTACACTGTACACCTGAAACTAATATAAAATAATATTGAATGCCAACTATAATTTAAAAAAATGGTCACGGGGATATAAAGTACAGCATAGGGAATATACTCGATAATATTGTAATAGCTATGTACAGTGTCAGATAGGTAATAGACTTATTGGCATTACCACTTTATGAGGTATATAAATGTCTAATCACTATGTTGTTTTGTACACTTGAAACTAATAAAAAAAAGAAAGGAACCATCAAAAGCTATATAGTCAATAATATTGTAATAACTATGTATGGTGTCAAATGGGTACTAGATTTATTGCAGTAATCACTTCATATGTTTATAAATGTCTAAGCATTATGTTGTACACCTGAAATTAATATAATATTGAATGTCCATTGTAATTAAAAATTATTTTAAAAATTAAGTCATGTGTCCCCAGTAGTTAATTGTGTTATAAACTTAATATTCCCAACTCCCTCATTTCTTCTACCACAATATGAGCTTCATGGGCAGGAGTAGGAGATGGCTTGGGGATTCTCATCACTCCCTACCAACCCCGAGGCTCACTCCTTGACATACCAGGTCTCTTTTCCTCTGGAAATATGCCTAGATTCATCCTCCAAACCCTCCTCCTCCTTCTGTTGCAGCTCCTGTGGCTCTTCACAGTTCAAACAACCGTGTCATGGTTCCATGCCCCTGGCCTGGGGCTACCATCTCCCACTCCTCACCTGCCCCACCAACTCACTTTCCCACCCACAGTTCCTGAAAACCTCTCCCTGGCCTGAACATAGAAGTCACCCCCCTCCAGTCCTTCTTTCCTCCACTCACCTGGGAAGGGAGGTCAGAGAGCAGGACCTATTTCTCTTTGACTTCTATCCCCCTTCTTAGCACCCAGCACAGTGGCTTACATTTTCTCTGCTCTTCTGCACACTCCCCCAACATTTGCCAAATGTCTGTGTTCAACAAGAACCACAGTGAGGTTCATTTTCCTAATCCTTTAAGGCTCTAGGCGATCCCAACAGTTATGGAGGTCACGGTAGTGACTAAAATAGAAAAGTGAGTCTGAACACCTGTCCAGTTTATAACTTCATCATCAAGATCATAATATCATTTATTCATGTCTATTATATGCCAGACACTGTGCTGGATGCCTCACAAATATTATCACCAACAGCCATGCCCACACCTTTAGGTAGACAGCATTAGTTCTATTTTACATGGGAAGAAATTGAGGCGCCAAAGAATTACTTCACTTCCCCCAAAGTCACCCATTTGGCAAACTGCTGAGCTGGAATTTGAAACCAGGTCTCTCCCACTTCAAAGTCTGGAATGTTTCAGTTCCCTTAAAGATTCCTCAGACAGCTCGTTTACACTAACCGCTGACCTTTTGCCTATTTGTTCTACAGCCTTTACTCACTTAGAATTCCAGGGAAGATTGTAAATGAACCTGCCACTACCAGAATTTTTTGTACCCAGCCTTAGGAAGTGTCACCACCGAAAGCCACCAGGCATATCTTAATCTGTGGCCACAAGGACCTCCTTGGTGGACCACTGTCATCAGTCTTTTCTGCCTAACTTCATCTCAGTTCTTTCCGGGATTGCTAAGCGTTGCGTGACAGGCCCCTAGGGCTGGTCAGCCGCAAGTTTAAGGCTAGGGGGAATAGGCAGTTTCATGGAAGGCTCCCAGAGTATAAATCATAATTTCAAGCAGATCAGAAGTTGAAGCCTAAACTTCTAAATAATGGCTTCTGCATTGTACTTGCATTCATCCAATATGAAAATCCAAGTAGTTGAAAGATGAATGCTCCGAGGCAGATTTTGCCACTCCTGGGCTACATGACATCAGGTAATCTACATAATACTTCTTTCAGGTTTCAGTTTTCCTTGCCAGTAAAATGGGAATGATAATGCCTTCCATCACAGGTTTGTCAGCAATGATTAGATTATACAGCACGAGTTGCCTAACACATAGTAGGTGTTCAAGCAGGTGCCCTCCCTTCCCTGAGCCTGGATCACAAGCTCCCCTTCATCTGTCTTCCTGAGGCCAGACACTGGATAAATGTAAGTCAGGAAGCGTTAGCAGTTAAAAGGTAGACAGTAGGCATGTGTCTAGCAAATAATGGCCTTTGAACATGTTGAGGGAAAATTTATTTATTTATTTATTATTTTTTTTAAATTAGTTGCAGGTGTACAACACAGTGCAATAGTCATACTTTTTACCCCTCAAAGTGACATCCCCCTTCCCCCAGAGGGAATATTTCTGCAGAGAGGAAAAATCAATCCTAGTCTCCTCTTTGTAAAAAACCCCCATTGGATGTTTTGTACACAGAGGCTAAATGCTTTACCGCAAGTCTAGAAAGGCAAACAATTTTGTTAAATGAGACCCATTAGAGAGAAGACCAGTCTGAGTCTGTGAAAGTTAAGAATTATAGAATAATTCAAAATTAAAAACAGTTTTTGTTCCTGGATACATAAAGAAAATCTAATCCAAGAAAGGTCTGGGTACTTGAGATTCTTCCAGCCATATTTTATGGCCAAAGAAGAAAGGTTCATAATTACAAGCACCATGTACATAAAACTATTGCTATAGTTGGAATAGTTTGGGATGTTTGAAAACAGATTATTCCCATGAAATTACAAACATTTCTCTTACTATCACAATTTTGCACTATTTACCATGGTATTCTGGAAGAAACAGAGGTGGACAAAGGTAGACGAAAGGTTATTTCTAGGACTCATGCTCAAGCACTGAGTTTGTTGGGTTGGAGCTAATGCCATATCTTCTTTGACCTTTGCTTAGCTAATGTGATAATTGCTAAACGCTCCTCCATCATTTCACCAAATCTTTTCAGATTTTTCTTTCATGTTTGGAGATGGTCCTCCTGTCTCTCTGTTCCTTCTTATTATCACAATGACACTTTCTTTGAAACAATTTTCATTCCTTTTTTTGAAAGAATCGTGGTTATGGTAGACAACTCAACAGAGGGAGAAATCATCCATGGAATAAGAAACACTAAATCTTAGCTAGTGCTATCTGGGGGTGGCGGAGGAGAAGTTAATAATTGCTCCAGCCAATTTTTGAGCAACCATAGTTGTAAAAACATGTCCCATCTTTTCTTCTCAATTAGTTTTAGCTTTTTTTTTCCTAAGAAAGGATTGCAGTTTTGTAAAAATTTAAGTTTATCTATTTACTCCTTTTTTAGTTCTACAAGTACAAATAAGAGACAGAAAGTTTTTCTGAAGTACAAGCAGGACTTTGGGACAAATATCATTTGTGCTGTTTAGTAACACTTAACTTACTTGTCACAATCTTTCTCCTTTGGTCTATTTTTTTCCCCACAGTTATAGACCTTACTAATACAATGGTTAAAATGAGTTCACTCAAGTTCCGATCCCCCTAAACTAAAACAAGCCATCATCATTGAGCTATAATCAGAGAAGTTATGGAAAATTTAAAGGCAGACAGAAGTTGTAATGTTTTCAAATGGAGGGTAGAGAGATTAACTTATATGGTCTTAATTCTAGTGGCTGATATTACAAAAGCTTCCTAATTATACTGGTAATTTAAAAAATACTTACCATGTGAGAACATTTAAGTGGTTTTAGTCTGAGGACTAAAAGTGAAAATCTCTGAGGTTGGCCTAAACAAATTCTTATTTACCAAATGTGGGCAAATTTCATTCATGTGACTGTTTGGGGACAGTGACAGTCATGAGAATTCTCACCCTGAGTGTGTTCTTCCCTACTATGTGCCTCCCTTCTGGGTGGTCCATGTGGCTGGTCACTCTTGGTGGCATTTTAAGCATGGTATTCTTTCCTATACCTTGTCACAACACTGAAACATCACTTACATCGGTTGCCTGTGCAAAAAAATACAACCTACTCCAAACAAAAATGACTTGGGTAATCAATGTAAAAATGATTAAGTTGCCATTTATCTTTTCAAATCATTTTAACATAAACATGGAAGGTGAAGAAAAGCTTGGACCACAAGGCCAATGACCAACTATTTCATCAGGAAGCTCTTTGAAGAGCCCCTCAAGAAGTACGTCTCACTGCTCAACCACATTTTTTGCATTCCCTTCCTCTTTATTGCTGGCGGAGGTAAAAGGCCTTATGGTAACTTGTAGACTCCACTATTCATTCTTGAAAAAAAGACACTACCACTCATAAATTTCATAACCAGGAATGAAATACATCCCTCCAACCTGAGTTTAGCATCAATTTTATGATGAGAAACGTCCAGGCTTATCTACTGACTTTGAGCAGCCTGAAAAGAGAGAAGCTGGCTGTGTGTGTACGTGGTCAATTAGGCAGCTTTGCTGACAAAAGTGCAATGCATGGTGGGAAACCCTAAAAGCACGATTCTCCCACAAGCCATGTGGGACAACCGTATAGCTCAGGTTTGAGTTATCATCATAGTTCTCCATCCCCTGACAAAGGAATACAGTGTCTCTTCTGTTTCTAGAAGTAACGCTACCCTCTCAGAGATCTTGGTCTTACCTTTGAGCTACACTTGTACAATGGGTGACTGATAGAATCCACATAGTGGTGCCTCATGCAGCGTCGAGGGTCCGAGTCCATCATGAACGAGCTGTCTGTTTTGCTGTCTGTATCTCCCATTAGCGCCAGCAGGGAGAGCATAGAAAAGGATGCAGCTAGTACATGATTTCTCATTGTTGTAAGGAAAAACTTCCTAAGAGGAACAGCAGAGGGAGGCAGAGGACTAAAAATCGGAATGCCTTCACCTCCTAGGATCCAGTTCCTTTCAAGGAAAGGGCAGGATCTGGCTGAAGCTCTCTGGTTGTCATTGTCCTTTGTATGCCGGAGTTTTGTCTTACTCTTCGCATTTGCAATCCATCATCACTGTATCTGCTGCACAGCTGGAATGAAAACAGAAATTATTTTCCCCAGAAACATTTACCCAGAAAAACTAATGGAACCCAGGAGGTATTGAGTAGAATTTTTCCATGTCATTTCCAGTAGAGAATATTGGTTTCTAGAGTGTCATTAGCATAAGCTGTCATCCATTCAACCTCCCCTCGATAGCTTATGCTACATATTTATAACCATTTGGATGTGGAAACAGTGGTTTAATGGAAGCACATGTCGATTTTAATTGCTGGAGTCCATGTTGCTAGGAGCAAGAATAGTTTGAACCCATGGTAAAGATTAAGCATGTGGTTCTGGCCACAGCATAACTCAATTGGGTGGTCTCATCCTTATCCCTGGCTGGTGGCGTCTATTCAGTTCCTCAGTAAGCTTTGGCATCAACATCATCTTACAGGGATAGAGAGGAGAAAGATTAGCACTAATGAACATAGGCAATGTCCCACGGGAAGGAAATACATTTTCCACGTCCATACCCACCCACCTACCTAGTTTTCCACTTCTGTGCTCTGGGTTCATCCTGTTTTTGTTTTAAGCCCCATGCCACCCAGCATCAGTGACAAACTGCATCTGAAATACACATTATGCTAACCGGTCTCCGGTGTGGTTAAGGCAGTACATGTATTTGCCAACACAGTCAGGAGTATCTGCAGCCTTTGTAGCCTGAACACATGGTATAATTTGAAAAAGTAAGTGGTCGTTGGAGCAGAGACTTACCATTAACATGGGATCACGCTATAGTGGTTTTCCTGAAATTTGCTTTGTTCTTTTAACCATATGCCTCTTGAACAAAGGACTGAGTCCAGAGATCTCCCCAAATCACCTCACTAGTCCCCCAGACATGGCCAACACTGACGCTTTTTATCACGGCGGAAGACAGAAAGTATAAAAATATTTTCAAACATTTAGGAAAATTAGAGGGAACCTGATATTATATCCAAAACAAAAGGAGCATAATAATTAAGCTTCAGAAAAACGTTGAAAGGTATTTCAGATAAAAGTTTGATTTTTGTTCACAGTACCACATTGTTTTTTCAACTTCCTACTCATGGACAGTCTGAATAAACAGGGCAAAGTATTGATAAGATCAAGATTAGAAGTTCAAGACCATATACGTTCATTAGTTTTGCTCTAACAGAGTGACCTCAGACCAACTTAGCCTCAGTTAGCTGTCTTGTGAGTGTGGGGCAGGGGATCCCAAGTGGAAGAGGATATGTGACATAGGGCTGTTTCAGAACACAGCATCACTGGCAATGGCAAAACTTCAGCATATGTGTTTCAGGGAAGCCCTGTAAATTGCAGAAAGGGCAGGGACCAGTAATGAGGGGACCAACCTAGACTCTAACACTGCCATTAATTAGCTGGAGGACCTTGTATGATCATTTAAACTGTTCAAGCCCGAGTTTCCTCATTTGTAGAGTAGGGGAGTTGGAAAAGATGGCATCTACAGTTCCCTCTTGCTCTAAAACACCACCACATAAGATCATCTTTTCATACAAATTTGTACCACTTTCTTTTATGTGCATGTTAATGGCAACATCTCATTAAAATTTATCACACCTGAGCTTAAAGCTTCAAATCAGCAAAGGATGTAGAAGAGCATTTTTTTTGGGTTTTCTTTTCAGCTGCATAGTCTAGGTTTGCCTATGCACATTACACTGAAACTCATCAAGTTCAAAGAGCCAGTGCTTCTTTAGGGTTCCATGTTCAGAGGATGCAATATTACTGACCATTTCCTGAGTTTCAATATGACTATATTATCCCAAGTGGTTATTTGTCTCTTTGAAGCCGTAATTAGTAGTCTCAGAAAGAGAATTTATTAGATTTCTCCTTTCACCACTCCAGTCTACAGATATTTCCTTCAGGAGTCAATGACAAAAGGATGAAGGGAAAAGCAGACATTCCAGTCCTGGCCCTCCCTCCCCACTGCCAGCAATTTCTCTTCAGAGCCATGATCAGAAGGTATGGCTAAGTGAGCAAAGCAAATGACAGAAAAACATGTATAGCACGATGGTAAGAAAACAACATGTAACAGCATCAATAAGAAAGCCGTGCATATGTGTTTAGATGGCTGTATTTGTTGACATTTGCATTTTCTCCACAGGAAAGGAAATATAAAAATATAAAGAGCCCTTAAACATAGAAGATGGGCATCCTTGGTCATCTAAGAGAAGTGAAAATTAAAGTGCTTTGATATTCTTTGTTCAAACAATCAGATCTACAAAAATTCCAAAGTCATGCACCATGTTGGGAAGGCTGTGAGAAACAGACCCATTTTGGAGACAGTACAGTATAAATTGGTACAAATTCTGTAGAGGCCAATTTGGCATTATCTATTAAAATTGCAAATATATGTAACTTAGACCCAGCAATTCCACTTTGAGAATTATCTTACATGTGAGATCATACAAACATATGGTTATTCACTATAGCATTGGTTGTCATAGCATAAAATATAACACAAACTATCCATCAGTAGGTGGACTGGCTAAACATATTGGGTTGTCAGAAAAGCCATGACGTATTTTTTCTATGTTTTTCATTGCAAAAATGCATCATGACTTTTCCGATTACCCAATATTATACTACATTCATACAATGGAATACTATGCCACTATATGAAGAAGAATGCAGAAACTCTACTGATTTCTGTTGTTAAAACAGGGATGGATAAATATATATATGTATATTTGTATCTATTTGTATTTACATAGAGAAGCTCTGGAAGGATACCCAAGAAATTATACAATTAGTTACCTGTGAGGATTGGAGGACAAACACTGGAGAAAAACTTTTCACTATACACCTTTTTTCATTTGTAGATTTTTGAATTTGTGAATGTATACCTATCTAAAATTTAATTTAAAAAATTTAAATTTTTTTTAAATTAAAAAATTAATTAAATTAATTTAATTTTTAATTAAAATTTTTAATTAAAAATTTTAATTAAAAAAATAATACTTTCTCTTTTCAAAGCTTGGTTTAAAAATAGCAATTAAGTTAATGGATGTTTAATATCTGTGCCAATTTGAGTATTTTAATAGTATTATATTTGTATTTCTTATAAATATGGGAAGGTATGCATTCCTTTCTTGCCCAAATATTCTTCCAGGTGGACCATTTAGTTCTTGTGCACTACTGCCGCCTAGTAGCAATATCTTAAATTGCAAGCACAGTTAATTTTTTTTTTCTGAAAGGTGAATAAAATACTTTTGCAAGCAAATATTATCAAGTCCATACTGCTAAAGATCAAACAACAACCAAGACTAACAAACACAAACAAAAACTCATAGACACAGACAACAGTATAGGGCTTACCAGGTGGAAAGGGACGTAGGGGGAGGTAGAAAAGGGTTAAGGGATTAAATATATGGTGACAGATTATTAGACTTTGGATAATGAACACACAAGGCAACATATAGATGATATATTATAGAGTTGTATACTTGAAACCTATATAATTTTATTAGCCAATGTCACCCAAATAAATTTAATGAAAAAAAATGCTAACCATTGGAAAAAAAGAGGTAATGTCACACAAAATGTAACTTTATTACCTGATTTTCTCTTAAAAGATGGTAAGCTGAACCCAGTAGTAGTAAAGGTAAAGTATAAAAGAATGACAGAGGAAATGTTGCTTTACCACTAATAAGATACAGATTTTTCATTTGAACACACTCACAAAGCATGATACCTTGTTTCAGTTTTTATGTTGAACTCTGAAATAAGAATTCAAGCAACAATGTAAATATGCCAAAGAGCTCACAGAACCTCAAGACAAAAAGGTAAGATTCTTACAACATAACATTAGGATTTTTGCCTTACGTGTTCAAATTGAGTGATTCAACACTGTTGTGTTGAAGAAGAAATAAACATAATGCTCAAGGAAAGTGATGTTGAGTCAAGTTGTCCTAACATTGTGTTGGTTGGAGTGTGCATAGGAGAGAATGCGCAGGGTGCCAAGGGAAGTGCTCACAAAGAAGAAAATCAAGACTGAAGGAAATTTACATCACTTGAGATCCCAGCTTTATGGCATCCTGGGGTTATCTATGTCTGTCTGTCTTATAGGAGCTTCTGTCATTTTTCTCAAAATTAAATTAATTCGTTTGCTTTCATTTTTTTTAAAGCCCCATAGCACAAAACCAAGTGCTGCCTATCAAGACTTAGAACCTCAGCCTAGCCAATGATGAATTGAATGAGAGAATGATTCTCTTGCTGAACTCAGTAGCCCCGGGGCTGCTCTGTGCTCTGGGTACAGTCTGTGAGACATGGACTTGGCTAGTGTGCAGAGCCCACATTCTAATAGCTCCAACGTGGAGCCTCTGCCGACAGGAGAGGCACGTAGGCTGGCGTGCCCGACTTTGGAGCTACCCTCCAAACGATACCAGTGGAAAAGAACAACTGGTGCCCAGATTTCCCCCACCTGTCACCCTAAGCGAAATAATATAGCAGAGCTTACAGCGGGTCCAGCTTCCTGGGTGAGAGATGGTGTTGTGTCCACAGAGCAGCTCACTCTTGGGCTGACCTTCTGCCTGGCAAAGGGTAAAGTGTTGGTTTCACGTAAAGTTAGTCCAACAGCAGGCTAAGACAAGTGGCATATGCCAAGAATGGCCTTATTCTTGCCTTGCTTGCCAGGCAAGGGACGGTGGTGTTCCAGTATCTATATTTACCTCCTGGGCTGTGTTCAGTACTAATATATATAGGTATTGCTTCCCATGGCTTCTTTCAACAAGTATTTATTTAAAACATATTCATTGAGGACCTATGTGTCCCCTTTTGCTCTAGGAGGTGAGTTAAGGGTCAGGGAAAAGAAATAGGTCTTATCCTAATTCATTCTTCCAGCTCACTGCATCCACCAGCAAAGAGTCTTGGCCTGTTGTTTTCCTGGGTCATTTTTTTACACATTATTAGACTCCCTTAACATCTAATTCATAACCAACATGCACTGCATCATTTCTAAGCAGATCAAGTTAAGCAGATAAAATATACTGACTATGGGATAGCATCAATTTAACACAAATAATTATTTGATATTTACAATAATTTAAAACAATCATATCAGAAAAAAAATCATATCAGGCATCAGTAAAGTAAAGATGTCAAACATAGAGCCCCTCTCAATGGAACTGCCAAAAAAACCCCAAAACTCAAGGATTTAAGTGAGGACGAATGCCTGCCACTAGATAACACTTCATACTAGGATTAGAAAAGCAAGGGACTCAAGGTCTAATCAGAGAGTGTGAAGTGCTAAGTAGCCCCTTCCCAGGAACTCAAAGAATTCCAATTGGATCTAGTCAAGTAGATGCCTTGGGGAATAAGTCAGATGTCTCTTCCCAAGGCACTTAATTTATAAACTGTAAACAGCATGTTGGATTTTATAAAGCATCCTGTGCGCTTAATGAATGGGTTTTGATATTATTCCTATCTGGCAGCACATCAGTAGCAGCCAAGAAGCCAAGCCCGGGCTGACCCAGAGGCAGTAGTGCTGACCACAAATGCTGCCAGGTCTCCAGCTTGCTAGCCCCAGGTATCTCCAAAGATGAAAAGCCACAAGGTCAGTGGGGAGGGAACAGCTCCTGCCTCGTCATCTCACAGTGTGTACACTACAATCAGGTGCAGGAGCATGTGAGGCAGTGCCTGCCCCCATTGCGCCACCTTAGGAGAGAGAAAATGACATCTGTGCGGTTAAACAGCCGTCCTCCAGTCTGGGATAGGACTCTGTTCCCCCGACCTGCATTACTAGCCAAGAATGGCCACACTCGACAGTGGTGGTGATAGAAGGAAAAAAGAGAAGAGAGAAGCAAAAGAAAAAGAGACATATAGCTCAGGAAAGAAGCCATAAATCACAATCCTGGGATAAATAGGGGTGCAAAAAAGAAGGACTGGGACTATTTCTGGGGATGAGCCAACTCTCCAGTGGACCCACCTGTGTGTGCATGTGTGTGTCCTTGAATTAAATAAATTTACTGTCTGGGAGGAATTGCTGTGGGAGGACTCAACTTTGAGACTGGCTGAAAATTAAAATCCTGAGTTTCAGGAAATCCAGAGGGGCCTCACATTGTTATCCAAACTCCCACTTACCTACTGCCTTCATCTCTGCCTCTCCAAACCTATTTCTAACCTATGTTGTTAGTGTCTCAAGTCCCGGCATTTTGCATTCATTTGTCAGAAATACTGGATAACTATTCCACTACATTCTGAAACCTAAAGAGCATTCTATTGTTTCCTGATCTGGTAGAAGGAAGGCTTATCTGAGGAGCATCAAGCTCTGAGTCCTACCTTCCCATCATTGGCTGTGCAATCTTGAACAAGTCAATTGCCTTCTCTGAGACTCAGTTTCCTCATCTACAAAATGAATGGATTGTTCTAGATGCTTCTGTGGTACTATCTATTCCTAACATTCTCTATATCCAAACTTCTCAAAGTACAGCACCTGCTTTGTGGCTACGTAGTCCTATAATCTGAAAGAAAGAGTTCCTTCCTTACTCAAGAAATTAATGATTGTAGCAAGTCCAAACAAGTTCTAATGTGGTGTCTGAGGCAATGCTGAAAGCCAAGCTATAAGAATTTGCCCCTTGATGAGGCCGTATTGGTGGCCTCAAATAAAAATAGTCCTTAATACTCAATATGGTTTATAAATTAATACTATGTTGTTAATAATAAGAAGCAGTTAGTGAGGTATTTCACAGGTTCTTATTTCTCTTAAAGCTGTCTTAAAATTTGCAGTGTTTTTTTCCCCAGGATCCACCAAAAGGAGAGATAAGAAATGCAAATAGTAGTTAGTCATGCTAGAATTAAACTTCTTTTGTGTGATGATGATGATATAGGCTGAGTTCAACCCTCTTGCACCTTTCCTACAAACGACTCATTCCTAAACTGAGCTTGAGCCACAGATCCTCATGCCTTAATCGGTCCATCTGTGACACTCTGGTTTAGGATAGAAGAGGAAAATTGGTTGGAAGAGTTGTCTTCCCTGCAGATATAAAATGAATAAGGTCCTAGTGGTAAAAAACTAGGCACTCTGCTAAGTAAAGTATCTATGGAACCTTTGTGCTAGGGGAGGTACATTGCTGAAGTCCTGGGCTGGGAACTGGGTTAAAAGAATTGCCCATTGTGTATGGCTCTTGGTTCCTGTGCTGGGCTTCTGTGGGCTTCTATAGTTTCTATGGAAAGACTCATTCTGAGTTCTTAACAGTTGACATAACTAACTGACTTTCAGAATACAAACCTTGCATAAATTGGAAATGACCAGGTCTGATTATTCACGTGTCAAAAAGCATTATACTGTTGAAGCCTTTTCTTCCAGGAGTTTGGATTATTCCTGTAAATCTAGCAAGTCCACTAAAAGCTGTGACTGACATGGTGATGAGCTGTCAGAAAATGCTTAAGGGTGGCCTTTCTGTGGTGCCACAAATCAACAATAGCCTTAAACATGGAGACTTTTTCCATCCCTTCATGAAAAAGGAATAAAAATAGGTTGGGAGGGGAGGAGGAAGCCACAGAAGAAGTAACAGGAGAGGAGGATAGATTGTTTTTGATATTCAAAATCTGCCACTGCCCTTTCAATGATTTCGAATAGCACAATTTCAGAAAGGGAAGGTTCTCTTCATTTCATGTGAAGAATGAGACACATTCTAACCACTCATCTTGAGTAAGAACCCTTTTGAAAGAAAACAGGAGAGTTCCGAGATACCCAACGCAAGGTACTCATGAATGTACTCTCTCCCTGTAAAAAAGAAAAGGTGGCCAGGTGTTCTAGGGACCCTGGTGATGATGTAATTTGACACCTGTTCTGACACTGGACTGCTAGCTGTGGTATGGCCTTAGGAGAAGAGAGGTGACCAATGTTAGCTCAGGGTACAGGCTCCCATTTGCCCTGGAGCCAAATAAGTATGTTGGCTTTTCTTCAAAGTGTCCAGCGAAGTGTTTCCAAAACTGCATTTGAATCTCCTCACCCGCAACAACATTTTGGAATGGTGAGTGGTGATCTCACCTAACAGCTGTAGAGCCCTTAGTTAGAAATGGGGCATAAACAATAGGAGCAACTCAGTCTTTCCATTCCCCATTCAATTTGCCTTTTCTGCCCAATGATGGGATTTCAATACTGAATTCAATCCTATTGCAATCTGGAACACTTCTGGATGCAGAGACTTATGTCAAAGGGGTGAAGTTAAAATAATAGCACATAAAAATATGTTTCACTATGTTGCTAATAATGCTGAACTTCTTGAGCTGTTGGGTTTTTGTTTGCATTTTTAATGTATTTAATTTTTTACTTGTGACAAAATATGCATAACATAAAATTTACCATTTTAACCATTTTTTAATTATACAGTTCAGTCTCATTAAGTACATTCACATTGGTATGCAACCACTGCCACCACCTATCTCCAGAACTTTTTAATCTTCCCAAACTGAAACTCTGTACCCATTGAACACGTTTTGATTATAGTTTGCTTTGTTTAAACCACACACACTACAGCTACATCTTATGCATGCCAGTTCTCCTGTAGCAATTCTGTTCGGCTGCCTTCAGATTTCAAACCTCAAAGAAAATTTAAATTCTGAAAAAGAGTAATTTCTCATAATTTGGAGGAAAATCACAGAAACGTATCAAGTCCTAAAATATCACCTTGTGTTTGAAAGAAAAATTGGACTTTGATTAAGGACTGGATTTGTTTGATTCTTCCCATCAATTATAGGCATGTGTGCCTACATTTTACATAGAGTTGAAGAAGGAGGATTTTTTTTCACTTAAAATGTTGACCTTTTCTAATGTCACGTAAAGAAGGCAACTTCAGGGTTCAAACCTCTCTTCTTGCGGGGGGGGGGGAGAGTAGGTAAAATTAAGGGGAGCTTTCCTCTCTGAAATTGTGCTATTTGAAAATCTTCACTGGCAGATTTTATACATCAAAAATAATTCTTTTTCCTCTCTTTTGTTACTTCTGTGACCTGCTCTCTTCTTATTTTTATTCCCTATTGGTGAAAGAATGGAAAGGGACTCCATGTTTAGGGCTATTGTTGGTTTGTGGCACCACAGAAAGGTCACCCCTGAGCATTTTCTGACAGCTCATCAACTTTCTTGAATGTATTAACCTGTTGCCCTTTCATTTTTAAAGGATATTGCAATTGGTTGGATCACAGCTTAAAAGAAAAAGTTGGGATTGAGCCAGGCCTTGGAGGAGAGAAAGTTGTCTGAAAAATTCTTAGCTTTTGTAAAACAACAAAATGGAAAATATATCTATGGCAAATTTTATAGAACCAAGTTTAAAGCGACTAGTTGATGTTCATGTGCAGATTTTGACATGCGGGTGAAATTGACCCCAAGTGGATGAATTCCTGATTATAAGCACTGGAATATATTGCCAACTGGAGTTATCCATTCTTTGAATTTTCTGAGTCAGCACTCTTTCTAACAAGAAAGTAGTTGTTCCAGACTCTGAACCCTACCCAGGGTGTTATGTTCTGACTATTGAAAAATGGGTCTAGGGAGTGTGACTCTCAGCAATATATGCTCAGCCATCAGACTCTGAGACCCTCCGATGAAGGGGACAGTAAGCATGAATGGCACCAAGAAAACTATTGCCAGGCACACACAAGAAAGCTTTGCAGATGTGAGGGCAGCTGGCATCAGAAATAACGCCATCGGCACAATCTTCCTCAAAAACTCAAATGTGTGGGCATGTGAATTTGCAGCATGCAACCTGCACAGGCAAGCCAGCAGTCATTTCAGTACCAGCTTATCCCACCCTGTTGCACACACATGGGGGTTTCAGAAGGATTCCCCACTTCTTTGTTTTCTATTGGAATCAACCTCAGAAATTCACGCTTGCTGATGTGACGGGTGAGGAGTGGGTACTACCAGCTGGAATGTTGCCACTGGCAGGGGCAGACAGGAAAGTAGGAATGCTCTTAATGTCCTCCCAAAGAAAACCTTTGATGGACAAAAGAGTGGTTGTATTTTTACCCTCTCCCTTCACGCTGCCAGGCTTCTTTAAATAGCTCCTCTAGCCTAGGGACTTGTATGGAATAATTCATATTAAAACCCAAGAAGTGGCAGAGGAGGGGAGTTGGTTCTTTCTTCTTTCTTTTCTTTCCTTTTCTTCTTATTTGTTGTTGTTGTTGTTGTTCGTTTGTTTCCTTCTTGTCAAGCTAACAGGAAAAGACTCGTTTTAATTCAGCTGTGTTATTTTTTCTTCTTTTGGGTTTTTTAATGAACTTTAGCTAATTTGGAAAAGACTACCAAAGCCCCAGGAAAAATAAAAGGGATAGGAAGCTGCATTGTAGATTGCTCTTTAATACTTTTTGGTCCCAAGGACATTAGAAGCATCTTTTAAGGATGCTGCACAGAGGGGGTTACATGAGGCTCTTAAACGGGAATGTCTAATTTAAAAGTCCAGTTCCTTCCATTTGCAACTTATAAACCAATCTGTTGTTCTGTTGTTAAGACAAAGAAAAAGTCCTCCCCATCTCCAGCCCCATGCATTTTTAGTTTGACTCAACCCCTCTCCCTTTCACCAAATGGGCTTCATAGACATTCAGGCCTATGCTAGACAAATTAAAAGTCCTGTCTCTCCTTCTTTTTCCTTGGGAAGAGAAGGGTGTGAGAAAGACAGAGAAAGGGGGTGGAACAAGGCCCAAGGATCCAAAAAGCTTTGTTTCAAGTTACTGGTCCCTCCCTCTGAAAGACAGAATAACCACATTTCTCATAATGTAGGCCGAAGTGCATCCAGGCGTTCCCATAGCACTCCTACCCCCAGCCCTTTGCCGGAGATGTGTGGGTCACTGTGATGGTATGCTCGTCCCTGCCAGCCCAAGTCACTCCTGCTCCCGGCAGCCTAAAGGGCAGCAGAGCCATGTGGCTGCTCCTGTCTGTGAGTGGGTTTAGGCTCGAGGCTCCAAAAAGCCCCCCAATCCTATCAGCCCAGCAGAGCTGCTGCCAAGAATGACATCCTGGGAATACTATGGAGACGGGGAGACCTCATGGGCTATTGGCCCTGGATGGAACAGGACCCAGGCTGTCTGGAAAATAGGCAGAGCAAAGGGCAAGCTCACAATGGAAGGAGCTCAGGCGAAGAGAAAAGGGGCGGGGTGGGAGTGGTGGAGAGCAAAAGAATAGAGAGGCCACATGCCACCCAGGAAGATTCCAGGGAGGGCGGGAGGAGGTGGTGGAGGAAGGACTTGCAGGAAACAAGTACCCAGACATGGCACTGCCAGTCTATCTAGATTCTTTTCTGAATTAGATTATGCGAAAGAAAGAGGGGAAATATATAGCCTGCCAGCTGTTCAAAGGCTTACAACCTTGCTTTTATTGTCCGGGTAAGTTGGTGAGGTGGGGCATCAGAGGAATTCCAAACATACCATCCCAGAGAAATTTTAATATGTTCCACAGTGTCATACACGAAGAGGAAATGACAGCTGATCACAGCCAGGCCAGGCCACAGAAATCTGGGTCCTGGAGCTCACCCACCCTGACATGGCCTAGCTTCCCTCTGCTTTAGCACTTCTCAGTCCTTCCACCTGCCTCCCCATCCCTGCTGCTCCCACTGGCCCTGTCAGAGAGCCTGGACAAAGTAGCAGTAACTGACTGTCATGGGAAGAGGTGAGGATGGGCTGGAAGGCTGCTGGCCAAGGAGCTGAGGGCTGGCTAGGGTGAGTCAGGCACCCCAGGGAGTCAGAGGCATTTTAATCCAACCACGGGGATTATCTGCTGATAAGGACCAAATCAAGGACCTTGGTGATGCTGTCTTCAGGGTTTTGTTTTGTTTTGTTTTGTTTTTCCAGGAACCTACCACTGTCAGAAAACACGAGACTGGATTATTTGAAAGCAACACTGTGTGTGGCTCTGACAGAGACCTGGGTTTGGGGAACAACTTCCAGCAACTTCTTCCCAGGGGCCTCTTGAATTTAGGCCAGGCCCAGAGGTCACTGGTTTCAATCCTGGGGGTGAGGCAAGTAGTGATGGGAGACAGTGACTGCATCTTCCTCTGTACATGTTTCTAATTCAATGATTCATGAAGAGGCCCTGATGTCAGCTGCTGAGTAGGTGACTCACAGCCATGCCCAATAAAGATAGCATGTGGTCCTTTCTAAAGGGTGTTCAAGGGAGCAGCGAAAAGATAAACTGCCCATTTTCCAGGTTTCTTCTACCCAGGCAGGAAAGATCCCAACCATGTTAGTTATGCAAGTGACATGTACCCGGGATCCAATGACAAAGGCCTAAGGCAAACCCCTTAATCATAAATGGAAAGAAAACCCATTGGTAAGTGACAATCATTTCAAGTAAATCTGGCTACTAGCAGATATTTTAAATAATTCCTTATAATAAGCACATCATTGCCCAGTTTACCCATTGGCAAAGTCCATTTCAGTTCCAAAATCTAACTGGAGGTAGCATACAGACTGAGCATTAGGGCATGAAACAATTTCTCATTCACCTTTGTTTCCATCAGGACTAGCATAGTTTATTAAAAGAATGATGGAATGAATAATTAACCAATAAGAATAATAGTACTTGAAAGGTGAGTTCTGAAAATGGAGTAAAAATTGCCAGCCACCATTGGTGGCTATAATTCTGAGAAACTCACTACATTTTTCAAGGTCCTAGGAAAATAAATGTGTTAGAAATTGTTAAATGTATTGAAAAATGATTTATTTTCCCCTTGACATTGTCATTGGAACTCATATAAAGATTGAAAACTCCACAGGCATGTTTCCATCTGTGGGAGTCAGCTGCTTGGTACACAATCATCAAAAAGGCCTCAACCCAGTTCTCCCTTTAGCTGAACCAAATGTATTTTAAAGTAAATGATGCAAAAGATCACATTTTGTTTTCAGATGCTCTTATATAAAAATTTGAATAACAGTTTAAGAAAATTGTTTTGATTTGGTTAAATGCCTTATTGACAGCAACAATTTTTTTTAATCACTGTAAAATTGTATAGCAATAGAATCTATAGCATGATCTTAGGTTTTCTCAAACAGCGAATATTCCAAAGTTGTAAATGAATTCATCCAAAAGCTAGATTTTCTTTCAACAATGTTTGTTAGGCTAGTCATTAGAGACAATCAGAAAGGTTCCCACATAAACCATGTCTCCACTCTACAATGAAAACTGGTCAATAGAACCCTAAAGTTACTTCCAGAAGCCAGACAGGTGAGAAGAAAATGGGCAGATATCTGCATTTATTCTAAACACACAATCGAGAAATATTCTGCAGTCCCCGCTGTATTTGGTTGATACCCACAATTAAAACTGCATTTTAGGCATCTCTTTGTCTTCAAATGCACCTCATATTTAATATTATGTGTTGGAGCAATTTGCCAATGCCAACTTGCTGTAATTAAAGTACACTAATATTAAAATGAAAAGAGACATGTTTTGCAGCATCCATATCTGTTATTAATGACAGTTGCAAAGAATAAAATGTGGGACTCCCATCTTGCCTAATACCTTCTTTTCCTGCACCTGAATCTCAGTAGAGAAGGGAGTCTGTCTCTTTCGGGTAGGTTTTTCCGGGCTCGTTGGTTACAATGAGCCTCAGTTACAGGGCGGCGTTCTGAGTCATTAATATTCTGTACACAGTCAAACTTCCAGTCCCCCAGGAAAGAGTTATGCTCAGGCCTCCTGCAGCACAATTGTTCATTTAAAGAGAGGACCTATATTCAGGACCTTGAAAGATTCCTCCAAATTTTCCTCAGGTAGGAGTCATTCTTACAGGTCCTGGTCCCTGTGCTGCTGGGAGCATCCTTTCCAGGTCTCTGCTTAGACAGTGTAGCATCGGTCCTGCTGCAGGAACAAGCTGACTACTAAAAATAACCCTTTGCAATAAGGCCAAGGCAAACAGCATGCATTTCCTCAGACTTTTTGCCCAATCAAAATCATATAGTAAACCCATCCTCCTCTCTCCCCAGAGCTCCTGACTGCATCTATGGAAGCAAAGTCCTTGCATTTGGGGAGAAGAGCGCAAAGGAACAAGATTCCTGCAAAGCATGACACAGAAAGCTAGAAATAAATGTTGCCTATTGTTTGAAGTCATTCTAAGCACTCCGGCAGAGCCCTGGCAGGAGATCAGCAGCATACATAAGTAGTAATAAAAGTAAACAGTGCGCTTTTAAACTCGCAGGCTTGCCCGCGTTAATAGTGCCCCCATTGTAAGAGGGATGAGGGCGGTGGGGAAGATACTGGGCTTTCGGGAATCCATGTCGGCGAGTTGCTGCTTCTCAGTCTCCTTTCACAGGGTCAAATATAAGAACCATTACAAAGTTACATCTAACTACACAGGGAGTTTGAAAACCGAATCTCTTTAAGTCAAAGCAGAAGAGATTTTCCAGCCTCTCTGTGAGGCTCTCCTGCTCTGTCACAGACTTCAAAGACACGTTCATTTAAAAAAACACAATGCTAGCATGCTACAGATTAATGCAAATTAAATTAATGCGAATTTAAGTGGTATTTAAAGGTTGTCTCTTTGTCTGAGAGGAGGATGAAATGCTCGGTTTGGAAAGAAGTAATTTCCTAGGCAAGCCGTCAGCGCTTGTTTTCCTGCTTACCTTGGGGGAAACGCAGGGCTCCTTTCAGACTTTTCTGAGAGCTAGAAAGAGGTCCTGTTACTTCCAAATGCTTTTGTTCTTCTGTCCCTCTGTCACATGGCTTGCCTTTTATATTTGCAACACACAAAAGTTAGGACTGTTGTTTAAGCGACACAGGGAGAGAGAGAGAGGGAGAGAGAGAGAGGGAGAGAGAGAGAGAGAGAATGTCAAATGGAAAAGTGCCATTGCAGTCATATATCAATCAGGCATGCGGCCGCAGCAGCGCACTAGCAAATGGGAATGCCACGGAAATGTGAGGCGCTCGTTATCGGGGACTCACAGCCGCTGCCCACTGCTCGGCTCCCTTCCATGGAGCATCTTGCGATGAGAACAACATAGAAGAACAAGGGGAAGGAAGCCTCCCCCCCCAACTCTTTTTTTTGTTTGGTATTATGGAAATAATAAGGGGCTGAATGAATCTTTTGGATTTAATTCTTTGGCAAGCCTGCGGCTGCCATAAAGATGTGCAGTCCGCAATAAAGACACATAGTTTTAGAAATACAAAGACAGAGTGGCATTCTGTTTAACGATTCAGCAGCTGACTAGGATAAAGTTAAAAATCTAAGTAAGAGAAGAGAAAGATGGGACTCAGAACTACTCAGGCTGTTGAAGCAAGTGCAAAACGCTGCCCTTTTTTATCACGATGTGTGTGGGTGGTGAGAGTTCTTTTCTAAGTTGTTCATTCATTAAATGATTTTTAGCAGTGTATCCATGATTAAATCCAAAATGGCACTTTAATACGTGCCTTCATCTGCATGATTTACAAGAAAAATTTAGCTCTGATTTAGAAACAACGAGAAAGTGTAATCCTTGGCTCCTTGAGATGTGTGAATGTGAGACTAACAGGTAAGGCCAACTCACCACACCATAACTAATAGAAAAATGGCAAATGTGACTATGTGTGTGAACTAAACACTTACTAGCTGAATAATAGTTATGAGCGATGGGAATACAAAGGGAAATATTTCATAGCTCTTGCCCTTAAAAAGCTTAAAATTAAGACAGAAAACCATCCGCAATTTTTGTGGAAAACACAAAGAACCATTGAATCATTTATAAAATTTTATGTCAGATGGACCCAGACCCAGAATAATTTTTTATTAACACTAATGAAGAATTAAACTGAGAATATTAAAAATGATATTTCACAGAACAATAAATATGACACTTAAGAAGAACTTAAGTGTTCTTATAATTGTTGATGCTGAAATTGTCATGTTCAACTGTATCACATCTTTATTATTCATTAATAGATTGATAATCACATTAGTACTTTTCTACAGAACCTTTATTCCATTCACTGATGTTTATAGGAGGTGTCTTGAAATTCACAGGTTTACATCCAGCCTTTAATAAGAAGCTCCTTTTCTTTTGCTCTATCGGGAAATCCCTGTCTACTTGGGACCAGCCAGTCACAAACAGAATCCACCTACAAGGATAAAGGATAAATGACAAGTTCAAAGCCTTGAAAAAACACCTGGCACTTACTTGGCTGGTGATGATACTGGTTAACTGTCTTAAAAGCAGAAGATCAAAAAGCAAATGGAAATTGGGCCTTCAAAATGGAAATAATCTGAAAGGGGAAATGACTTATAGCTGAGTAAGAGCCATGGAAATAGTCATGAACACATTTTCTGGCACAATATTGTGGGTCAGATTGGGAAAGAGAATAAACTCTTTGGCCACCAACATTTTCAAATATCAGAACTTGATGTCCATTCACCTTTACGTTTCTCCTACTAAATAATGTGTAGCTTTCTCAACATATGCTCACCACTCCACCCGCGTGTCTTTTGCCTTTGGGTTCTCAGAGTCACTCTATCTGCTCTGAAGTAACATGAAAAGGTGTGGCTCTTCCTGGTTGGAATTTTCCAGCCTTCTATAATCTGTGCTTCTGGAAGAGCACTACAAAAAGTGTCAAGATTGCAAACACATTGACTGCTTGGCCAGAGACAGGCTCTCTCCCAGATGGAGCCCCACTGCTGCCTCCAGCCATTATTCTATCAGAGGTGGCAAAGAATACCATCTGCTGCCCTGTTCAAAAGGGAAGCTTTGCCTCTACCCGTTGGGCTTCAGAGGACCAGTTCCTCCGCCTAGCAATAGGTATCTGGCAACAGCAACTCTTTTCATCACATCACCGTGCTTTTTGGAAAGGTCACTGTACCAAGTGCAGTTGCTTCACTGGCCATTATTAATGTCGCTGAGAAATAAGGGTTCTCTTTAAATTTCTATCTACATAAAAGGGATGAAAATACTCCTGCTGTTATTTCATATGCACTCAGGGTGGGAAGAATTTAGAGAAGGAGATGTCTATTATCTGGATGACAAATTCTTCCAGGGACCACTCCTGAGTTTTCTTATTCTGGTACTGTTTTCAGGTTGTCTCTCTCTCTCTCTTGGTGGCTGTAGTGGGTATTTACAGGAGTCACACAGCATCCAAACATCCCTGGAGGAATGTGTAATCCCAAGGCAGGTAAGAGGCAGGACCTACCTCCTCCCTGCAGAACCTGAAGGGAACAGATGTTTTCTCTCCCTTCCTCAGGGCAGCAGGAGGGCCAGGTGTGACCAAGCCTGGGTCACCAGATGTGCCAGCGAGGAGGAGTTGCCAAGGCATGCAGACATTCAGAGGTTATTAACTATGGTCACACTGGAATAGAGAGTGCAGAAGTTACAGCAGCCAGCATCGGAGACAACAGAGCCCAGCCATGTAACAGTGGGTGATCTGGGAATACAGGGCACATTCATAACAGCATCCCAAGTAATCTGGTCTTTTGGGCTGCATCCGTGTTGGCTACCATTTTATGAGCCTGGATCTCCAGCTTTCCTGGCAATTTTGTGAACTGCCCCCATCACCACACCCACCAAGCTCCTGCCAATAAATTACTTTCGGCTTTAATTAACTAGAGACAGTTTTTGAGGTTGGTAGCCAGTAGTTCTGCCTGGAACATTGCATTTTCCAATGTTAGGTGAGATAACATCATTAACATACAATTGGAAATGAGCCTCTACTTCCCCCTAGTTGCTTTCCCAAACAAACAGTTTCAGATTCACTG
>NW_017731357.1:2976314-2983844 GCF_001890085.2 Hipposideros armiger | reverse complement strand
CGTCCTCCACAACTAGACTGAAGAACAAAAGGACAGCAACTTGTCTGTTCCCCTTCCCCCAATTCCCCAGCACTGTTCCCATCCCCCAATTCCTCACTAAAAATCTTTAAAAAAAAGTGTCTGGACGCCAATGGTAACCACTTTGAGCACCTCTTGTAACTGCAGAAGTCAAACGTGATTTGCATTCATCTATTGTCATTGGTATATATTATTACAATTTTAACAGTTTTTTCCTTTCTTAAAATTTGTATACGTATTTTTGGCACCCTCAGTATATATTTATCAAGGTGCTCACTAAAAGCCAATGACATTTGGTATTATATCTACATGGATACAGATAGGGGTGTGTGTGTGTGTGTGTGTGTGTGTGTGTGTGTGTGTGTGTATGTGTGTGTGTCTGTGTAATCCCAACATACCAGCATAGTCTGCTTGGCATGGTTTATAATTATCTGTGAGAATACTAATGTTTACCATCTTCATGAATATGATAATATTAATTAAAAATATCTATTAATGGTAATAACAACTATTTGATGGGTATGTACTCACTGCTGGGCTCGGTGCCAAATACTCTATATGCATAATCTCTTTTAGAGGGATACACAATAATCCTATAAGGTAGGTACTATTATTCTCTATTTTATAGGTGGAGAAACTGAGGCTCTGAAAGGATAGGTGACTTCCTTGTGGTTGACACAGAAAGCAACTAGTAATGTCTTTCCCATTTCCAAAAGGCCATGGCTTAGCCACTATACCATGCTGTCCTCATTCAACAAAAATTCTCTTAGCAGTGCTTTTATAGTAATGCTCTGTTATTTGTGGGGAATACAAATAAAAGTAGGACATGGATCTAGTTCTTAAGATGTTTGTGATACTGTAATGAAGAGAGAAATGTTAACTTATGAACACACAACAAGATAGAATGTGATAGGGTCACAAGAAAAACAAAATTTACAATAAGATCAAAAGTGGTGCATTCAGGAGAACTCTACTGGGTCTGGGCTTTGAAGCCACAGAGTGGGAACCTGAAGATGCAGATGAGTTTTTTGGAGGGACACACAGTCAGACATTTGGCTGGGACTAAATGTATGCTATGGTGAGCCTGGAGGATATGGTGAGCGGAGGAAGAGACAGGTTAGGAGCTGGGTCCAGATGAGGTTAAAAAGGAGAGTGGAAAGGCAATCTGAGACTACGTGAGTGCAAGAATAAGACTGAGGCAGAGGAGCAAAGATAGGTCGCATGACAAGGATGCAAATATGTACTTTCATTCATGCATACATTCATTCAACAAATATTCTTTCAGTGCCTCCTACCTGCCAGATGTTTTTATCCCAGGGGCTCTAGCATTGGATAAGACAGACTATGGTAATGATGGAGGAAGAGATCAGTAAGGACACTTTCAAGGCAAATAACTAAAAATTTGCATATCAATGGCTTAAAACATGAGGACATTTATGGTGCTCAATCAGGAAGTAAATAGTTCTAGGGTTGGTACAGTGGCCATGGTATTATCAAAAACTGATATTCCTTCCACTTCCATCGTGCTCAACATTGTTAGCTTCTGTTTACCTCTGGCAGGCCAATTCATGGACACAAGATAACTGGTGGAATTCTAGGAATCACATCAAAATTCAGATGTCAAAAGGGAAGGAGACAAGAGCTTGCTTTTTGTCGACTTCCATCAGGAGGAAAATCTTTCCAGAAACCCCAAAGGCTTCCCCTTGCATCCTATTGAACAGAACCTGGCCACATTCCCACCTCAACAGCAACCTCTGCAAAGGGAAACAACATTTCTATGACTGGCCTGGCCTGGTCATGATCCATGCCCTTGGGCTGGATGCATGGCAGACTAGACAGAGTCAAATTGTTACTGGTAAAAGAGGATGAATAGTAATGGGTAAGTAATGAGTAGTACCAGCCACAGTGAGAGAGACAATATCTACATCAGATAACTTCAGAATGTGACAAATGCTACGAGGAAAGTGAAACAATAATGAGAAAGTAATTGATACAGTGGAGGAAGAGGGGTGAGTTAATAAGGTGACCAGAGTTAGTCTTGCTGTAGAGGTGACATTTGAATTTAAATGCTAAGAGCAAACTTGGTGAGCATGAATGCCAAGATGGCTGGAACAGAATGTGAGGGGCAAAGGTGGTAGGAGATGTGGTCAGAGATGAAAGCAGGGGCCGTATATATCATATAAAGATTTATTGGCCAATGTAGGAAGTTTGGGGTTTTGTTACTGGTTGAATTGTATCCCCTTCAAAAAAGATATGTTGAGTCCTAACCTCCAGTACCTCAGAAAGTAGTCTTATTTGTAAATAGGGTCTTTACAGAGATAATCAAATTAAAATGAGGTCATTAGGGTGAGCCCTAATCTAATATGATTGGTGTTCTTATAAAAAGGGGAATTTTAGACACAGAGACAGACATGCACTTAGGAAAGACGATGTGAAGGCACACAGAGAGAAGACAGTCATGTGACTGGAGTGATACATCAATAAGCCAAGGAAGGCCAAGCTTTGCCAACAAACTACAAAAGCTAGGAAAGACAAGGAAGGATTTTCTCCTAAAGCCACCAGAGAAAACATGGCCTTGCTGACACCTTGATTTCAGACTTCTGGTCTCCAAAACCTTGAGGCAATACATTTCTTAAACCACTCAGTTTTTGGCACTTTGATATCATAGCCCTAGAAAACTAATATAGCTTTGTTTGCAATTGGATGGGAATTCATAGGTGAGTTTAAAACAATGATTTACGTTTTTAGAAGTTCACTCTGGCTCATATGTAGAGATGAATCATGGGTAGATGAGGAGGTAGGAAGGGACAAAGTATGGAAGGAGAGATGTAGCGGAAGACTCCCAGGCAAGAGAAGGTAGTGGCTTGCTCTAAGGTTGAAGTAGTGCAGTGGACAGATTTTGCTTGTATTTTGGGAGTAGAATATACAAGACTTGCTTCTGAATTAAATATGAGAGGTGACAAAAAGAAAAATCCACGATGATTCTCCAAGTAGACTGAGGGAAACACAAGTTTGGTGAGGGATGGGGCTGGAATCATTAAACTTAGTTTGGAACAAATTAACTTTGACATTTTTATAAGACATCCAAGTTGAAATGTAGAGAAGATGGTGTGATACACAAGATTGCATTTCAGGGGCAATTTCAGAGCATTTGAAAGTTGTCAACCTCTGGAGAGTATTTAAAGATATGTAGCTGATTAAGATCACCAAGAAAGAGAGTTTAGCTAAAGATGAGAAACTAAGATGGAGCCCTGCAGCTCACCTATAATGAATAAGATTGAAAAGAAGAGATCAGAGAGGTAGGAGGGCAATTAGAATATGGGTTGTCACCAGACATACAAATAGTAGTTTGTTTTTGTTTTTTAATCATAGATAGCTGTTGCCTAAAATTAGAGAAAGAGAATGATGACATTAGACCTGTTCTTCTAAACTTTAGAATTGACTAGAAAGCTTTAAAATGCTGACGCCCTGGACTTATTCAGGATAACTAAAACAAACTCTTTAGGGGTGGACTAGGCATTTGGTGTTTTTAAAAGCTCCCCTTGATCCCTCAAAAAATTAAAAATAGGACTACAGTATGATCCAGCAATCCCACTTCTGGGTATTTATCCAAAGCAAATGAAAACAGGATTTCAAAGAGATATGTGTACTCCCATGTTCACTGTAGCATCATTCACAATAGCCAAGATATGGAAACAATCTAAGTGTCTATCGATGAAGGAATGGATAGATAAGATGTGGATAATGGATGAATGGGTAATGGAATACTACTCAGCTACGAGAAAGAAGGAAATCTTGCCATTTCAGACAAAATGGATGAAACTTGAGGGCATTATGCTAACTGAAATAAGTCAGATGGACAAAGACAAATACTGTATGATTTCACTTATATGTGGAATCTACAAAAGCTGAACTCTTAGAAACAGAGAGTAAAGTGTTGGTGACCAGGGGCTGGGGGTCGGGGGCCTGGGAAGAAGTTGGTCAAATGGTACAAACTTCCAGTTATAAGATTAATTTATGGAGAGCTAATACACAGAATGGTGATTATAGTTATTAAGCTGTATTATATACTTGAAAGCTGCAAACAGAGAAGATCTTAAATGTTCTCACCACAAAAAAGAAATGGTAATTATTTGACATGGTGGAGGTGTTAACTAATGCTATGGTGGTAATATTTTCCAATATATAAATGTATCAAATCAATATATGTTATGCCAAAAATTTAAACAATTCTTATATGACAATTATATCTAAATAATGCTGAAAATATGGGAAATATTAATTAGTTAATTAATAAAGCTCCCCTCACAGCATCAAAGGCACAGTCCATTAAATAATTAATTGATAAGCTGAACTTCATTAAAATTAAAACTTTTGCTCCATGGAACAATATTTAGAGAATGAAAAGAAAAGCCATGAGCTGGGGAAAAAATATTTACAAAAGACACATTAGATAAAGTACTGTTATTCAAAATATACAAAGAAGTCTTAAATTCAACAACAAAAAAACTAACAACCTGATTATAA
The DNA here is from genome assembly GCF_001890085.2 of Hipposideros armiger. Taxonomy (NCBI): domain Eukaryota; kingdom Metazoa; phylum Chordata; class Mammalia; order Chiroptera; family Hipposideridae; genus Hipposideros; species Hipposideros armiger. The sequence goes on along the minus strand of NW_017731357.1, from coordinate 2,979,299 downwards.
AATGGGCAAAAGACCTGAATGGGCACCTCACCAAAGAAGATATACAGATGGCAAATAAGCATATGAAAAGATGCTCCACATCTTATGTCATCAGGGAAATGCAAATTACAACAATGATATACCACTACACACCTATGAGAATGTCCACAATCCAGAGCACTGACAACATCAAATACTAGCAAGAATGTGGAACACCAGGAACTCTCAGTTATTGTGAGTGGGAATGGAAAATGGTACAGACACTTTGGAAGACAAGTTGTCAGTTTCTTACAAAACTAAGAGTATTCTAATCACATGATCCAGCAATTGTGTTCCTTGGTATTTTTCCAAAGGAGTTAAAAACTTATGACCACACAAAAACCTACACATGAATGTTTATAGCAGCTTTATTCCAAAACTTGGAGACAACCAAGATGTTCTTCAGTAGATTAGTCGATAAATAAACTGTGGCACATCCAGACAATGAAATATTATTCAGCACTAAAAAGAAATGAGCTATCAAGCCATGAAAAGACATGGAGGAATCTTAAATGTATATTACTTTACAATTGTATATGTCAGCTATACCTCAATAAAGATGACTTTTTACAAATGCATATTACAAAGTGAAAGAGACCAATCTGGAAAGGCTATATACTATATGATTCCAGCTATATGACATTCTTGAAAAAGGCGAAACTATGGAGACAGTAAAAAAAATCAGTGGTTGCCAAGTGTTAGGAGAGTGGAGAAGGAATGAATCAACAGAGCACAGAGAATTTTTAAGGCAGTGAAACTGCTCTGTATGATACTGCGAAGTGTGATCAAACAATACGGTGAATGTTTAAATTAAAAAAAATTATTACAGTGAGAGATATATTGCCGTTAACCCCCCTCAAAATACTCCCCTCACTTCAAACACATCCCATCATTCTGGCCACTTTCTGAAGCAGTTCTGGAAGTCCTCTTTCTTGAGTGTCTTTAGTTGCGCTGTCATGACTGCCTTGATGTCCTAAATAATTTTGACTTTGGGGAAGAACCAGAAGTCGCACGGTGCTAGGTCCAGTGAATAAGGTGGATGAGGACACATCATAATGTTTTTATTTGGCAGAAATTGCAGTATACCAAAAGTGATGTGTGACAAGGAGCATTGTCATGATGGAGGATGATTTACGGCACACTGTAAAACATGCCTTCTCTCATCTGTAGCTCACACCCAACTGACTGCACCAAACAAGTTGAAATTTGTCACACACTGTTACATAGGTTTGATGCGCTGCTTCCCATATTAAAGATCCCTGCCTTTCCGTTGGATGGCACTGGGCAGCAGTATTCGCCATATCTTTTGATCACGAAGGAAAGGCTCCATGTCACACATCGCTTCTGGTGCGGCAATTTCTGTCAAAGAAAAACATTACGGTGTGTCCTCATCCACCTTATTCACCAGATCTGGCACTGTGCGACTTCTGGCTCTTCCCCAAAGTCAAAATGATTCAGGACATTGAGTCAGCCATGACAGCGCAACTAAAGACACTAACAAAAGAGGACTTCCAAAACTGCCTCAGAAACTGGCAAGAACGATGAGATAAATGTGTTCAAAGCAAGTTGGAAGTATTCTGAGGGGGATTAATAGCAATGTGGCTTTTACTGTAATAATTTTTTTAATTTAAACATTCACCATAGTTTTTTATCACATCTCATATAATGATGGATACATGTCATTATACATTTGTCTAAACCCATAGAATGTACAACACCAAGAGTGAACTCTAATGTAAACTATGGACTTGAATGAGAATGATGTCAATGTAGGTTCATTAATTATAACAAATGTACTACTGTAGTGCAGGATGTTGATACTGGGGGAGGCTATGCATGTGTGGGGACAGGGAAAATAGGGAACTCTCTGTACTTCCCATGCAATTTTGCTGTGCACTCAAACTACTCTAAAAACTAAAGTATATTTTTAAAAACAACAACATAGCAGGCTCCCTTATCCTCACCATGAAAATATTACCTGATTAAGGAGATAGCCTAAGGAAAAAACCAAAAACAACTTCCCTAGGCAATTCTAAAGAACATTTAGAGTTAAGAATAAGCCTTTAACCATTATAAAAGTACCCAGTTAATCAATTCAATAAATAATTTCATAATGTAAATTCAAGCTAATGAACTACTAGATATGTGCTAATTTTAGTGAATAATATTTTTTGGCATCTTTTCCACTATTTTATGAGCATCTTCAAAGCGTTGAGAGGACATCTTTTTCTTACAACATACTGTACATCTCATCAAAGGCATAAATCAGGACAATCTTTGGTTCATAAAAAGATGACGAAAGAAAAAAGGCTCTCAGCTATAAATTTAAGCACTTTTGAACCTTATAAAAACCACTTTAAGAGCAAAATTGTTAGTGTAATGTAATAGGAAAACTAAGATTTTTATCTAGCCCTTTTCTTTTAAAATACATTCTTTTGTCCATGAGTTACTCCATAAAGATAATGAAAATTATTTTATACACAAAATTTAAAATGTAAGGATTTAAAACAGTCTGAAGAACACGAGAAAAAAAAAGACTTATAGTTAAGGAGGGACCAAATCCTCCAACAAAATGTGTCACCTTGCCTCATTACAGTTCTAAAATTAACCCTTCCTTTAAAAAAATTTTATTAAATTTATTGGGGTGACATTGGCTAATGAAATTATATAGGTTTCAAGTATACAATTCTATAATATATCATCTATATTGCATTGTGTGCTTGCCACCCAAAGTCAAATCTCCTTCCATCACCAAATATTTGATACCCTTTATCTTTTTCTACTTCCTCCCTACCTCTCTTTCCCTCTGGTAACCATCATACTGTTGTCTGTGTCTATGAGTTTTTGTTTGTTTGTTTGTTTGTTTGTTTGTTTGTTTGTTTGTCTTATTCATTTACTGCTTTCAGTTTTACATCCCACATATGAGTGAAATCATATGGTCCTTAACTTTTTCTATTTGATTTATTT
>NW_017731357.1:2967478-2971029 GCF_001890085.2 Hipposideros armiger | reverse complement strand
AAAATTTGTCAGGAACAATGTATGTGTGAGAATAGCAAAGAAATTTCTGGAAAAATAAACAATAATGAAGGGTGTGGCAAAAACATCTATTACTCACCCAATATCCATGTGCTTTTCCACATTTTTCAGCCCCATTGTTGATCAGATGTAGGGACTAGTTCTGGCCAATGGGCAGAAAAGGTGTCATTTCTGGGTCAAACCATGTAAGATCCATGTGCACAAACTCTTTGGTTTTCTCTTCCCATGCTTCAGTGAGCTTAAGACCATATATTAATATTGTGACATCACAACAAGGAAGCAGCCTGTATCACTGAAGCTCCAAATGGAAGACAACCGGCCTGACAAGTCACCTGGCAAGACCCATGGAGAAATTTGTGTAAGTATGAAATAAGTCTTTGTTGTATGAAACTACAGAGATTTGGAGGTTTGTGTTTTACCATAACATTGCCTATGTATATAATGATACAAAAGGAAACTTTCCTCAATAGATACTGTTACACAGATAGGTGAAATATGAAAGGGTTCATAAATAGACCCATGTCTGTTTGGAAGTTTAGCATATGTCAGTGGTGTCTTAAATCAGTGTGGAAAGATGGATTACTGGTGCATGTCTCAGTTAACAAATAAACCCAAAACTTAGTGGTTCAAAACAACAATATCATTTATTATCTCCTGTAGAGTCGGTGGGTCAGGGATTCAGACAAGGCACCATGGAAACAGCTTGTTTCTGCACCATGCACGATGTCCAAGGCCTCAGCTGTGGCAGCTCAAAGGCTGGAGGCTGGAATCCTCTGAAGGCTCATTCACTTGCATGTCTGAGGCTGATGCTGGCCTTTGGCTGGGGCTTAGTTGGGACTGTCAGCTGGAACACCATCTACATGTGACCTCTCTCCACATAGCCTAGACATCATTATAACATGGTGACTGGATTTTAAGGGTGAATGTAGCAAAAAAAAAAAAAAGAGCTATATTGCCTATTGTGACCTAGCCTCAGAAGTCACAGAACATCACTTTTGCCATAATCTTTTGATCAAGACAGTCACAAAGGTTCACCCAGGTTTGAGAGAGGAAACAAACACAGATGCTACCTCTAAATGGAGAAGTATCAATGTCATATTGTAAGAAGGGCATGAAGAATGAAATATAGATATAGATATAAAAATATCGATATATCCAAAAATAAAAAAATATATAGATATATTCATATACAGCATCCATCTTTGAAAAATACAATCTGTCATAGTGTAAATAAGTAATTTGCTTGTTAAGGATCTGACACCACTTTTGGACAAGCTGAATGTNTATCCATTTATTTATTCAATCTGTATTTATTAAACACTTACTGAGTGCAGAAAATTCTGCCTTTCCTTACCAAGTTGAGGAATAATTATATTTTCAGAAACATCTTCTGATTTTCACAGCTATCTGAGAAATGATTTTCAGATTTTTCTTCAATCTCACTCATTCATTTATTCAATAAGTAATTTTTGAGCTGTGCCAAGCCCTGTTTTAGGCCTTGGAGACAGAATAGCAAACAAAACAGACAAGGTTCCAGTTCTCATGAAGCTGAAATTCGTTAAGGAGACAGACAACAATCTCATAAATAAACATACAATATACTTTCAGGTGATGATAAGTACAATTACAAAAATCACAAAGCATAAGGGGATCCAGAATGAAGATGAATGTTGTTTTAAATGGGATGGTCAGGAAATAGACCGAGCAGAAAGTGGCATATGAACAGAGATATGGGTGAAGTAAGAAAGAGTCATGCAATGTCTGGGAGAAGACCATTCCAGGCAGAGGGAACAACCTCGGGATGGGGGTAAGATTAGCATGTTCATGATGAAGAAAGGAGGCCACCATGCTTGGAGCAGAGTGAATAAGAGCAAGAGTAGAAGAAAATGAGGCAAGGACTAAATCGCGTAGAGTCTAGTAGTCATGATAAGGCATTTCGAGTGAATTTTAAATGTGATGGGAAGTCACTCGGGAGTTTCGAACTATAGGGTGACATGACACAAATCAATGTTTATAAAAGATGACCTTGGGACTTTTGAGGAAATCGGCAGTCTGCTTAGGAGGCCAATGCAATGAAACATGTTGAATTCTGACTGTATTTTGAAAGTAGAGCTCTTGCAATACATCAATACATCAATACTGATGTATTGAGTTTATGGTTTGGATGAAGAAGAGGAATTGTCAATGACCCTTAAGTTTTTTGGTATGAACAACTGGGATTGATTGGTGCTCCTATTTAATTGACAGAAGGTAGATTAGAGAATGAGTACAGTGGATGGAGGAGAGAGAACCAAGAGTTTTAATTTAGACATAATGGAACACCTATTGTGCAACAAGGACAAATGTTCTGCTAACACAGAGACCAGACCTGCATGACCATCATTCATTGTGAGGAACTCATGGAGACAGGCACATATGTGAGGTCCCCATTGCCCTTCATACTTTGGTGTAGCTTCACCCAAGGTGCCAGNGATAGATAGATAGATTTAATGTAAGCCCTTCCTTAATTATGTGAGAAATAGGGCTATTAAAATAATCACTTAGTACTCTGCCATACTGCTGGGGGTTCTTCATGTTAGAGGTAAGGACCCCAGTGTTCATTTCATTTCCAAAGTCTTATTACTCACCCCACAGGACAGTTCAATAGTAACTGATATAAATGAGTAACTCTTAAGCTTCTCTCTTCCTTTAGTCTTCATCATGTTATAGAATCCACTCCTACCCTGGCATCCTTTTCTTTCATGGCCTCAGTTCTCTTCTCCACTAACATCCACCTGAGTGATTTATCTAATTCATGGTTCAAATGTTACCTCAAGGTCAATTTCTGTTCTTAGCCTACTTTCTGAACTTCAGAGCAAGAGTTTCCACTTACTCTTGAGAAATCACCTTTTAAATATCCCAGTGGCACCTCTCACTGGGGTACCAAGTCCAACTGATTATCCTCTCCTCCAATGCTACTCAGTTTTTTTGCATCCTTAACTCAATTGCACCACAGTTGCCCCAGCCTGGAAAATCTTTTTAGCTCTGCAATTTTGGGAAAGTTGTTAACTTCTTACAACCTCAGTTATTTCATCTGTTTTATGGGGGGAAAAATTTAAGAGGCTCAGTGTGAAGGTTGTTTGAGACATTGAAATGGCATTGCTTTAAACTTCGAAGATTATTGCTCTGTGTTGTTGTTAGACAAATCCCAGCTGGAGAACACCTAAGGAACTGGTGAACTTAGCCTCAGCTATAACAGGTCCAGGGTCTTTGACTCCCATATTATAATGATGATAAAGCTACTGGCAGACTAGGAAGCAATAATTTTCTCCACAGAATGAAACAGAACTGTTTCAATTATATTTGAACTTCAATTTCTTATGCTCTTGCTATAAAATAATAGATTCTACTGTCAAATCTCATTTTCTCAAATATTTAAATTTCACTGTATTAAGAAATATTTACTTCCTGTAGTATAAAATGTAACATTCATTTTAAAATATTTTTTTCTAATTAACTTTACACATCTTAGTGATCATGTAGAAATTACATTC
>NW_017731357.1:2953087-2959613 GCF_001890085.2 Hipposideros armiger | reverse complement strand
AAAATTAAATATCCATTAATTATAAATATATGTAGTAAACTGGGATTAGAAGAAAACTTTCCTAGCATGATAAATGGCATATTTAGGCTTTTCAACTGAAGTCAAGAATGGTATAAAGATGCTTAAAATCATCACTTTTCTTTTTTATTTCTTGTAATTTCCAAACAATACAATAAAACAAGAAAAGAAATAAGAGGTATAAGTATTGGAAAGCAACTAAAACTAATGCTATTTTCAATTTTTTTACCTACTTTGAAACCTCAAAAAAATCATTCATGAAAATGTTATAACTAGTAGGAAGTGGTGGATAACAACATAAATATACAATTATTAATAACTATATTTAAAAATAAACATGATTTCATTCACAAAATGAACAAAAGTATAATATATTTACAAATGATTTTAAAAAGAAATGTATAATACTGTGTAAAGAAAACTAAAAATCACTTAAAAGAGTTTAATATGGAGAAAGATACCATATTTCTGGATAGGAAAGTCCAATTATTAAAATGTTAATTCTTCCCAGTTTGCTTTATAAATATGATATGTTTCTAATCTAGTCCAATATCAACTGAACATTCTTGCAACTTGACAAAATGTTTTTAAAGTTCATCCAGAAGAATAAACATGCAAGGATAACCAAGAAAATTTTAAAAAGAAAAATGAGAAGGGACTTGAATCCAAATGTTGAAATATATTATAAAGCCACAATAATTTGAACAATGTGGTACGGGTGCAAGACTAGACAAACAATTCAAGGTAATAAAAATAGAAAGTCCAGGACAGAAGCAGGAATGTTTAAAAATGTAATATATGGTACCTGTGTCATATAAAATCATATTTATTATGTAATTTAACTAAATATTTGTGGAAAAATTAAGTTAACTTCATATATTCCAGAATAGATTTCAGCTGGACTAAAAATGTAAATTTTTAAGAAAAAAAATGAACATTCCAAAAGAGAATATAGATACACATTTATGTAATCTTGGGTGACAGCAGACTTTTCTAACAATGACACTGAAAGTAACATCATTAAAAAATTACTAATCTATTTGACTATATAAAAATGTTAACATGCCTATACATAAAAGAGTAAAACATTACCTTTTGTGTATCAAACTGACAGGAATTAAATAAAATTATGACACACAAATTTTTGGTAAGTTTGCAAGCAACTGGTACCCTTGAACACAATTGGCCAGAGTGTAAATTTTGTAACATTCTATACTGAAAAGTGGTCATTTATATATTTTTTAAAAACCTTTCAAATTGGTCTTCTGGCAATTTGTCCTAAGGAAATAATTATAATTCTTTTGCAATGTTTTATTTATAAATATGTCTTCAACATCATTTCTTATAGTGGCCAATCTTGGAAACCAACAAACTATCCAAAAATAAAGGATTGGCTCAATAAATAAATGCCTTCATCTAATGAAATACATAGAAGCTATTAAAATACTTTAGAAGAATATTTAATGGCTTAGGAAAATGTGCATAATATATAGTTTAATTCAAAACAGAATGAAAAATAATATGCAGTTTGTACCTTTTGCTAAAAATCATATTCATGCATAATGTAAGACAGGAAAAACACACACCACTGTTGACAACAGTTTTTTACTAGATGCTGGGATTTTAGATTACTAAAACATCTAGTTTTAGAACATCTTTTTTCTGCTTACCTATAATTTTCATATTTTCTTCAATGAACATGTGCTATTTTATAATCAGAAATTATAAATACATTAAAATTAACTTTTTAAAAAGTCAAAAAAGAGAAGCAAGCAGTCTTGAGGACCTCTTTGTGTGTTTTACAGAAAATACGTTATCAGCATGTGTTTATCATGATACACAGTGTTCCCATCAGGGGAACACCCAGGAGAAATTTTTGTCCATTCTTGACACTAACCAATGACAGTTGCTCTTGTCCTGAGTAGTTGACCTGTTTTTATCTGATGCACCCTAGGAACCATGTAAACTAGAAAGCTTGGAGACAACCTATGTCCACCTCTGTAAACGAGGGTATGAATCTATGTGACATACAATTGTTCCATTGAAAACCTTGTCATCTTGTATTTTGTGTATTCTGGTAAGTCAGCTTAAGTCTTTCCAAGAAAGACACAGGATCTGTGTAAAATAACAAGTACTCCCACTAAGGGCTCTGAAGCAATGAGAGAATTCCCCAGCATACAAGAACCACAGAGCTCAGCAGAGGAGGGTCAATGCTAAACCTGCAAAAGAACGCGTCCCTTAAACAACTGGGAAGAGTAGGTCATTCATCCACTCAATTAACATTAGTTGAGGGTCTATTATGTGCCAGACACTTTCTAAGTGCTGAGCAGCTATACAATGGATAATGAGAAAATTCTACAATTCCTGCTGTAATGGGCTGAATTCTGTTCCCTCCCCCAAAATCATATGTCGAAATCCTAACCCCCACTACCTCACAATGTGACTACATTTGGAGATAGGGTCTTCACAGAGATTTTCAAGTTAAAATGAGGTCATTGGTGTGGACCCTAATCCAATATGACAGCTGTCCTTATCAAAAGGCACCCATAGAGAGAAGACAACGTGAGAACACAGAAGAGAAGCCAAGGAGAGAGGACTGGAACAGATCCTTCCTTCACAGCCCTCAGAAGAAACAAACCCTGACAACACTTTGATCTGGGAATTCCAGCCACAAGAACTGTGAGACAATACATTTTTGTTGCTTAAGTCATCCAGTCTGTGGTACTTTGTTGCAGCAGCCCTAGGAAAAGAATACACCTTCCATCGAGGGGATGAGGAAAAAACAAACAAAAAATAATTACAACTTGTGGACTGTCCAGATCAAGTGCTTGGGAAAAAACTGTCATGCGGAAGCACAGATTAAGCTATAATCCGAAGGTTCAGAAGGAAGTGACTTGTGAAGGAGAGAAAACATTCCAAGTAAAGGGGCAGCACAAATGCAGGTCCAAAGCAGAGAAAAATTGAGCTGGTCCAAGAATCCAAAAGTCAAGTAAGGCTGAATGGATCCTATGAGGAGGCACTGGCAATATATATCAGAACCCACTCGCATTTTTCTGTCACTTGTGTTCGAGCAGGTGTGCTGGAGTATATTTAGTCCTTAGTCCCCAATGTGGGCTATGTCATTCCTTACTAACTTGATTTGTTGATCAAGTCCCCACATTATAAAAAGTCTCTTCAATCACAGATACATGAATCCTGAAAGTCTGGTGATGAGAATAGAAAACCCTCTTTTCAGAATTCATTTTTCATTTTGATAAGGGCATGATTCATGATACTCATTCTCTACTTTTTTTTAACTCTTTTTCCTTTCCTAATACTTCCTGGTGCCCTTCAAACTTCTAGGTCCCTCCCTGATCCCGGTTAAATGCATGAAGGAGTGTGGCCATCAAGTCAGCACTTGGCACAAGGAAAGTAAATAGAAAGCCTGTGACCTCCTGGTCATGTGTGGATGGAGGCTTGCACCTGGGAGCTTCTCTAAATAAATTTCATTCTCTTCATGCCCTCACAGTCATCCATCAATCATCTGAGCTCACTCATTCAATTACATACTCCCCCTCTTTCTGTCACTAAGGACTTACCACCTCGTTTTGCTATGAGGTCTAACCCCCAGTCACTCCATGAAGCTGCTATCCAGCTGTTGGGCAGACAGACACTTAATTTGGCTCTAATAGTGTCCTCTGACTCGGAGCAAGATATTATCCTTCCTACCAAGTTCCAAAAATGCTTATTTGGTTAGCAGCAAATATCCACCATGTAGTTACTTCAAAATTCATGTTGTTTAGGGTTTCATCACATATCAAACTTATCATTCAGTAAATAAATTAAAATAGATTGACTCTTTAAAGCTATTGATTTTTTGAGCAGATTTCTGTATTCACAGTACAAAGATGAGACTAAAATGGCTTCAAGACATTCATTCTATAGTAGTTAAACCAAAGCTCATTTGTTATAATCTAGTGAAAGTCATTTTTCTTTTCAAATAAGTTGAACGAAACAGAATTCTTTAAAAAGAAGACAGATCCAAGAATGAATATGAATATGCTATGCAATTTAAAATGTAATACTGTAGCTTGATTCTCTGCTAATCCTTTTGTACATTTCTACTGTAGATATATGGCTTTGAGAGCCCATTTAAAATACTAATAAATAAATAAATAAATAAATTTTGAGCTCAGCTGATAGAACTTCCAGTTATAAACAAAGATTAAGGTAAGGTTGATTTTGAATATACTACCCTGCCAGTTTGTAATAGGATGCTAATATTATTACTCCTCACTTTTCATGTGCATGCTTATTAAGAGTCAAATAACTCCCATCCCCAGGCATGTGGTTATAGGTACAGAGCTCTAGGGACCAGTACCCATGGGAGGTGGAAGTGTTCTCTAGTAGTTCTGGGTCAGTAACTATTTTCCAATATGCCTCCCCTTTCTTTGTCCATTCCTACAATATCCATTGTACTATTATATGTCAAGTTGTATTGAGAAGTCAATAACTTTGAAATATTAGGAAATGTTACTTTGTGCACTCCCAACACATGAGAACTTTTCAACTAACACAAGAGATTTTTCTCAATAGGTGTTTGCTTTTAGTTCTTTATAGCTTTGAATACAATTTCCACTTCTTCCTTGAAACCCTCTCCTCCCCCAGCTTCTGTAACATCGCATTATTGCAGCAATCTTCCTACAACTACAAACATCACTTCCATGACCTCACCTTGTGTATTCCCATCTCTGTGGTTCAACATGGAATCCACTAGATGTTTCTTTCCACTTATTTATATATTACAAACCAATCAATCCCCCTCTCCTCTTTGAAAACTCCTGAGACCATCCCATATTGATTTGACTGCACGGTATTTATACCACTTTGGTCAATGGCTCTGTGACATCTCTTGTAATGTAGCCACATATTTTGGTTAATTCTTTTTCTTTCTTTTTTTTNTATATATATATGTTTATTGCCTGAAACAACTGATTTATTCAGGTTGTCTTTCACAGAAATAAGGAAGGTTGAAGGAATGTGTTGTGAGGAAGGAGGTGAAATCAAGAGCTCTGATTTGGAAATGCTTAATAGATACACAAGTAGAGAGGAAGATAGTACCTGTTGCTCAAGGGGAGAGATCTGGATGGTGGATACGAATTTTGGAGTCATCATCATATAGATGCTTTTTAAAGTCATGGGACTGGATCAACTTAGGAGCAAATAGAAAAGAGAATAGGGCAGCAAATTGAATCCTGCTTGAGTTATGCCAATATGTACAAGCCTGAAGCAGGCTTAGTTCCCACTGCTCCAGGCAGATTCTTGGTTGCTTACATCAGGAAAAGAAGGAACATTCAAGCACAATGTAATCTCAAAATAATACCCGTGATTTACTGCATCAGGCAGGACTGAGATAGACATGAAGTGTCATGCTACAAGGTAATGGGTGAATATTTTCTCACAGATGCAAAACATGATAAACATACAAATATGAAAAGCACAGCTTTGTCCTCTCTCCGCTAAGGAGAATTACCTGCCAGCTCAATAGCAAATTGATAAAATTCCATACTTTGTTTACTCTTCCAGAGCTTTTAATTAAAATTATATAATTATTCCAAAGCTCTTTGAGCAGGGTTTGTTTTCCTTTTGAATATAACATTTTATCTTATCTTTAATAGGGCTATATTTCACTCTGTCCTCCCCCCAAACAAAGAACTATTAAATTGTTGGATATTCCACTCATGTGATATGTCTGTTTTCTGTTTCAAGTCTAGGTTTCTCAGACCAATGTTTCAGTTACAGAGCAATGATGCTTCACATATGATTATTCCACTAAAGATCACTCTTATATTCTTTCTTATTCTGAGGAGAAGTCATCAAGGAAATTTGAAAATGCCATTGACCTTTCCTCAACTTTTGGATTTAGATGCAGGAATTGGTTATAGCCTAATCTAAATGAACTAGGCATTAAATCATGATTAGTAATACTCAATCAGGAACCGAAAGAGTCTTGGTTGGTAGGGATGGAACAACAAATAAAAATGTCAAACAGTAAAAAATAGGGAACTATTCTGGTCTTCCTTTGTCTTAGATTATTCCCCACCACCACCAAAAACCCCTGATTTTTATAAAAACAATTAAAATTAAATATATTGGATTTAAAAATTTGTCAGGAACAATGTATGTGTGAGAATAGCAAAGAAATTTCTGGAAAAATAAACAATAATGAAGGGTGTGGCAAAAACATCTATTACTCACCCAATATCCATGTGCTTTTCCACATTTTTCAGCCCCATTGTTGATCAGATGTAGGGACTAGTTCTGGCCAATGGGCAGAAAAGGTGTCATTTCTGGGTCAAACCATGTAAGATCCATGTGCACAAACTCTTTGGTTTTCTCTTCCCATGCTTCAGTGAGCTTAAGACCATATATTAATATTGTGACATCACAACAAGGAAGCAGCCTGTATCACTGAAGCTCCAAATGGAAGACAACCGGCCTGACAAGTCACCTGGCAAGACCCATGGAG
>NW_017731357.1:2948694-2951812 GCF_001890085.2 Hipposideros armiger | reverse complement strand
TTCAAGCACACACTCTTATTAGATGGTTCCAGACTTTTCACAAAAGGATGTCAACCCTACTCCCAGAAAACTGATTTCTGAAGAAATATTCCAACACATGGAAGGACTACTATCAGAACTTATCAGAGAGTACAATCTTGAACTCTCTGTTTTCCTCTTTTTAACGTAATGTTTCTCTGAAATAAACAATGTCTTGGGAAGATTCCTTGAGGGATACAGAATCTACCCTGTAGCCAGCACTGTCATTGCTCTGCCCAGATCCCTCTGCATCCCTTTTACTAGTATGTATTCCCCCACACACAACTTCTGCAACTTTTTTTTTCAAGGACTGATCTCAGACCACTGGAACTACTTTGCCCACAGGCACTAAAGCAGGAATTACCTGGGAGTTGACATCACCACCACCAGACCTCTGGACCCCCACAGCCCTTAGCCAATGACTGATGAGTGCAGAATAAAGCCCAGTTCCTTTGCCCCAAGTCAGAATAAACTTTGTCGTTTCTCCTACAGAGCTCCCTGCAGGATTAGCCTGAGGCTGGGACATCACCTGAACTCACACCCTTGCTCTGCTTCCCCAACTCTCATGCCTGTTTCTCCTGGGAACACTTTTTAAATAAATCACATGTACATGAATCCTCAAATGAATGTCTGCTTCTGAAGCACAAAACCTAAGAGATAATCCATCTCCTTAGATATTCTACCATTTTTCTTTTTTGTGAATTCAGGTGACTCTCTAGAGAATGGAATATTTGAACTATATGGTGGAGCTCTAACAAATCAGAATCTACACACCAATGAGATCCCTATGAGTCCTGTGTGCACATGGACTTTCCAGAAGCACTTTTCTTATGTACTGGGTCAAGAAGAAGTAAGACATTGGAATAAATCAGAAAACATGGAAGAAATCACAAACCTTGACAAAACCTGAATTATTGAGTTATTTTCATTTTTATAATATTCCAATGCTATTTAAAGAATTCTAAAGCAGAGTAAGTGATGGAAAGCTTCCAATTCATTTTATGAAGCTAGCAAAACCACAGTATTAAAACCTGATAAAAAGTAAACACTCAGAAGGAAAGCTTATTTAAATAGTGTAGCGAACATATAGGAACAAAAACCTAAACATAGCATTGACAAACTGAATCCAGCATGAAAATATAAGAATAGTGCACCACAATGAAAAAAATTTATATCAGGAATGCAAGGGTTATTTAATTTTTACAAATCAACTAACATAATTTACCACATCAAGGGAGAAAAGCCTGAATTTCAATAAATGTTCTCAAACTAATTAATAGATGATAAAATTAAATATCCATTAATTATAAATATATGTAGTAAACTGGGATTAGAAGAAAACTTTCCTAGCATGATAAATGGCATATTTAGGCTTTTCAACTGAAGTCAAGAATGGTATAAAGATGCTTAAAATCATCACTTTTCTTTTTTATTTCTTGTAATTTCCAAACAATACAATAAAACAAGAAAAGAAATAAGAGGTATAAGTATTGGAAAGCAACTAAAACTAATGCTATTTTCCATTTTTTTACCTACTTTGAAACCTCAAAAAAATCATTCATGAAAATGTTATAACTAGTAGGAAGTGGTGGATAACAACATAAATATACAATTATTAATAACTATATTTAAAAATAAACATGATTTCATTCACAAAATGAACAAAAGTATAATATATTTACAAATGATTTTAAAAAGAAATGTATAATACTGTGTAAAGAAAACTAAAAATCACTTAAAAGAGTTTAATATGGAGAAAGATACCATATTTCTGGATAGGAAAGTCCAATTATTAAAATGTTAATTCTTCCCAGTTTGCTTTATAAATATGATATGTTTCTAATCTAGTCCAATATCAACTGAACATTCTTGCAACTTGACAAAATGTTTTTAAAGTTCATCCAGAAGAATAAACATGCAAGGATAACCAAGAAAATTTTAAAAAGAAAAATGAGAAGGGACTTGAATCCAAATGTTGAAATATATTATAAAGCCACAATAATTTGAACAATGTGGTACGGGTGCAAGACTAGACAAACAATTCAAGGTAATAAAAATAGAAAGTCCAGGACAGAAGCAGGAATGTTTAAAAATGTAATATATGGTACCTGTGTCATATAAAATCATATTTATTATGTAATTTAACTAAATATTTGTGGAAAAATTAAGTTAACTTCATATATTCCAGAATAGATTTCAGCTGGACTAAAAATGTAAATTTTTAAGAAAAAAAATGAACATTCCAAAAGAGAATATAGATACACATTTATGTAATCTTGGGTGACAGCAGACTTTTCTAACAATGACACTGAAAGTAACATCATTAAAAAATTACTAATCTATTTGACTATATAAAAATGTTAACATGCCTATACATAAAAGAGTAAAACATTACCTTTTGTGTATCAAACTGACAGGAATTAAATAAAATTATGACACACAAATTTTTGGTAAGTTTGCAAGCAACTGGTACCCTTGAACACAATTGGCCAGAGTGTAAATTTTGTAACATTCTATACTGAAAAGTGGTCATTTATATATTTTTTAAAAACCTTTCAAATTGGTCTTCTGGCAATTTGTCCTAAGGAAATAATTATAATTCTTTTGCAATGTTTTATTTATAAATATGTCTTCAACATCATTTCTTATAGTGGCCAATCTTGGAAACCAACAAACTATCCAAAAATAAAGGATTGGCTCAATAAATAAATGCCTTCATCTAATGAAATACATAGAAGCTATTAAAATACTTTAGAAGAATATTTAATGGCTTAGGAAAATGTGCATAATATATAGTTTAATTCAAAACAGAATGAAAAATAATATGCAGTTTGTACCTTTTGCTAAAAATCATATTCATGCATAATGTAAGACAGGAAAAACACACACCACTGTTGACAACAGTTTTTTACTAGATGCTGGGATTTTAGATTACTAAAACATCTAGTTTTAGAACATCTTTTTTCTGCTTACCTATAATTTTCATATTTTCTTCAATGAACATGTGCTATTTTATAATCAGAAATTATAAATACATTAAAATTAACTTTTTAAAAAGTCAAAAAAGAGAAGCAAGCAGTCTTGAGGACCTCTTTGTGTG
>NW_017731357.1:2938764-2945999 GCF_001890085.2 Hipposideros armiger | reverse complement strand
CTTTTCAACTAACACAAGAGATTTTTCTCAATAGGTGTTTGCTTTTAGTTCTTTATAGCTTTGAATACAATTTCCACTTCTTCCTTGAAACCCTCTCCTCCCCCAGCTTCTCTAACATCGCATTATTGCAGCAATCTTCCTACAACTACAAACATCACTTCCATGACCTCACCTTGTGTATTCCCATCTCTGTGGTTCAACATGGAATCCACTAGATGTTTCTTTCCACTTATTTATATATTACAAACCAATCAATCCCCCTCTCCTCTTTGAAAACTCCTGAGACCATCCCATATTGATTTGACTGCACGGTATTTATACCACTTTGGTCAATGGCTCTGTGACATCTCTTGTAATGTAGCCACATATTTTGGTTAATTCTTTTTCTTTCTTTTTTTTTGGAGGGCCCCCACTTCCCCCCAAGAGAGAAGGCAGTCGGGCTAAGGCCAACATTCCTCTGATCAGCATTGGAGGGGATTAACCAGAGCCCTCATGCTAAGCCTGTCCTTTGAGTCTTGAAGAATGGCAGCGACCTTTTAACTGGCTGACGAAAGCCCATTGTTTGTGTGATAGGAGAAAGGGACAAAAAATATTGATGAAGGCTCGCGAGTGGGCTAGGCAAAATAGAAAGGTACAGATTATATTTACCTCTCCTGTTAATCCCGGACGAGCCCCTAATAAATGATGCAGGATTGTGTGTGTGTGTGTGTGTGTGTGTGTGTGTGTGTGTGTGTGTGTCCGGGATTCGTGGTCTTACAGCACTGAAGAATGGAGACATGGACCAGAGAGGTAAAGTTTGCAGAAAAGAACAGTTTATTAGAGCAAAGAGATAACAGCTCTCTAAAAGAGGGGGGGCACCTGGAAAGTTGGAATGCTCGCCAACTAGGGGGGGAGGCTTCTGTTTATATGCTTTTACTAGCCTATTTAGGGAGAAAGCTGGTGCCTGCTTGAACAGGTTAGATTTATTTTGTTTTCTAGTTAATTCTTATATTCTTCTTTGAGAACGAAACACTACACTCTACTAAGAGATAGAGAAAGGGAGAGAATGAAGTCAACAATTTGACCTGCATGAGGGTCCTCCCCGCTGCTCTTCCTTGTACACGTTGTCAGTCTCCTGCTTCCAGTTACAGGCATCACCAACTCAGGGAAGAAAGAATTGCTAGAGCAGAGTAAAGGGGGACATGCACTCAGTTTTGGTTTTGCTTTTTAAAAATAGGCTTTTGAAACTTGTGGCAGAGACAGTAGTTTGAGAACAAAGGATTTGAGTCCCAAGGGTATGATCTTTTTCAGTTTTAAAAGCCAAAGAGACTCAGGGCACAAAGTCTATGCTAAACAAAAGGCATAGAGTGTAGGATTGGCCTGGGAAGGAGATCACGATGATCTGGGTTGGGTAAAGGAAAAAAAAAAGACAGATCAGGGGAGAGGCTTTTGTAAGGAGTGGGAGATAAGTATGGGAACCTGTGCTCCCTTTTCAGTTGGAGGAAACTACAGCAAGCAGACTCCCCATGCCCTTTTCTGTGGAGTAAGGCTATATGAGTGACAGTGGCTCTTTAGGATTGGGGATGTCCAGTCAACAGGACATAAGAAAGACGTGGGAAGCCAGTATGCAGTCCAGCAGGGCTCAAGAAGCCATTCCAGGTCTTCCCAAGCGTAGGGGTAGCTGCGAGGAGATTGGTGGGACTTAAATATTCCGAGTTCAGATAAGGATGATACAAGTGATTGATAGAGACCGTTGATCAAAGACCAGATGGAAATATCTGGGCAGGTGCCAGTGAGCACAAATGTCAGTGGTGTCCACGGACCTGTGGGAGGAAGTCCACACTGGCTTCTCTGCTAAAACTCTTTCCCCAAAACTTGCCTCATACTGAGCCTGCTGGAACTTAGCTACCACCATAGAGACAAAAGCAGAAGGGAAAGCTTTGAACCAACCAAGAAAACCCTAGCTTGACTAAATTTATGTGAAAGGAACTTTAGTTCATTTATTTTACCAAACATTATGAAGCTAGAGATAACCAGCTATAGAAAGAGTTTTAGAAAACTATAGTAAATCAACAAACTTGTATGTTTTGTGTACTTGGGCTTAAGCCTAAGGAAGTTTACTTACTACTAAGCATCATCTCCCAAACTAAGACAGGTATATATTTTTTTTTCCTTTTTGGTTTTCCTCCAAAGCATCTGTAAGACCTGAAGATGTCTGACAAATAATTCTTGAGTGACTGAATGATCAATTAATTAATTTGAAATTTTAAATTAGTGACTATTTTAATACTAAAACAATGACCTGAAGCTTTGCATTTCATCCAAAGATTAAGAGGACTGCATTTAAAAACTAGACGCTCTCCCTTCTTCTTATAATCCATTCATAATTGTGTTCAAGAAATGGACTTCTTGTTTTAGGGAGGTGAGGAGATGTAATGTATGTTTAGCAATGTCTTCTACTTTCATGGAAGCCATAATGCCAATCTTGACCAAATGAGGGGACCCCATTCCAAAGAGTTATCTGAGCCCCTGTAAAGAAACAGCTTTTCAGTTAATCATCACAGTCATGAGGTAGAATGTTTTGACGTGGGTAAGTAGGGAAAAAAAGCTCATGTAGACTTCATTTGGGGAACAGAGGACCACAGCATTAAAAGTGGAACTATAGAACAATTCTGTAGAAATTTGCCATGGATATCTGTTTATATAAACTATTTGAGTTATGGAAACAAGACTTTAAAGAACCATTAAAAATGTTCCATAAAAAAGCCAACATATGATTGTAACAAATGTACCACTCTGGTGCAGGATGTTGATAGTGGGGAAGGCTGTACATGTGTGGGGACAAGGGTATATGGGAACTCTCTACCTTCTGCTCAATTTTGCTGTGAACCTAAAACTGCTCTAAAATTAAAGTCTATTTTAAAAAGCCACCATGCTAAATCTGTAGAGACAGCAGATTGGTGGTTGCCAGAGGCTTGAGGGAGGCACAAATGGGAAAAGGGTGCCTAATGGGTACGGCATTTTCTTTTGGTGTGATAAAAATGTTTTGGAACTAGATAAAAGTGGTGGTTGCACAGCAATGTGAATATGTTAAGTTCCATTGAATTTTCCAGTTTAAAGTGGTTTATTTTGTGTTATGTGAATTTCACCATACAATAGATTAGCTTCTTCAAAACTACATTGCATGGAATTATAGTCTCCCAACATGGTCCTCAAAAATGGACTTCTGTGATCCAATTTGTTTTGAAGCAGTGCACACATGTCCTCTTCTTGGATATACCTATTCTGCATTAGTGTTTTAAAGGCTCTGAGTGGTCTTGCAGTAAAGCTCTTGATGTTTGTTTGCACAAGGACCCTCATCCCCCACTCTCTACATCATACCTGATAACATCACACAGACATGGCATTTTCAGAAATGCCACTCTAGACCTTTCCAAGAAACAAGCACCCCAACCCATTCTTGTTTTAATTATTCTGGGAAAAATGTTTTTACACAACAATGTTTTCTCAATATTTGTTGAAAACAACTTATCTTTCAAGCAGAAAAAAACATGACTTCTGACAAAGTCTTTTGACAATGCTCAAGACAAAAATAGGTAGCCTTAATAAACCCAATTCTAAATGAATGATGGGATGTTAGAGTAATAAAGACATAATACCACTCTTGACTACCACTTGGTTTGTAGGCAGGAGAGTCACACTAAGAAAATTTATTATCCCATCCATGTATATATCAGTTACCATAGAGTTTGAAATTTTATTCATTTGCACAAATTGCATTTTATAGATACTTCAGAAAGTATAACACAGTATGTGGGCACATCTAAAATATCTGACTTTTTAATAGCAGATATAAAAATGTCCAATACAATGGCAATTTAATAAAATGAAATGGCCTAAGGCGATTTTTTCATTGCAAGTAAATGAATCCTCATGAATCTTTACTCTAAGACCATTTCTTAGATTCCAAAAGTGTTGATTTAACAATAATTACCACCATGAATAGCTGCAGAATGGAATTGATTACTTTATTGCTGAAATCATTTATTCTCAACCACAGGTGGGATGCAATTGGTGTGGGGCAAGGGAGGGAGCATTCCCTTCTCTTAGAGAGATGTATCAGAATCTTCTGGACAGATGTTTATTTGAAAATGAATAATCAACATTATAATTACAGATTTGATTTTAGCAACAATAATTAATCCCCTTTGAAGATGTAATCACAATTAAGAGGGTGTGGGAATTTCAATTCCTCAAATGTTAGGAAAGGTGGGGAAACATAAAGGATCATGTTGTCTAGAAACAGACTAAATACAGACAGGCTGTCTATTGCTTCACCACCCACAACACACATTCAGCTTCCTGAATGCTTGTGCCCCAAATGTCCCACTGGTCTGGATTTCCCCTATCTGAGTATAAGTGGGTGGGGTGTGAGAGTTCCAGGAAGCAGCGTCTCAGGATGCCATGCTCTGACTCAGGCTTTCCCTGAATGAGCATCTGGCTCGCTCTGCACTCCCAGAATTCCTGGCTTTGGCATCTGGGACCACCTGTCCTGCTCTTTTGACTTTTCTGAAAGTCACAGCAGCAGGATCAAATAGATTACTATTGCCTAGGTGATATGGGTTATAGGAACATCTCTAGCATGTCTGCCTGCCTCAAAATGTCATCATGCTCATGTGTGTTCACACATACACACATATGCATATGCACATGTGTATATATTCACACATGTGTGTGCATGTACACACACTCACACACACACACATGCCCTGTGGCCATCTTTATACTAGTTAACCCTGGCCTCCTGGTCACTGCTGATTGGACCAGGACTGCATAATTGATCCACCTGGACCACTTTCTTTCTCCAAGGAATTTAAAATTGAGGCTCAGAGATACTGATCAGTGTACTGAGAGCTAAGATTGCAAACAAAGGAAAGGTTGGGCTGGGAATGTCCTGTTTGACCATGAATGCCTGAAAGAGAGAGAGAGAGAGAGAGAGAGAGAGAGAGAGAGAAGCAGATAGCAGAATAAAGCAAGTGTAAGAGAGTGTGTAGCCCTGGAGGGACAGAGAAGCTTTGCTGTGCTTCTGATGACTTTTCAGGTCCTAGCTTAAGGCCCTCCTGTATTCTTCCTTAATTTCCTAGTTTCTGAGACACCTCTGTATTGTTATCATCAATCCTTCCCAAACATTTTTGTTTTTAACCTAAGACAGCTCATGTAATTTTCTGTTAGTTGCAATAAAAATGTCATTAAAATTTTTAATTTAAAAAATTTTAATGTGATTTTTACCATTTATCTTTATATTGTGCAGTACCAGTGTTTGACGCACATATAAGAGTATGTAACTCATATGTGAAATCACCAATATTACTCAATTCATGTTTTGTAGCTTGTTACATGGATACATATTTTATTCTTACCACAACAGTGGAAATGCTGCACAAAATTAACATGTAACATATTATATCCTCAGGTTCCAAGGATTAGGACACGGACATCTTTGGGGAGCCATTATTCTGTTTAATACTGCCTGAGTACTTTGGCTACTCCTCATGGCTAACTTGAACTTCCCGACAACATAATGATCTCAGGATAGTCAGACTTCCTACACAGTGGTCAGTTGGCTCTTAGAGTAAGTTTTCCAAGCAGAACAGCCTCAATGTGCAAGCGTTGGTCAAGCCTCTGCTAGTGTGGAGCTTGGCAATGTCCCATTGGCTAAAGCAAGTCAAAGGCTGAAGCCCAGGGTCAATGTGAAAGGAACTACACACAGAGAGAATATAGGGAGGTGTGGTTTATTCAGGATGACTATTGCAACAGTGATCACAATCACAATTAGATTGTTCTTTCCAATAAGCTTTGCACATCTTCCTCAAATGTCCAAAGTTATAAAAGAGGGAGCACTGCAAATAGTACAAAATATTTGCTTATTCAAGAAATGATCGTTCCTTTGAAAGAAAATTTCTTTCAAGTGCTAGAAATCTTTTATTTTATTACTTTACATAAATTCTTTTACGAAGTCATGCTCTTAAAGTTCTGGCCTCTTCTGGTCTTAGATTTCACACCAAGAGAGATTGAGGGCTAATAGTAGCACTATAAGAAGAAACATGAGGGAGGCAGATGCTAAGAGAGTCTGAATTCATGGCTCCACTTGGGATACAAAGAGAAAATACATACACATATTTTGGATACAAAGAAAAAATTCAAGAAATGATATTTCTTTTGAAATACAAATGAGAATAGACGTATTCTGATACCACTGGCTTGTGCACATAATGCAAATTCTCTGAGCACCTTCTGTGTCCCAGGTCATTGGGATGCTAAGCACTTGACTAGCCACTGAGGGCTTCAGTAAGAAAGGTTCTTAATAATCTACAGAAAGTGTTAACTATGATATCACAACTTGCACAGAGCTACAAATAGCAATTAATCCTGGATGCTATTTTTGAAGACCACTAAACAAAGAGGCAACAGCCTGCCTGAAAGATACCTAAAACAGGAATTTCTTCAAACTTACTTTCATCACTCTTGCATTACTTTTCTATTTGCTGTTATAACAAATTACCACATAACTAGTGGCTTAAAATAACACAAATTTATTATCTTATAGTTCTCTAGGTTAGAAGTCCAATACAGGTCTCACTGGGCTAAAATCAAGATGTGACCAAGCTTGCATTAATTATAGAGGTTCTGGAAAAGAATATATTCTCACCTTCACCAGCTTCTAGAAGCCACCTACATACCTTGGTGTATGGCCCCTTCCTCCATCTTCAAAGCCAGCAACAACAGGTAGAGTCCTTCTCACATTGCATCACTCTGGCCTCTTCCATAGTCACATCTCCCTCTGACTTCACACTTCTGCCTTCCCCTTGTTCTTCTAAGTGCCCTTGTAATTACATTGGCCTGACCAGATAATCCAGAATAACCTCCCTATTTTAGAAACAGCTGATTGGCTACCTTAATTCCATCTGCCACTTTGACTCCCCTTTGTTGTGTAACCTAACATATTCACAGATTTTAGAAATTAGGACATTTTTTGGGAGGGGCATTATTCTGCCTACCACAACTTCCACATTTATCCCTCTTCCATTGTGGCCAAAAACATAAATCTAAATATATTTTTCCTCTCTCCCTCGGCTTCCCTCCATCCCTACTCCTAAATCAGGCTGTTATTCAGCCTCAAGGATTGATACTTGAGAATCGAGCTTCCTACCAATTACCACCTTACTTTGTACATAATTACTTGTTCATTCTAACTT
>NW_017731357.1:2936695-2938063 GCF_001890085.2 Hipposideros armiger | reverse complement strand
GAGAGACAGGTGCCAGCTCAGGTGGGGCTCATGGACCACACCCCCTCCCGACTAGCAACCCTCAGTTCTTCCTCTGTGTCTCTGAGACTATCTCCATCCACTTCTCCCATCCATTCAGTTCCTTAGCATCCACGTATAAGTGAGATCATATGATATTTGTCTTTCTCTGACTTAGTCAATGTATTTTAATAGAATTAGCTAAATTGAAAAAGCATCCTCAAGGCCTAGAGCAGAGGTGTTTATTTGGTAGCAAGAATATGGGAAGAGGAATAGAAGGGCTGGATTTCCACCCAGTTTTTATCACTAACTTATAGGTACTAACCATGATGCATTCAAGTTTTATCGTCTTCAGGACGAGGAGGAAGACACTTGACGCCAACCACTTGCATGCTAATCAAGTCCAGGAAAGCAATTCTTGCTCCTCCTAGAGTTGATAGATTTGAGAAAATGGTCTCTTGTTTGTAACTCTGTAATAGTTTACATCTTTAGAGCTGAGTTACGAAGTAAGTTGGCCTGGATGATCTCTAAGTCCCCACTAAGCTGTGTCCATCTGGAGTTTAGTGGCACAGTCTTAGTCAACTGACAGCCACTGCTCTGCCCTTGGATGGCCTCAACCTCTGCTGGGCTCCAGGACCAAGTCCTCTCTGTGGCCTGGGTTGTGGCTTTACACTGCACTTCCCTCTTCCTTCCTGAGAGATGAATCAGACTGGCATGACTCTTGCCGTTCTCTGAGGGAACTAGCAAATGTGAGTTTGTATGTGAGTGTGTCTTTTTCTAAGAACTAGACAGTGGCATTTATGATGAATCAATTTTATCAGGCAAATATAGCCCTTTATTTGCTCAGTTAGAAAATGACAAGCCACTATACTGTTTATTGACATTTTAATCTGTACGTTTTAATAATGTAACATGGTGTCTTAGTCTGTTTGGGTTGCTGTAACAAAAATACCATAAACTGGGTGGCTTATAAACAACAAACGTTTATTTACCACAGATCTGGAAGGCAGGGGAGTCCAAGATCAAGGCTCCAGTAGATTTGATATTTGTTGAGGGCCTGCTTCCTCACAGATAACACCTTCTCTCTGTGTCTTCACATGACATAACGGTAAGAGAGCTCTCTGGGGTCTCTTTTGTAAAGGAACTAATCCCATTCATTAGGGTTCCACTCTCATGAACTAGTCATCTCCCAAAGGCCCAACCTCAAAGTACCATCACATTGACAATGCTTCAACACATGAATTTTAAGGGGACACAAACACTCAATCTACAGCATATGGGGTTTATGAATAATGCATCTTCAAGTGAGATTTAGGGATAAAATCCCCATGTACAATTTGAGTGTGTGTGTGTGTGTGTGTGTGTGTGTGT
>NW_017731357.1:2923366-2936260 GCF_001890085.2 Hipposideros armiger | reverse complement strand
AGTGTCACTGGCCCTCATATGTGGGATCCGAACCGGGGCCCTCTGGTGTCCCAAGCCAGTTCTTAACCATCGCGCCACTTGGCCGGCCCTAGGTGTACATCTTTCTGATAAAAGGATCTATAATACATCAGATTTTCAACAGAATTCATGAGCCAAATAAAAGATAAGACTAACTAGTGTAAAAGGATGTTCCATTGCCAGAGAGCCAGCATCGATTTTTGCCATCCTCTGACAGAGGCAGCTCAGAGAGCCAAAGGTAGTGCAAAAGTAATATCATTAATAATTTAAAGCGTTTTAAATAAAGCATCATGCAGTAAAAGTACTCTCGATCAAGCACTCACTAAGAGACTTTCCTGCTGAACCAATGTTTATTGTTTCATATGTAAAACACACTCACTGCTGTCTCCAGCACATCACTCTGTCATACTTTTGGCCCCACCCAATGAGCTGATCCATAGCAAGATCTGTTGATAGGTCTTGTCCATTCTGTTCATGCCAGAATATTATATTTCCGTGATTTGGCTAAAAACATAAAAAACTAATTAAATATGAGCATGAGAAGAAAGTTGCAAAGTTGAATTCTTTGAAAATTCTTAACTGGGGCAAGTTGATTTTTAAAATAACTATAGAAGTTTAAGAAAAATATGAAAAGGGTTCTGAACTCTGATTGCATGACAAGTATCTTTTAGTTTCTGCTTCACTTTAAAGAAACAACTGGAAATTACAGAAGAGTGTGGTTTTTGTAAGCAGAGTGATATTCAAGAAAAAGCCTTGGTCCTTCATCAAAAGATCAGGAAATTATTACAAATTTACACATTTTGAGTTAAATAAAAAGTTAAAGAAATGTATGAATCATTTTTATAACTCCCAGATCATAAAACTTTTTCTAGTAACCAAACAACCATCAATCCCCATTGAACTAATTTAGAGCAATTCTACTGTATTAGGATCTCAGATAGGAGAAAAAAATGGGTCCCAGGATCTATAATTTTCAAGGATGTTAATATTAGTGTACTTTCACTGAGAAGAAAGTGAACAGATATTTTTAATTCTGTAGATGATTCCATACTCCAGATAAATATGTTCTTTATATAAGATTTAGGCTTTCTATGTCAGTTTGAGTCCTCCAAGAAGCAAGTGCTAAGGTAGGATTAGATGTAGAAGAAATTTCATGAAGGAAAATTTTATGAAGGAGAAAATGGAAAGGGGGAATCAGAGTAGGTGGGGAGAGGCTTAGGCCAAGACGCTGGTTTTACACCTATGAAGGGAAAGAAGGAAGGAAGGTAGATTGGGTAGAAGGAGCCATAGACTGGAGTGCAGCTCTGAAAAAGTCTCAGCAGATGGGAAACATTAGAATAAAGATTGTCCATTAAGGCCAGCCGAGTGGCTCAGTTTGTTAAGAGCTTCCTCAAGAGTGTGAGCTCTGAGCAACAGGGCCACCGGTTTGATTCTCTGGCCCAAGCTGAGCTGCCACTGAGCTGCCAACAGGTAGCAGGATGGCTCAGCTAAAAAACAAAAAACAAACAACAAGATTGTCCATTAGAGCAGTCCCATGTTAGGCTGAAATGGCCCAGTTCTAGTATCCCACTGTGCTCGGTTATTCCAGAGTGTGAATGTGGCAATAGAGCCCAAAGTTGTGGTAGCTGCAGCCTGTTAGTTCACTACACTCAGCTACATGGCTATGGACTCTTTTTCTAGCAATATTACAAAGTATGGCCATTGGAAATAAACACCATTGTCTTGGTGGGTTCAGACCAGTAGGGTACATGGAAGATGGAGAATCTAATCATGTGCAACCACCTTTTTCAGAAGACTGCTGGAAAGGACTCATCTTTCTTTATCTACCTGCATCTGCAACCTTGTGGCAAAAGTGATTTCTCACAGATTCAATTATAAAGCCTGTGAAGTCTTTCGCCAGGCATATAAACAAATTGCTTCTTTGGTAGGCTGACTTTAAATTTAGCAAGTATTTAGTGAGCACCTATTATGGCTATGACAGGCACTGTTATAGAGGTATACCGTGGTGGCCTGTGCAAACAAGGTCTGCCAGAGCTTGTACTCTGGCAGAGGGGACAGACAACAAACCAGTAAATCTATGGATAAGGCATCAGGAAGGTCTGTGAAGCAAATAAAACAGTGTAACATGCTAGAAAGGGACTGGATAGGGGTGGTGGTCAGAGGATTCTGGAGAGCTACCTCTCTAATGATGGGACATTTGAGGCAAAACCACATTGGAAAAGGGGGATGAGAGTTTGAGGTAGAGAAATAGCAAAGGCAGAGTTGGTAGGTTGTTAGGTGGGAAGGAGTTTGGCACATTAGTGGAAGGGAGCAAACACCACTTGGAGAGACAGGTGCCAGCTCAGGTGGGGCTCATGGGTCATGATAAGGAACCTTGATTCTAGTACAGGTGTGATGAGAGGCCTTGAAAGGTACTAAGTAGGGTTGCAGCATGACTAGTTTTACATTTTATCTTTTATGGTTCCAGAATTTCTATACAGACAGAGTTTGAAAGTGGTAAATTTACAGGGGCATTTTTTGGGGGAAGAGGGTTTGTGAACAGGGGGAGGTGGGAAATGGTGTAAAGTTGCATACCACTTTTCATAAAATTGAGGAAATGTCCATTGTGCCTAACAAAAATGGAGGGGGAGGTTAATGGTGATTAAAGTGTCTCCAACTCAACTCCCTCTCATCCTCAGGCATCATAACTGTATTTTTTTAAATCACCATGATGGCTGTATAGTAAATAAATATAGGGAAGTCAAACTAGATGCCTGGCAGCTAGGTGTGGTGCTTGCTGCAGTGGTAGGAGTAAGAGATGATAGCGGTTTTGATTAAGGAGGTAAAAAATGGGAATGCAGCAAAGTGGATTTGTTGAAGAAACTTGTTTTTCCGTAAGAACATAAGTGACTTGGCCCACCACTTCAGTAGCATCCTGAGCATTGTAGAACCCTCCCCCAAGCTATGCTCTTTCCCTTTTCTTTATGGTGTGTTTCTGAATTCCCCTTTGCTTTATGGTTTGTAGCAGACACTGTCAATGATCTGCTCTGACCCTCTTTGATCCCTTTTTTTTATTCCCATGTGCCCATCTCCTGACTGCAGTGTGCTTTTGCCATTAATGGCCTGCACTCGTGACTCTTCTTCACAGGACTGTCTCCCAGCTACTGAAGGGCTTTGCCCAAATATGACAGCTGGAAATGCGTGCCTAGGACTTTCCGTCCCTTTCGTCCTCATCTCTCTATGCCTGACCAGCCCTTAGCCAATGACTGATAGGTATGAGCATATGAAAGCCTATCCCCTTGGAATATGAAAGTCCACCCCCCTTGCCCTGAGTTAAGAGGACTCTGAGACATAATTTACCCTCCAGTGCTCTCCATAGGATTAAACAGAGGCTGCCATCCATGGGACTCTTGTTCCAAACCCATCTCACTTGCCTTCTTCTCCTTCACTGTCTTACTTCCTTAATCTGCATGCTGACTTATTCTGGGAGCATTTTGTGAAAATTCCACTTGCACATGAATCCTTATCTGAGGATGTACTTTTGGAAACCTCAGTCTAAGACTGCTGCATTCCCATTGCCACCTCCTTAGCCCAAGTCACCTTCATCACTTACACTGTACCACTGCAGCAAGCACCATACTACTTATTTCCAAGATTTTTCTACCATGACCCTGATCATCAGAGGGCCATGTATGACTCTCTCCAATGAGCATCACTCCCAGGTAGCCTTTTCTCCTCCACTTAAGAAAGCCCATTGTGTAATTGGGTGCAGTTATCACTACTATAGGCATAACTTCAGTTCTGCACTGGTTTACTTTTAACATGCTAAAAATTCACAAATGTCAGCACTTTAACTATTATTAATAATAAATTATTTACAAAATATCCTACAACTCATCACTACACACCAGAATGGCCCCAAAAGGTGGCACAGAACCATATGAGACTTAGGATAAAACTACAGAAGACAAACAGCTCACCTTACCCCAAGCACAATTAACACAGGGGAAGCAGGAATACACTGCAATCCAAACACGTTTTCTTTTTCAACATAAAGGTATCATTTTGTGAAAATAAAAAAGTAGAAATATTTAAGTATTAACTTGAACCATATGAAATCTCCATCAGTATTTTCATATGGTTCAACCGAACACTAATTATGAACATTGGCTGGGGATTTTATAGATTTTATAGGTACTATATAGATTTAAAAAGGCCCTGCCTCACTCTTAACCTTGGCCAGATACCTTCTTAAATAAACTGCACTTAATCTCAAACACACTTATCTGAAAATGTCTGCTCCGGGACTAAGTAAATGGATCTCAATCATTTTCATAGATCCAAAGGCTTCCTGGAAATTGCAGTGAGTCCCGGTCTTTCTTCACTCGTTAGGCACCACCTCCCTACTAATGTCTTACTACTCACCTGGGAATGAGACTGCAGGGCATTTCTTATCATTCCCTGGGGAATATTAGCCTCTACTTGACCCCTTCCTTCTACTTATTTTGGCACAGACCTTGTGAGATGAGCACTGGGCACAAGACAGAAGACCTAAGCGTGAATTGGGCTCCACCATGTTCCGACTCTATGATCATAGACTTCTTCTCTATTACAAACCCCTTCCAAATTTGAATGCACATGTTGTCTTATTCTTTTTATTAATGGCTTCAACTTGCATTGTATTTCCTTCCTTCATATTGAGAGAGATGGAAGCTATTACCTTTCAACATGATTGATTTTCAAGTTGTTTTTAATACTAAAGATAGAAACCAAAAAAGCAAGATAGACCAAAGCTGTGGGTTCCTATCCTCAAGATGGTATATTCAAATAACTATATATTTATTTACAATTGTTATGAAAACAGATAGCTTCATGCATGAGTTGCACTCTCAATATTGTACACAGCATTGTAATATTTGATCTCTCTCAGGAGTCACCAACTCATTCCATACCTCAGTGTCTGTAAAGTAAGAGATAAATGTGTCCCCATTCACTTTCCTTCAGGGGATTTGCTCTGTTGTGGTTGCCCAACTTGAATGAAGTGATGCTTTGAGTCCGGTTGCATTTTCCTTAACTGAAAAACCAAAGACAGACCACAGTTAACGATAGTCTTAAAAATAACATCCTGGGAATTATCATCACAAGTTGTTTTTTTTTTATTACAGGAAATGCATTCCAAATGTCGCCTTGTATTTAAACCTGAAAAGTGGGCAGAGTGTGGGCAGACAATTACACCAGAGGCTATTTAAGCGGGCAGGTTTTCCATGACTGGCAACAGTTGGCCTTAGAACTCCATCTGTTCCTAACTTAATTGCACATGTAACTATTAGCATAGGTGCCGTTAGTTAATATTATGGAAGCAAAAGTGATTGTCATGTAACCTTTAGGATGTGAGTGGCTCATTGAAATCCCTCTGGCCTGACCACACATCCAATATGAATGAGGAACAAAAATAAAGAACTTGTAAGGACTGTGTCTCGTGGATTTAATCCTTGGAAGCAGAGACATGAATTTAATTTCAAGGCCCCTTGATCACAGAGGTCCTTTGACAATTCTTCCCACTTCCCTGAAATGCATGCTAGCCAAATGCTATAGGGGACATTACAGCCAGCTACATAATTTGTGGGGCCCAGTGCAGAATGAAAATGCAGATCCCCTTGTTCACAAAGCAGGGAAAAGTCACCATTAAAGGTACTAAAATATATCATGTTTCCCCATGTATAAGACGTACCAATTTTTGAAAAATTTGGGGTCTAAAAACTGGGTGCGTCTTATACAGTGGTTGTAGATTTCAAATGCCATAGATGGAACTGAGGATGAGGCAATCTATGAAGACAGTGATTCATCATCAGACACAGATGAGGACAAGCTAATGGTTGGGAGCTTTGACAGTAATGAGGAGTTGTATGAATTTTATGATGAATAAAACTTGAGTTCAATAACTTTATGTAATACATTTTTTTTCAAATTTCGGGCCCCAAAATTAAGGTGTGTCTTATACATGGGAGCATCTTACACATGGGGAAATACGGTAAAGCTTTTTTCTTTCTTTTCAGTTTCTCTCTTGCTTTGTCATGATGTTTTTCATTTGCTATTTAATGTCATTCTAAGTAAAGAAAAATTAAAAATTTAAATTATTAGCATGAATTTACCATTCATTTTACAATGCACAATGCCAGTTATAAATGCAAACATAAGAGTATTTAACCAATATATGGAATTACTGAAATTACACAATTCAGTTTTCCAAACTCATACGTATTTTGTTTGTACCAGAAGATGGAAATACTGCACAAAACTAACTTAACAGTTTTTATTTCACTTCTTCATATGCATACATTCTACCAACATTCTTTTTTTTTAATTTTATTTTTTATATTAGTTTCAGGTGTACAAAACAACATTCTATGAACATTCTTAATCTTTGGCTTAAAATGAGTAAGGAAGAACTGGAAGGAAAAGGAACTATGGGTTGCCCTATTTTTCTCTTTCTTTCTATCTCTTCATTTTCAGTGTGAGTGGTTGGCTAACACAGGAAGGTGACACAAGTAAGAAAGAACATAATCGGGTTCTTTCTTCCTTCACGTTTTTTAGAACATCATTGCCTTCATTCTGCAATCGAAGTAAATTCTGGTACAAATGGAAAGTATCATATCAGAGCTGTCAGATGCCCTATTTACTCAGTTGTAGATGAAATACACTTTGAGTCTCTCTTAACTCACTTCATGGGTCACTGGAATTCTGTATACATGGGGCACCACAAATACTATACGCTAATGGGATGGCAAGGAACAGTGGGCACTTATATCACTAATATCGTCTCTACTCACACTCACGCTTATTGTTCCATTATATTTCACTAACAAAACACAAGTTTGAAGGTAAGATTGTTAAGAAGGTCAAAAAAGTGACAGCATGGCATTAGACCAACGTTTAGGACCTTTCTGAGTATGGCTCTCTGTATAACTATACAGACTTCACACTCTTGAAGCTGGCCCTGGGGGATATTTCTTTTCACACTTCAGCATTTATTGAGTGTCATATATGTTTGAAAAAGTAAATAAGACAGACAGGCAATGTGCCATTCTTTTAGTCTTTGAGGAGCTATTTGGGTGATTGCTGTGTTCATGTTTCCAATAGAAGAGCTACTTGCTTAGCTCCTAAGATGATGCCTAAAGTGGCAAGAGAATATCTAGCACTCCTGGGATATGTCTTATCCTCCAGATGGCAATCCCCTGAGATAAGCAGGGAAAAAGACAAGATCTGTATAGCTGAGACTTAACACCAAAATTATGAGCTCCACTTGACATTCAGAATATATTACTTGGGAAGCTTCTTGTTAAACAGGCCACAGACAACAAGGTGACCAGACACAGCTCCCAGCAGCTTGCCTAAACAGCAAACGAATGAGCCTCTGTGGCAGAATTGTTGAACTTGAAGTACTACAGAAAGCAAATTGTTTAAGAATTTTATTGTATGTTTAATTGTGGTAAAATACACAAAACATAGACTTTATCATCTTAACCATTTTTTAAGTGTATAGTTGAGTAGTGTTAACTATTGATATATTCACATTGTTGTGCAACCAATCTCCAGCACTTTAAACAACAACTTCCCGTTTCCCCTCCCCCAAGCCCTTGGCAGCCACCACTCTACTTTCCATTTCTATGAGTCTGACTACTCTAGATACCTGGTTTATTTAGATGACTGGCTTATTTTGTTTAGTATAATGTCTTCAAGGTTTATCCTTGTTGTAGCATGTGTCAGAATTTCCTTCCTTTTTTGTTATTTCCTTCCTTTATTCTTACAATGTTATTCAGCCTTAGCATTGTAAGGATATACCACATTTTGTTTATGCATACATCCATCAATTAACATTTAGATTACTTTTACTTCTTGGCTATTGTGAATAAAGCTTTTATGAACGTGGGTGTACAATATCTCTTCAAGACTCTGCTTCCAATTCTTTTGGATGCATACCCAGAAGTAGAATTGCTGGTGAAAACAATTATGTTTAATCACACTTATAGGTGCATGATCCATTTTGGGAGATAACATGATGTTTGAAATTGTCAGGAGCCTACCTTGGTAGTTTGAGGAATAAGCGAGGTAATGTGGAAGTATCAAGTTTGAAAATCTATGAGTATATCTCATGTAGTTAGTTGTTCAACAGTGTGGCCTTCCCAACTGGACAGACAAGATCTCTGGCTCAAAGAGCATCAAGACAAATACTTCCACCAAAAAACTTTGGATTGGAGTCAAGTGAAGCTATAATAAGTACCCTGAAGATGTGTAGAAGAAACACTCACTGACCATCCAATTGTTCTTGGAAAGATAAAACTATTAAGACATTGTTTATGGGTTTGTAATGCAGCACTTGGAGCAATGCAAAAGAACTTTCTGTGGCAAGATATCAATCTTCAGGCAAAAAACAATGTCCCCAGTGAGTATTACCAAAATGCCCTGAAGTAACCTCGCTGAAAATACCTCAGGGTTCAGCACGTAAACAGTCAACACCCTAGTAGGTTTCACCAGTAGATTTTAGAATTATAGAAGTTTCAAGCTTGTAATGATGTTAGAGATCATCTAGTCCAGGGATCAGCAAACTTTTGAGACAGAAGAGCCGCCAGGGGTCGGCAAACTGCAGCTCACAAGCCACATGCAGCTCTTTGGGTACGTACATGTGGCTCTGAAGTAAAATTGAAAATGAAAATAAAACTATCATAGTTTCATTTATAAAAATTTTAAAGGATATTATTCACATAATGGTGATTATGTAAAAATATATTTATGGCTCTCAAATAATTTTTAAATTGTTGTGAGGGACAGGATTGGCTCTTCCAGAGGTCGGCAAACTTTTGAGACGGAACGTACCCAAAGAGCCGCATGTGGTTTGCCAGCTGCAGTTTGCTGACCACTGATCTAGTCCAACTCTGGTTATAGAAAGAAGAAACCAAGTCTCAGAGAGGTGAAGGGACTCTCCCAGGACCACAAAGCTAGTTGGTAACATAAATAGGACTGAATTTCTCAATTCTAGTGATGAATCTGTTAATATCCTCAAGGCCACCCTTAAAGCAGTAACCTCATAAGTATTATATCTAACAGTATAAATAAAATAGTTCAAGCCTGGAAAGACAAGAGCTTCTGGATTATTTTCTGTAGCACAGCCAGGCTATCAATGATGTGCAAGCACACTATCCCATTCCAGGAATGTAACAGATGCTTTTTCTAAGATACATCAAGATGTGTGATGGTGCAGACAGTCAGCATAATAAAGGCAATAGTCAGTTCCCCAAATGGATATACAAATATCTCTCCACTCCTTTGGATTAATTTATGACATCAAAACCTCAGGAAGTCCCTGTTAAAATGGATATATAGTCCCAAAGAGTGATTATACATGTATTCATTATGGACATTAACATACTAGTAGGAATTCATTGACTGGAATAGTTAGTTGTCACCTTGTCAAACAAGATATCTACTGGCATTGAGGGTCTGGGACTCAGGACCCATATATTTTTGTTAAATGTAGAGAGGTTGGAGAGAGAAAGGCTAGCTAAAGGCGGGGGGGCGTGGTGGGGGGAGCGCACAAGTGTGGGGGGTCTGTTTGGGGCTCCAAGGAGGAGGAAAGCATTGGACAGGGAATAGAGAACACCTAAAAAGTAGTTATAGAAGTATCTAGGAAAAATTCACCTACCTAACAATTTTACCATGAAGGGTTGCTAAGCATCCCACAGTTGGAATACAAATGTCCACATGACCCATAGTGTGTGCAGCATGAGATAATTATTGATTATCTAACAATCTCTAAGACAAAAAGTAGATGTGCAATGTGGGCTTTAAAAACTGTCTATGCAACCCACTGTAACATTCCTACTTGACAGAGAATAAGCTAAACTTGACTAATATAGCAACCATATTCCTATAAAAGAAAGAAAAGGGAAAATATGATGGAAAAAACTCATGATATTCCACCAATGATGGAGTCACCCAGTTTGAGGGGACAGTGTCTCCTGTGTTACTAGACAACTGAGACCAAGGGCTATGTGAATAGACCCTTTGGGAATCAGCTAAGATTAAGGCAGATTGAATACTTGTTTTCTTTACCTTATCTTTATTTTTCCTATATCTCTGCACTGCATGTTGATTCAGCCATTAGAGACTGTGAAGGTTCAGATAAGCTTGGGGAAACCCCACAGAAGTGGTAGTTATTTTCCATTCTCTGGTGTGTGTGTCTGTTTTGCAGCCAGCCATGCTGGGTTGCTGGTTTCCTGGACCCAACTCCTGGTACCCAGGAAATTCCAGAGATGCCGGAATCTTTGGGTTCAGTCACAGAGAAACCACACCTGATCTACATATTTGTGTGGGGAATTTGTTATCTGGGAAGGGCAAATTGGTTCATGGGAAGGTCCCAGGGAACTTACTCACCAAAGAGACTTAGAAGTCATAAGAAACTTCGAATAAGAATACTGTGGCTAAAACGTTCACAAGGGCAGATTACTAGACAAGCCAGTATTCCTTCTTGCCTTGTAAGACTTCTGCTATCCTCTGATTAACCAATTGTCCTTTTCCTGCTCCCCTACCCAATCACTAACTTAACAGACACCTTCACTAACATAATAACAGATACCATTTTGAGCACCATTCTAAGTGGTTACCTAATTTATCTCATTTATTTCCACTGTAAACTTTTTAGCTAAGTGCTACTATCATCCCCGTTTTTACAGAGGAGAAAGTTGAAATATAGATTACTGAAATGAGCACCCCAAGCCACAGAATGAAGGAAGGTAAGACTCAGCCCCAGTGCTGTAGAACTACAAAGTTCTTGGTCTTTACCACACGCTGTTTTGTCTCTTATGTACCTTGCTTTCTCCGGGAAGTGGGGCGGCCCCTTACTCTTCCTCTTTACCCAATTTCCCCAACCCTGCACTTTGGAGCCTCAGAAATGAGGCTTCCCCAGAAAGGACTGGGCTTTGAGGAAAGAATCCTTTCCCATATACTTACTCAAAACTTCTGAAGGTTAATAAGGCCCAGACCCATCCACAGGCAGCTCTCTGCTCTGGGCCCAAAGCATGGAGTCTGGCTGCCTGCTAAAGAGTTTCCATTCCCAAGGGGAGACTGCCCAGGAGAGATGGCCATCTGGGAACAACCTTCCTGATGTTCCTTTGGCTACACATTTTGTTGATTTCCTTAAGTGTGTTTTCTTATGGGGTTTCTGTTTCTTTTCTGGCTTGGTTTGTGACTTTACTTCATTTCTGTTTATTTCTTATTATTTGGCCCAACACACTTGTTTTCATTTGATTTTTTCCCCTCAGACTTCTGGCATATACAACCTGTAGCTCATTTTGCTGTATGATATGCCACCCTGTGTGTGTGTTTTTTCTGAAGTCCTTGGAAATCAAAACTTAAACACCATGGAAATGAGATGGGGGAATTATTCAAACACTTTGACTTAATTAAGCAAAGATCATTTTGTTAATGAAATATTTAGATCACAATTTAGATGAACTCAACTGTTCAGTATTTTCATCTATAAAACTGATGAAAGTTGCTATTGGGTATGTGGCATCAATCGCCTTAAAGAGAAATAAAAATGTGAAGCGTTTCTGACCATTTTCCTTTGGCGATCCAGGGACGGAGCAGGGTAGGCTGAGTAATAACAAGCTCAGAACCTTGGGAACAAAGAGAGACTTAACTCCCAACCACAAAAAGTGGAGCGGGCAAGCTAGGCTGAGGTAAGGGAAAGCATAACAGGGCAGGGGCACGCGGTCAGTTCCCATAGAAAATCACCCGCCATGCTAAATAAGGCATATCATGTATGTGTGTCCAACCTCTAATCCCAGATGATGTTCTCAAATTTTTTAAACCCAGCTGGTTTGTAGTCTGTCTGGGCCTAATTATTGTCCTCACACATACAAGAATGTGTTTGAGAGACTTCCATCAGAAAAGAGGAGATACAAAATAATACTACAATAGACGCTGGTTGATACGCTTCCTGGGTTACAGTGAGATCTTCCAAATATCACAGAATTCACACAGGAGAAGGCCCAGTCAAACAGATCCCAAGTATAACTAAAAACATAAGACAGTGAAGAGCTTTGCAACAGGGTTGTGCTGTTCTTGAATTTATTTAAAAGTGTTAACAATTTGCTATGTCCTAAGGCTTTGGAGTCAATGAGGTTTGAGTTCAAATCCTGACTGTGCAACCTACTAGCTAGGTGACAGTGGACATTCAGTTACCTCATCTGTAAAATGAAAAGATAATGTCTATCATATATAATCCCTGTCAGCTCAACTGAAATAATGCATATAAAGTTCCTAGTACAATGTTGACATATAGTAACGTTTCAATAAGTGGTGATTCTTATGTATTTTTCTAACATTACATGTATTCCCTGTTAGCATTTGTTGAGCCCCTTATGCATACAGGATAGCACCATGGGGAATCGCAAATATTGTTTCATGTATACTTACAATAAATCTTAGAGAAAAGTTGGCTTATTATTCAACTAATTTTATATTTACAGAAACTAAGATGAAGGCTAACGTGGCCAATATCAAATGGCAAAGCAGAGGGCAAGAATCAAGGCTAGAACTGAAAGATCTAGCAGCTCCTATTTTACCATTATCCCCAGAGTCTAGTGGAGTGGACAGGAAAAGATCACAAGATCTGAAATAGATAGATGTGAAGAGGGGAGAAGGAATAGAGAAAATGTTACATCTGGAAGACAAAGGCAGGCAGTGCTTCTCACATGGGCCTTTCCACTTCCCTCTATTTTTCACCCCAAGGAGTGTTTATGTCCAAGGTCTCATTGCAAAGTCCTCATGACCTCTTCAATGGGGAGGTGGGCATGTGTGCCACTATGACCTTCAGGGACTAAAGAATGGGCTCAA
>NW_017731357.1:2913781-2919436 GCF_001890085.2 Hipposideros armiger | reverse complement strand
CAAAGATAGATATGAGATGCCTTTTCCAGAACAACAAATTGATTAAAGATGTACAGATCTGAGAAGGTTTCTATACCAGGAAGGAGAATGACAATAATTTAGGAATGTTTTCATCCTTGTAATTGCATGTCATTCTGTGCAGTAAGTATTTAATGAGAATGGGTATGATTTCTCCATGTTCACAGATGTATACTTTGATTAAAGGAGGGAGTCCAACATTGCCATTTCTTAGTTTGGAGCTTATCTCATGAATAACTGACCCTCGGTCACATTTTAATGCAGAGCGTCTAAGACAGTGTAAATAAGAATTGATGAAAAAATTATTTAATTAGTAGAATTCAGCACTAGCAAAATGTTCCCACATCAGATAATTAAATTCGAACATGTGAAATATCTGCATTAAATGCAGTAAGGTTTTATTGATTTGGAGCCCATTTAATTTATGATGATTTAATCTAGGTCAGGGTGACTTTACCCCTGCACTTTCTCTGAAGAAAGAGGGTGATAAGGAAAATTCTATAGCGTAAACAAGAGTAAGTGAAAGCATTTTCATTTTGTATAAGTAAAATAATTGTTTTAAGAAACCTTGGCACATTCATTGTAAACCAATTAGATCTAACCCATTATGTGGGCATAGAAGGAGCTATGTGCTCAATTTGTTGAATCAATCAGTGAGTACATGAATGCAAACTATGCAGATTTTCTACCCCTCAGAGGAGGCCCAAGAATGTGTCTGCCCACCAGGACGGTGGTTCGCAGTGTGGTCCTCAGACCAGCAGCATCAGCATCACCTGGGAACTTGGTAGACATGTTAATTCTTGGACCCCCCACCTCAAACCTACTGAATCTGAAACGCTGGGAATGGGACTGAGCCATCTGTGTTTTAACAAGCCCTCCAGGGAATTCCAATGTGCGCTCAAGTGTGAGAACACTGCACAAGAAAACAGTTGTTTGTTAAATGTGTGAGTGTTCTTAATTACACTCAAAAGAAATAGAACTGTCTTTCTTTATGAGTAGCCTGGTTTTGAATTCTTTCACTAATTCAGAGAGACTATCTTCCCAACCAGTCTGAATGAAGGGAGATGAGCCATAACTGGGTGTTAGTTTATAACTAAGAAGCCAAACTGATGCCCATTGTCCTGACAGAGGAATGAAGGCTCAGCTGCTGGGGCTGGTGGGCCTCCTGCTGATGGAGGATAATGGAAATAGACCAGGATCTGGAACTCTCAAATGGTTGCAATAATTTTCAAATCTATTTTTTCCCTTTCTCTTATTTAAGTCATGTTTCAAATGAAATCTAATACATATTTTCCCTAATTTACATTTAAAATTGTCTAAATGTTATGTTGGTAGAAGATGAGTGAGTCCCCAAGAGACCTTTTGAACCTACGAAAACTTTTTCTTCAAAACAGGAAGTTGCACTTTACCCAGTGCAAACAAAGTTTAGCTTAAAAAGGCCTGATTTGTACTTAGCTCAAAAATTTGGAATATATTTTAATTTTCAAAACACATTTTCTCTCATTTTCCTCACCATCATCAATCTCTATATATAGCATCCCAATTCACATATGCTGCCTTTCCTTTTTCTCATATAAGCTAAGTTATGAGAGCTCTAATCTTATTTTCATAATCATATGACTTGTCTTTTATGGTTAAGGGATTATATAACTTTGTAAATGTACCAGTTACACCTAAGTTTAATTCAGTTCATCAACCATTTATTACTGGCTTTGCAAGGAAATGGGACTGCCTATGGGGAAGGAGGAGATTTTAAAAATTATTTCAGAAATAAGTTGATCTCAGATGAGGAATGCCTGAGTGTTTGCTACACTAAATATATTTCGGTCATCCTTTGCTCCCCAAGTTGTCTGAGAATTAGATATGGTCTCCATATTAGATTTCTGAAATTTACTGGCATTCTAAAGAACCTCTCCATATCTGGGAGCAAGCAATTTAATTAGTGGTCTGAGGAGAAGAAGGAAGAGGAGATGGAGAGAGAACTGTAATAAACTGCCTAGGTCTGGACAGAATATAGTCAACTGTCTTGTGCCTAAGTCTTCTATGTTCCCACAGTACCTTGTACATACCTCCATTAAGCACTTCTCCTCAAAGCAATTCCTGATTTATTAGTCTACTTCTGTCATAAGGACTTGAGCCCCTTGAGGTCAGGGACTGCTCCTTCCTCAAGCAAGTCATGTGGAGTTGCCCCAGCTGCTTGATAAAGCATGCTTTTTCTACTGTTTCTCTTAGCTACTTCACCACTTGAGGCCTCAGGGAGGATTCCAGAGATATTGCCACTTTGGTTTTATACCTATAGAAGAGGCACCCAGCCAGTGTAGGGCAAGGCCTTTCTCATTGAAGGAAGCCAGAGTAGAGAAATGAAGGGGCAGAGTCTCTGGTAACCAGATGTGGAGGCAGAAGAGCCCTAAGGAAATATGGTGAACAATAGAGAAGACGGAGATATGAACCTCCCTCACCCCACTGCTGCCCCTCTCCATCCCCACTCCAGTCCGGTGCCTCATCCTGAACCACTGTGCCGGTGTTCCAATCACTATTGCTGCAAAACAAGTCACTCCCCAAAACTTTGACTCAAAACAACAATCATTTTATTATTTTTCCTAGTTTCTGCAAGCCATGAATTTGGGAAAGGCTCTGCTGAGAAGGTCTGGTGAAATTTCTGGTGCAGTTGCAGTCAGACAATGCCTTGAGCTAGAACAATAGAGGGCTGGAGCAACCAGGACCTGACTGGCATCCATCTCTTTCCATGTAGTCTCATGGCTTTGCATAGTCCCTCCACATGGGCTGATCTGGGCTTCCTTAAAGCATGTGGGTTTCGGGGTAGTCAGTCTGTTTCTATGGAGCCTCAGGACTCTGAGCATCAGGGTTGCAGTGAGCAAGGTGGCAGCTGAGTTGCTTTTTATGACCCAACCTCAGAAGCCCCATACTATCACTCTTGCCATAATTCATTCGTTGAAATAGTTCTAACAGCACACCCAGTGTAATGGGCATGGGACATAGTCCCTACCTTGTGATAGGAGGAGCGTCAAAGCCCCATTGTACAGCATGTGAGATGGAAGATACTGTTTCGGCCATCTTTGAGGGATACACAGTTTGCCAAAGCCAGGAAGAGAGCTAACAGCTGTGGGGACTCTTGCCTTCCCACCAAAATTGTTTCTCTATAAACCACCCCAACCCCATACACATAAACCATGCTTCTTATTCTGGTTACATTTTTCTTTTTGCTTTACACTGAGGGAATCTGGCACATTAATCTTAAATACCTTAAGATTTTTGTCCCATACATGTGAAGTGAGGTTTCATAAAGCTTAAAAATACTACAGGTTTGATTGTTCACACACATTACCAAGTAATTGTCTCAAAGAAATGCTATTCCAAATTCTCCATTAGGGGAAAAAAAAGTTAAATGAAAATCAA
This sequence comes from Hipposideros armiger, assembly GCF_001890085.2. NCBI lineage: Eukaryota > Metazoa > Chordata > Mammalia > Chiroptera > Hipposideridae > Hipposideros > Hipposideros armiger. The sequence continues at coordinate 2,916,001 of NW_017731357.1, read as the reverse complement.
TATTGATGGGTAGTGCTGTACGAAAAATGTGTGTTGTAAGTTATTTTACCACAGAGGTAGTTTCCTGTGGAAACTGTGACTGGTAGTAATACTCAGTTTTAAAATATTTTGAAATACAAGCCAAAATCTTGGGTGGGGAAAAATAATCTGCTATTACCCAAAAAANTCCTGATGTAGTTCAAGTCCTTGGTTCTAGGTATCCTGGGGCCAGCTCCACCTTTCCTGGGTCTTAAAACAGATTGCACATGGAGCATTTAAGTATATAGATGCAAATCTGCGTCACAGGTCCACAATGTGTTAAGCTGATGTGAGTTGTGTTTCTATCACTTGCAACCGAGAGTGCTGACTAAAAGGGAAAGAAAACTCAGCCAGGTACACTCAGGACACAATAATTGATAAAACTAAAGAGATAATAGTAGAAATCATATATCCAGTAGAAAAACTTTAAAGGAGGGACTATGGAGATTATGAGCCAAACAATGAAAGCAAGAAGTGTGAAGTGTAGATTAGAGCCATCTCAACCCTTTGTCATCTATCTAATCAACATTCCTAGACTACAGGGCAGAGCTCAGCTTCTTAACAAGATGGCAAATTTGGATCTTTCATTTCTGCACTTGTCCATACACTTCCATATTTTGCAAAGTATTCCAGGAAGTCCACAAATGTCATGTAGCTAATTAGGAACTATCTTCAAAGGGCTATAAGATGCAACTAGCACTAATGATGATGTTAGTGATTCGTATTTGCATTTAGCCTCATGCGAGCTGTGTGTTATTATTTAAGCTCTCCAAATCATAGATTCTTCATTTGTAATATTAATATAATAAAAATACTGATGCAGCGAGTGACACATCACTGTGACTCAGTAATGCAGCTATAATCATCATCATCATCATTGTCATCATCAGGTTTATTAATAGAAGATGCTTATGGATTAATTCACTGAGGATGCACAGACACCAAGCATTTAACTTTTTTATTATTTTTATTTATTTTTTTTAGTGTTTAACTTTTATAATCAACTTTATATTTAATTTTGACCATGTCATTCTAATTATGTTTCATTGCATAAATACAGGAACCCTCTGCTGGTCAAAATCACATTTAGAAATGCTCAAAGTACTACCTTTACTTACATGTAAAAAGGAGTCACATGAGGATATTGCCATCTCCATCCCATTAAGGTAAACAAGTAATGGGCTTATGCATAGTGTTATGGGCTGAGTTGTGTTCCCCCAAAATTTATATGTTGAAGTCAACCCCTATAACCTAAAAATGTGAATATACCTGTTTGGAGATAGTCTTTATAAAGGTAATTAAGTGAAAATGAGGTCATTAGGGAGGGCCCTAATCCAATCTGACTGGTATTCTTACAAAAGAGATCAGGACACAAACATGCAGAGAGGGAAGACATGTGAGGTCACAAAAGAAGGCGGCCATCTGCAAGCCAAGGAGAGAGGCCTTGGAAGAAACCAACCCTGCTGACACCTTAACCTCGTACTTCCAGCCTCCAGAAAGAAAATAAATTTCTCAAACAGTAAAATAAATTTCTGTTGGTTAAGCCACCCAGTCTGCGCTATTTGTTATGGCACTCCTGGAAAATTAACCCATATGGATTGAGGTCCTAGTCAATAGATGACATCAGTTTTCTTTTTTAATGTAAGTTGTGTCAACAGACATAACCTGTTGTCTTCTCTGAGGTCCATTTCAATGTAACCTAGGTTGATTTATGCCATAAAGCATGGTACTAAATGAAGGGTTTCTTTCTGGGTTTAGGCCACATCAGATTTACCTTGCTTCATGGCCAAATACTAGCCATTGAAGACCAAGCCAAGAGGACCTTTCTGAGCACTGTGGATAGCTAGGTACAGTTTAAAAAATCAATAAAAATTTATAGAAGCATCATCTTCATTGACTAAGTTCAACACATGTAATGAAACTTAATCCTACAAATAATTACTATTTGTAATAGCATTTTCATAATTTGCTGTAGTTTCAGCTTAAATAGTTTTTAAAACCCTACAAGAATCCTTAATGATAGTTTTTCCCTCCTTATTTCTAGTTTCAAAAATAAAGAAGTGAAAAATCAGAGAAGGTCAGTAAAGAAGGTTAGTTGCAAAGGTACAATGCAAACCTAGGGTTTTGGACTCTACATCCTATGCTCCTTTCATTACTTCCTGCTGCCTCTTCACATTTTCCTTTTTCTATGAGCCCCAATTT